>NC_046297.1:39982500-40315649 GCF_004115265.2 Rhinolophus ferrumequinum
CCAATAATACAGAAATATCTTCCCTTCTGATTTTGTAGTAGAGCTTGCAGGGTTTTCATGAATGTTGTTTCAAAACTCAGATAGAGTCCTAGTCAGAAATATGTTTTATTGTAGTCATTTTCATGATCTATGATAATTTATTTCTAGCTTCAGTAGATAATAAAAAGCAATAACAAATTTGGAAATAGGCAAAAAACTAAAACCATATGTAACAGTAATTCCAAACCCCTTGTCACTGACAACAATGTGAAAAGATGGAAAAATACATTCCTTATGTACAGCACTTGTAAACCTTTCTCCTAAAGAGACAAAAGCTTCTGTACCCCAAATACACTCTCAAGAGGCCAGTGCAAGGGGCAATTTCTTTGAAGTTTCACATTTTATTTTGTGAAACCAGGTGGATTTTGCATTTTGTTCCATGTTAAATCCTTGTTGATTTAAATGTGAAAAACAGGAAAGGAAACTCATGCTTCAGGAAGATACACCATATCATTTTGGCTTCTATCTCCTGCCATGCCCTCGGTAGTCTAAGAATAGAATCCTAGTTTAAAAAGCAGAACATTAAATCATCATTATAGATTTTTAAATCAATGAAAACATGTATTGCAGGAATGTTACTCTTGGGGAGGGGCAAAAGTATCTAACAGGTGGAATGGGGTTTTTAATCCTCTCAGAAAAGAATGAATGAGCTTGTTTTAAAATACATTTTATCACCAGTGTTAAAACCATCTACAATGCTAAGCGAAATAAGTCAGACAGAAAAAGCAGAGAACCATATGATTTCACTGATATGTGGTATATAAACCAAAAACAACAAAAGAACAAGACAAACAAATGAGAAACAAAAACTCATAGACACAGACAATATTTTAGTGGTTACCAGAGGGTAAGGGGGGGTGGGGGGTGGGAGATGAGGGTAAGGGGGATCAAATATATGGTGATGGAAGGAGGACTGACTCTGGGTGGTGAACACACAATGGGATTTATAGATGATGTAATACAGAATTGTACACCTGAAATCTATATAACTTTACTAACAATTGTCATCCCAATAAACTTTAATTAAAAAAAAAAGAAAAATGAAAGGAAAAAAAAACCATCTACAAGAGTCACACCCTTTCAGTTTTTATTCACGCTTTCATTGCTGTTCTAAATTTATATGGATGTTGTTCTTAAAGAAATGTTAAAAAACCTGACAACCAGTTTTAGTGCATAGAAAATTAATTAATATGCTGCATAAATTGCTCCGCGCACATATCAAATCAATCAACAGGTGTATTTTGCTTCTGAGCCTCAATCAGACAAAACTCTCTTGAAAATGGATACTATTGTATGTTCACCATTTCAACTTCATGATCTTGGAGACTTCATAAATAATTCATTCCTGTTTCTGTAGCGCAAAACTTCTTTATATGCAATCCCAAGTTTGTGTGTATGTGCTTTTAGATAAAAACAGTCCAAGTTAAAAAAAAAAAGTCCAAGTTTATTAAATGTCCTGTACATTCATTTACTCACTGTACCTCCCCCCGTCCCACCATGCTTAACAATGCTTGGTACATAATTGTTGAATGAATTACTTCATTTGATCTTATAACAATGCTATGACTAAATTCATGATTTCCCCATTTTACAGATAAAAGGAAATAATTTGCCGAAGGTCACAGGACTCCTTAAGAGTTGGAGATGGGCTGTGAATTCAGGTGCTCTGATTCCAGACCTTCACCTTTTCCTCCTTAAACCAGCTTGTGACAACTAGATTTAAATCTGTTTTTGCCTCAGATCACTCTGGATCCCCATTAGATGTATGGTCATCCACTATACAAATAACAAAAGAAATACAATAAAGTCTAATAGAGTATTTATTATAATATACGTAATATATAATAAATAATATAAATATAATATAATCAATAAGGTATTTATTTATCTCTAAGTAAGAGTCAGTAAAATATGAAATATATATTTACTTCCAAATTTAAACTAGGAATATTTGGTGGATATTTAACCTTAGAGATATTTTAAACAGTACATAGATGTAGAGAAACTTTCAGTGCCCTCCCATAGAGATACAGATAATCTTCCTATCATAAGAGATTCTTTTAAATTCACAATATCAACCTTAGAACCCTGTGAGTTAAAGCTCAAATACATCAAGTAGCCTGTAGACTGGATTTGTTTAGACAATTTTCTGTAACTAGCTTAAGAACTGTTTGCTCATGATGCAGTATTAGCTTACCAGCAAAAGAGTCATAAATAATGGGTTGAATTAGGTTACCGCTTAGATCTGTTACAGTTCTAAAATCTTGTAACACTAAAATATAAAGGTACTTATTTTCTGTGCTCCAATTTAAATAAAATAGCAGCTACTGGTTAGGAAGCCATTAGGCTAAATAGGAAAATACATTCTAGTGATCACATGCAGACATTGTCTGACCCATTAGACCCTGAATCCTATGAATTTCTTTCTGTCACCTCCAAAGAAAGAGGTGGAGACTGGCCTTTGGTTATAAATAATTTCCAGTGCTACTCAAAGTGTAGAACAGTGCCTGGTAGTTGGTAGTCACACAGAGATTTTTACTGAATGCCCTGAAATGTGTAAGGAAAGAGGCTGTTTTTTTCTTCCAAAAGGAAAATTAGACAGATTGAGTTTGGAATCTCTCGTTTGTGGAAGCAAGTTCTAAGTATTAGGGCAATTTCTGTTCTTTTCAGTGCCCTGAGGAGCTGATGGACTCTGAACACAAAGGTTTTGTTGTCTTCACAGACTTTAATGGACCCAAAAGTCTCAAGAGCTTTGGCATCCAATCTTCCCAGTGTTACCAGCCCCTGCTTACTAAACTCTTTGTTAAAATAAACGCCAACCGTTTGTGGCAGACATCTTCCTGAGATTTCACAGCTGAAGCACCAGTGTGGACAAAGTAAATAGATTGTAATTATTGACACATTCATTGCTAGGTTAATGTGTACGTTTCCACTACAGGTACAATCCTTTGTTTGCTCTGCCTGAACTCTCACTAGCAGCTTGGCGTCCCCGCTCCCTGGGCAATACGATGAGGCTTCAATTTCATAGTTATGGGAATTGTTCTTTGTACTGTGGAGATACCTTCAGTCCTGAGTAGACAAATTCTTTTTGTAATTGAAAAACAAACGTTATTAATATTAAAGTGATTTTTATAGGCTTTTCTTGCATATAGACATTATACAAATGGGATTTCTTTCTTTTTTTTTTAAACGCTACAAGTCTTTGGACTGAGTCTTATATGTCTTTGTGTCGCCTCGCCAGCCTGGCACACAGAGAATATTCGGTAAGTCTTTGTGGTAGGTCTGGTTATTACACATACCTAATTAAAATGGAATATAAGAACTGCATACATGGCTCTAAAAATTGAAAACATTTGAAAAATGCATGCAGTGAAAAGCACACCTCCTACTCCAGCCCCACTATCTGCTTAGTTCCAATCTCACTCATGGGTAAATACTGTTATTAGGTTTATTTTTCTGTGTATTCTTCCAAAGTTTCTTTATACATTGAAAATATTATTTCCCTCTCCCGTCTTTATTCATAAAATGTAATGTATTATACCCACTATTCTTCATCTTGTTTTTTTCACCTATCAACATGGAAATTTTTCTACATTGATATGCAGAGAATGTCATTCTCCTTTTTTACACTTGCTTAATAATACGTTGTGTGATTTATTTAACCAGTCCCCTGTTAAGGGATATTTGATTTGTTTTCAGTTTTTTCCTGTTGCAAACAAGGCTGCAACTGAATTCCTTAATACATACATCGTTTTGAATGTGTGCAACTGTAACTGTGGGACAGTTTCCTAGAAGTAGCATTATTAGGTCAAAAGGTATGTGCATTTGTAATCTTGATAGATACCTGCCTAAATGCCTTCTATAAGAGTTATACCAATTTACACTCTCATCAACAATACAATAAATCTTTTTCTAAAATTGAAGGCTTTCCATCATTAGTGCAGCTACGTCAAAACATGGACATGGAGCAGGAGTTAGGGGACAAGGTAGGAGCACCATCTTGGTTCCAGGTACTTTAGTCTATGATCTCATTTATTTCATTCAAGAGCCTTATAAATAAACATCAGTATCGCCAAACATAGCTAGAACACTGCTTAGTCAGGATAAGTAAGTTGCCCAAGGTCTCAGAGCTAGTAAGCGATGCAGCTGGGGCTTAGGCCCAATGTATGTGACTCCGAAGCCCCTGCTCTCCTCACAATCTCCAGTTCCTTCTGGGGTCTAGTCCTGGTTCTGCCAGAACTTGTCATGTGGCCTTACACATAGGAGAAATGCAATCTATATCTGCTGAGTGGGTGAATAAACGGATCGACAGAGGTGAAGGTTCAGGAGGGTGAGAGTACTGCTAAGAAAGCAGAGGGAGAGTAGGAATCAGGACCCACAGAATAACAGAAACTGGAAGGCAGCATTGGCCAACATGGGCTTGGGAAGAGGGTTTTGGGTTGTGAAGAGGGTTTCCTAGTCATGCGGGAAAAGGTCAGTACAGCAAAACAAAGGTTTATTGTGTTCTGTTAAATCATACTTCTGTAAAGTTGCCACATGTTCCAGCTCATGTGTACAGTTTCACTTCTATGTTAATGTTTTACAATATCAAGTTTAAAATAAAAACCTGATACTTTTGGGGATTACTGAAAGGCTCACCAAAACTGACCAAAAGCATCAAACTTGGCCAGGCTTTGGAAACTGGTGTGTATAAGTGTAAGTAGGACTAGGTAATGGTTGGTTTTCAAAAAGCAAAGTGCCAGAATATAGCTCTCCAAGTGAGTGTGAATGTCTGCAAAATACCATAATGACCTCAGAAGCATCTTTACTGTCCCAGGGCTGCTATTGCTGTTCACACTCCTTGAACCCTCCTTGGGAATTGCAGTCAGGCTCTAGAGTTCATTCTTTTGTATATATTCAAGGGTGTCAGAGCTTTGCCCTTTACGGATGAAGATTACAAAAACAAAAAACACATTGTTTTTAACAGTTAAACTCCATGGGGATTATGCTTTATAAAGGTGGGTGAAATAAGCAATGCTAGTGTGCTTAGAAATAAGGCGTGGTCACTGGAAATAGGCAGAGAAAAGAAAGGGCAACAGGTGTCATTAGGACAAGTTCAACTGACACCACTTGCTTCCCCATGGATGGGCCCAAGGGGCTGTGGTGACTGGGTAGCCCTACACCTAGGAGGGATGAATGACCCTCTTTTCTCAACAGTCCCTCTGGCCTCTTTTCTAGTCTGGTTTCTCTAATAACATAAGAGACCTCAAGTCCTGATAACATGTTGTTTATTCATATGACACCTCTTGACATTCAAATCTGTATGGCTTAACTTGCATTGAGATGAGCATGTCACATTGGACCAGTTTAGATAAAAGAAGTGTCCAAATGTACATTAAGTAGTAAAGTCGAGATGCAAGAAGATCCGGAAGCATCAGTAAACAGCAAAATGACATCTTTGCCCTAATCTATCTCCTTTTCAGGTCACCAACAGTCACATTTCATTTACATACAATAGACTCTGTGGCCATGACAGTATAATTAACTTCCTCTAAGATAAGTAAATATATAAAGAACTTGACCTCATAGGCCAAAGGTTGAAATGACTCAGGCCAAGAGGCTGCTCAACGAGCCTTCTGTATGACCCTGAGTCCCCAGCCCTCCAGGCTTCTTTGCAGCTGTTCCTCCCTAGCCCCACCCCTGCCAGGTCCTTCCTTCTCAGTGATTGACCTGATTTTTCTCTACTGAAAGAAAGGTCCTTGCTATCTATGAGTACTTTCTTCCCCTACAGTCATATGGATGTACCATCAATTAATTGTCTGCTCCCTTCACCAGGACAATCATTTGGGGACAGTACTTTTTAAACTCTGTAATATATTTGACTTTACATTCAGTGAAAAAGACCTCTCTGCTCTCTTCAGCAGTTTGCCTTTAAAAATCTAGCCCTAAATGGTCGTTGCAGGATGAGAACATTCCACACTTTGCAGACTGCTCTGATTCATGCTATCATTATCTTCTCAGCCTTGCCTAGCTAATGCTACTCTAGTGTATTTACGGTGACAGAAATATATTTGTCCCTTTGTTCTATGCATCAGAGAGCTTCCCAGTCTGTGAGAATAGGTGTAATGTGCTAGAGTTTCTCTCAGTCTCTAGGGCAGCCTGGCAAGGTCCGCCAGGTGCAGCTTCTTCCATCACCTGAGTGTGCTGCACAAATATCATATCCTCTGTGTCCCATGACCCACTGAGATATTCATTCCAACTGCTCTATCATTTTCACTAGTGGTTTCTCTTCCTGGAGATAACATCTATCTGCCTTCAGCAAGGACCTCTGTCTGTTGAAATGTCCTCCGCAAACCATCCTCCTTTCTTTTCTTTCGGTAACTATCATTGATAATGATAAGGAACTCCTTGATTTTTTTTTTTTTTTTTTTTGCCTGTTCTTACTCTTTTCCATTTTCCTAAGACTGATAGGAACCACATAGTTTCTTTTGGCTAGTTTCCTTTCCCTTTGTTTGTCCTGGAGTAACGTCTACAGACTATATGGTTGTGAGAGGCTGTGATTACCTGTATACTTCAAATGTGTGTGTGTGTGTTTGTCTGTGTGTGTGTATGTGAGAAAGAGAGAGAGAGAGACAGAGAGACAGAAAGAGAACATGTGGCTTTGAGGCAGAATTTCAACCCACTCAGTATAGAGTGCTGATTAAGAATGTGGGTCTGGAGTTAGACTGTCTGGGTTCAAATCCTGGTTCAGGATTAATTTAGTAGTTGTGATTTTGAGTCACTGAATCTTTTTATGGCTCAATGACTTCATTTGTTTAATAGGATTAACAATAGTTCCTATTTCATAGAGATAGTCTGAGGAATAAATGAGTTAATACATATAACGCACCTAGAATGTAGCCTAAATGTTGCCTAGAACAAGGATTGGCAAACTGGCCTACTGGCCAAATCTAGCCCATCACCTATTTTAGTAAAGTTTTGGGGAACACAGACATGCCCATTCATTTTCTATGGCTGCTTTCTCACCATGATGACAGAGTTGAGCAGTTGTAATAGTGACCCAATGTTCAGCAAAGCTGAAAATATTTACCATCTGTCCCTTTACAGGAAAAATGTACTGACCCCTGGCCTTGAATATTGTCTAGTAAGTCCTCAATAAAATTATCTGTCATTAATATCAGTTTTAATGAATCTCAATTTTTCTTTATTGCTTTTCCAATATCAAGTTTTGTTTTTTCCTCAAGATCAAGTTCTAGATCTCTGAATTTCTTTCTTTCTTTCTTTCTTTTTTGTTTTAAGGAGGGCGCAGCTCGCAGTGTCCCATTCAGGGATCAAACCGGCAACCTTGGTGCTATTAGCACCACACTCTAAACCACTGAGCTAAACAGCCACCCCCAAATCTCTGAATTTTTTGATTTCCTAACTTTTTTTTTCTTTTTAGTAAGTTTGTTAAAGGAAAGGGACAATGAAAAACATTAAGTCAGTAATAGCACAAGTTGTACATAAATCTTCAAAAATCATAAAAGTGGTGTGTGAATGACCAAAGTTTATGAAGCAGTTTTTCTAAGGTTACCACATCTTATTTTGCAAGGTTACTTGCTCTTGTACTTTTGCTGCTATAATTTTTTTAAATGAACTTTGTTTTAGAATGATTTTAGATTTACAGAAAAATTATGATGACAGCACAATTTCCATATACCTCACAACCACTTTCTCTTATTATTAACATCTTACATTAGTAGAGTGTTTGTAACAATAATGAACCAGTACTATACATTATTATTAACCAAAGTCCGTACTTTATTCAGATTTCCTTACTTTTTCTCTAATGTCCTGTTTCTATTCCAGAATACCACATTTAGCCGCCATCTTGCCCTAGACTCCTCTGTACTATGACAGTTTCTCAGACCTGTTTTTGATGACCTTGCCAGTTTTGAGGAGTACTGGTCAAGTATTTTGTAAACTTCTGGGATTACAGTTTGTCTCAATTAGTATTTGTCTGATGTTTTCCTTATGATGTGAGGTGGGTTGTGGGTTTTGGGGAGGAAGACCACAGAGATAAAGGCCCTTCTCCACACATTATATCAAGGGCACCTGTTCTTAACATGACTTATCACCACCTCCTAAACTTCTCTAATAGTCCTTTTGGAGACTTGGAAGCTTGAAGAAGGTTGAGAGATGTTTGTTTTATACTCTAATTTTATTAAAATCTTTCAGTTTAATCATTTCCATAATTCTTGGTCAAACCTGCTTCTTCCTAGATCGAAGCTTTTCCTTTCCTTTCTTTTTTTTTTAATTTTTATTGTGGAATATTCAGGAACAGTGGGTTTTTCCCGGACCCATCAGCTCCATATCAAGTCATTGTTTTCAGTCTAGTTGTGGAGGACGAAGCTCACTGGCCTACTGGGAATCGAACCAACAACCTTGGTGTTATGAGCACTGCGCTCTAACCACTGCGCAACCCGGCTGCCCTGAAGCTTTTTCTTATGCTCTGCTTTATGAAGAAAAGAAGCTCATTTAATTCAGGTTTTAACTGTCTGTGCCAGTAGTCCAATGCTGGACTCACAGGTGCATACACCCTGTGAGAGGAAGACTTCTGCTTTGTTACAAATGGCTTTTCATTCTGGGAAAATCCTCCACTTCCCTTAATGTGATCTATACTAAGCAAAGTCATGTGCATTGCATGTGGATCTCTAATCTCAGAGAGTAGTAGCAGCAGTCAGCAGAAAGACCTGGGGTCACAATCCTACTTGGTCTGCCCACTGCTCTTTCTGATACTGGGGACTCTCAGGGTACACTAACCACTAGACTTGAAGCCCAAATCTTTGATGTGACTATGACTGCTCTGTTGCAAAATGTATTCCATCCCAGCCACAAATTTGCTAACTGCTGATGGGAATACTCCCTTCTCAACACAGGCACCTGCTCTTGGCCACAAGCCTCTGCACACGGCACACTGACTGAGTCAGACAGAACGGCTAAGCTGAGAGAACAGCCACCTCAATCAGTGCAGCCACTACTCACAGCTCTTAGAGTGCAAGGTACAGAAAGTATTAACCTTAATTTCAGATGAGAAATTAGAAGACCTTTGTTTCCTGACCTAGCTGAGGTGGAGGCTTAGCAAACCCAGCCAGTTCCAAGAAATGATGGAAGCTGGACAAAAATCTCACTTCCTAGTGTGGAGCTCACTTAGACCAGTTCGGGCCCTCAATTCATTGCTAAATCAATATACTCATCATGGTGCTGGCCGTGGCATGCAGGCTTGAGAGCAGAGACCACGCCAGGGTTTTGACAATGGGCAACAGGCCTGTGGAGAATGAGGGACTCCCACAGCCAGCAGTTCTGTGTGTTCGTCATCCACTTCAGTCTCTCCTGACTAGCTCCTTTATGCCTTTTCCTGATGACCCCAGCGTGTTGCCATAGGTAATTTAACCATCCCCGGATCTTGTTAAGATACAGATTCTGGTTCAGTACATCTGGGGTGGGACCTGTGAGTTAGCATTAAAACAACAACAGCAGCAACAACAAAAAACTCTCAGGTAATGCTTATGGTTTAGGTTCTGGGACCACAATTTGCCTTAAAGCACCTAAATCTTCAGGGTAGAATCACATTTTCTTGAGCTCAAATCAAATCTGAGCTCTGCCACTCCTAGCTGTGTACCTCTCCTAGATAAAGTACTAAATCTTTCTGTGCCATATTTCCTTAATTGTATAATGGGGATAATACAGGTATACCTAGGAGATAGTGTAAGTTTGGTTTTAGACCACTGCAATAAAGCAAATATCTCAACAGTGTGAGTCACATGAATTTTTTTGTTTCCCAGTGCATATAAAAGTTATGTTTACACTAGACTATAGTCTGTGAAGTGTGCAATAGCATTATGTATAAAATACAATGTACAGCGTTGGCTGGATGGCTCAGTTGGTTAGAGCGTGAGCTCTTAACAACAGGCTTGCCAATTCGATTCCCACATTGGCCAGTGAGCTGCGCCCGCCACAACTAGATTGAAGACAACGAGCTGCTGCTGAGCTGCCGGAGGGGCAGCCGGATGGCTCAGTTGGTTAGATCGTGAGTTCTTAACAACAAGTTGCTGGTTCAATTCCCTCATGGGATGTTGGGCTGCGCCCCCTACAACTAAGATTGAAAACGGTGACTGGACTTGGAGCTGAGCTGCGTCCTCCACAACTAGATTGAAGGACAACGACTTGAAGCTGATGGGTCCTGGAGAAACACACTGTTCCCCAATAAAAACAAAATAAAACAATGTACATATCTTAACTTTAAAATATTTTATTGCTAAAAAATGCTAATCATCATCTGAGCCTTCAGCAAGTTGTAATCATTTTGCTGGTGGAAAGTCTTGCCCTAGTAATATCAAAGATCACTGATGACAGATCACCGTAACAAATAGAATGAACTTTTGGGGGTTAGCATTTGTGCCATGGCATACAAGGTCGGTATTTTACATACTTTGATGAGGGAAAGGACAAAAATATCTAGAGTAGCAACACAATTAGATCCACAAATGTTTGTTGGGTGGATGGATAAAGAATAGAATGGAATTGAGGAGACAGTAAAGTAAGAAGATGAGAAGGAAGATGAGTGGCCTCTGCTCTTGGAGCTGACTCATGCTGCATCTCTGGTTCCCAAAGCTCAAAAGCTACAAAAACCTGGAAATGGTGGCAACAAGGGAACATACCAAGGTCCCCCTTTCTCACTGATTTTCTAGAATACCCAGCAGACAGGCCAATGAGGTCTTTGGGATGTCTAATATGTCATAACCATGGGATAGGAAATGCTGACCTCGAGTTTTTCTCCTTGGTGGGTAGAAAGTTTTCATTTCTGATTAGGGTAATGAACTGAGTTGAAAAGCTTCCACCATAATGTGAGTTTCGGGTATGTTAGCTCTAGTTCTAATCCTTTCTGTGATGTTGCCTAGTATTTAATTTCTTTGTGTGCCTATCACAACAGTGCTTGCAACAAGGGTTCTGTTAGTTCAGCTGTCAGAACAAATTTGTGCATGGATCATCTTACAGCAGAATCAAGAGAGATAATGAGCACCAAAGGATTAAACCCAAAGCAGTGTATGATTTGATAAAATGTAGGGTTTGGAAAACAGACATATCTTTAAACAACTTTGGATGTGGAAATAATGCATCTGTGCACAATATTTATTACATAATAATACAGATTAGGCATAGAATGTCTTCTTTTGTGGACAAAAGAGCTCACTGCTTTTCTAGTTAGATTGCTAGAAGAAATGCTATAGTACCTTCTTCTGTGTCAAGAAGGTATGTTGGGGATTCACAAAACCATGGAGACAAAGCATGTGGAGATCTTGGGTAAGCGGTAATGCATAGGTACCAAGTTGTGTTTAGTGAGGGAAGTAGCTATTATTTGAATTTCCCTGCAGACAGTAAACCCTAAGAATGCAGGGACCGGATTTTTCTTCCTTCTTAACTGCTGTAAACCTGGTGCTCAGCCGAAAGCTGGCATACAGTAGGCACTTGATGAATATTTAATGAACAAAATAAAATCAAAGCCAACAATGAAATATTTATTTATATAAAAAGCTATCAGTGGCCTTTATTAATGCCAGTCAAGCCCAGTCAAATCATGGCTGACATAATGAATACTATTCCATTATCTATCAACAATCATGTTTTTAAACTTATCATGGTAACAACAGAATTTTATAGGTTAATGTTGACAACTTCATAGTGTTTGAGTGACTCTTTATACAAGTCCTTTAATATTGCAGTTCATTCTTTCTGTTGCCAAGTTAGCTATAGCTTATTGACAGAGCCACTGCTAGGCCACAAAGGACATTTGTGAAAGTAGAAAAAGAAGCCCTCCCCACCTCTGACATGTGCAACCTTGCAGGTGCACACAGGCTGGAGTTCAGCTCTCCCTTGCCCCTTCAGAAGCACACCCCTGGGCAGTGAGACACCTGCATGGCTCTACACTGTGCTGCGTCCCTGTTTACTTAGTGCCTTCTCATGTCACACACCATGTTGGGTAATTACACACATTTTCACCTTGATCACCTTGATTATCTTAACAAGCCTGGAAGGCAAACATAATATCCTTGTTTTACATTTGAGAAAACTGAGGTCCAGAGAGGTTAGGCACTTGTCTAGATCACACAGTTAAGTAAATGATGGAATCAGGATTCACACCCATCATCAGAACAGTCTGGAATGGCCTGCTCTAGCTGAGGAGGCGAGAAGTCAAACGAATCCAAAAATTATACTTCCCTAGCTGGAGATAAAAACATTGTTAAGGATATGAAATCTGGTGCCTGAAAGGAAATGTTAGTGGTAATTGTATACTTTATTGTTGTATTTTCTGAGAGATGATTTGAAGCAACCATTTGTTTTCCAAACTTTTCATTTATTTACTCTGATCTTTCTTCTTTTCTAAATAGGTTTGGAGAAAGGCACCAGTATTAGAATGAATGGAATTACCTTATTTTTCTGTCTGTCCACCGCAATCTGTTCCTTGCTAGGGTCATCAGATGAAGTATAATACTAGTAATGACTAACATTGATTGACACTCAGTGTGTGCCACTCGCTGTGCTAGTGCTTTCCAGGTATTAAGTCGTGTAACTCTCACAATAGCTCTGCTAATACTTCTCCCATTCTACAGGTGATGAAACTGAGGCACAACAAGGGTTAATAAGGCTAGTAAGTGGAGGAACCAGGATTCAAAGCCAGTACATTATAGGTGTCACTTTCAAGGTCATAGGATTTCTGTCGTCCCTTTTTGAGTAGATTTTGCTCTTCTCTCGCACAAGAAATATAACTTATAAGTGATTAGTTAGGAGTTATTACTTCTAAAACACAGTTATTTAAAAATTCAGTCAGATTGCAGTTAATCAATATAAATTACAAAATGAAGGCTAGTAAGTGGAGGAACCAGGATTCAAAGCCAGTACATTATAGGTGTCACTTTCAAGGTCATAAGATTTCTGTCGTCCCTTTTTGAGTAGATTTTGCTCTTCTCTCGCACAGGAAATATAACTTATAAGTGATTAGTTAGGAGTTATTACTTCTAAAACACAGTTATTTAAAAATTCAGTCAGATTGCAGTTAATCAATATAAATTACAAAATGAATTTCAGCATTTTTTCTATTTTTATGTGTGATCATTTTAAAGATGTTTTAGCTCCTTTGGTTCACCCCAGAAAAAATATTAGAGAGAGTGATATTCTTTTGTAATATTTCCCGGCTTGGTTGACTATTTTCAGGTTGTGCTATAAAATCATTATATGTTGAGGACATTGGCCTATGCCAAACATACCAGTAAGATTCAGAAAAGTATTTAAGAAT
This sequence comes from Rhinolophus ferrumequinum, assembly GCF_004115265.2. Lineage (NCBI taxonomy): Eukaryota > Metazoa > Chordata > Mammalia > Chiroptera > Rhinolophidae > Rhinolophus > Rhinolophus ferrumequinum. The sequence goes on from NC_046297.1 coordinate 39,995,852, forward strand.
GAAAACTGATCAGGAACTTAAATGTTCTAGTTTTGGTAAAAATTGATAGAGTCCTTAGACACTTAAGACACCATTTGTGGATAATAAATTTTCACAAAGCTTTTGTTCTAAGGGAAGAACTTAGATTGCTAGCATAGTATATTTTTCAAAATATAAAATTGAGTGGCTATGATTTGGGTGTGCCCCCACCATTTTGTGCTCTAGAAGACTGACGCCTTTAGAATACACCCACAGCTGGCACAGCTGGTTGAAATTAGTTTGTCTCGTTTAACTGACGGTACTAATCACTGTAGTAACTATTTTGCCAGGAATATGATTTGGCAGATGTCTGTGATTAGTATATTAACACATTTCCTTGTTAATTCCTTAAGGCAGTCATCCCCAGAACATCCTTTGTATAATATCTAAATGAATTGTCTTGTCATGATGAATTTCTTTATAGATCTGAGAAACCAGTTTTGTTAAGTTGCCTTCTGTGCTATTAATTTGAAGACTTCAATCATGATGAGGCCAAAGGGTGAGGTGAAGGACAACCTGCCCCCAATTCTATCACGAGGACCCCTGGGGCCGATAGCCTGCTGCAAGTCACAAAATCCTTCTTAAACTCTGCTTCTCCAGGCTGACTCTAATTCCTCTCCAGTCCTGGAGACAGGGTGGGAAATGATTTGATGTGAATAAATGTATTAAGAAGAGAAACAGTTGGCAGTGAGTTGAATTAATGATAACACATAGACGAAGGAAGTAAAGAACCTTTACAATTATTCACTCTGGGAAAAACAAAAAGCTGTTTACATAAAGTAATAGCTTACTGTATGGCTCAGTTTTTCCAAAAAGACATACTGGTTATATGTACATATAACAATATAGATATAACCCAGATTACAACATAATTACTCTTTTAAATAATTGCTAACATCCAATTACTGAGTTGAAAAGAAATGTGAGTGTGTATGGCAGAGGGTGGTGGGGCGGGTGATAGAGGTGGGAATAGAAAGTCTTTATTTTCCATAGTGGGAGTAAATTGAAATGCCCAAACTGAAAAATCATGAAATAGCAATTCACTTAGAGATATAGAAAAAACTCTCCCTCTCAAACAGCTAAAAGAATGAACATATTTGCCTCCAGAGAAGGGGAAATTGAAGATGAGGCCTGTGTATTAGTTGTATACCTTAATTATAGATAAGCAGACAATTCTTTAAAATGTATGCATATATAACTGGGCTAGGTGGTAACTTAAGAAAAAATTAGAGAAAAGCAAAACTGTCTTTGGGAAAAAAGCGATAGAAGAAGAAATGTATCACCTGGAGGCCCATTTTTTAGCATGTTGGTTTATTTTCTTCCACTATTTCCCCCTCTATTTTTGATTTGATTTTTCTCTCTTCCTTCCTCCCTCCCTTTCTTTCTCTCTATATGATATATATATATATATATATGTATATTTGATATATATATAAAATTGATATGTATATATATAATTGATATATCTGGGTGCCAAAAAATGTATACACATTTTAAGAGATGTTATCTATGTATTACTTTTTGAACTTGAATTGAGTTACGGTAGCACTGTGCAGTATGACGTTCATTAAAAAGACGGCATTAATCAAATACATGCTAGTGTCACCATACGATAGGCAGGACGGTCAATGTGTTAGTGGAGTCGGGGGACCTTCTTGGCAGGATGCCCAGGCGTGGTTCCTACACCGGGGGTTAAACGCGGGCCTCCTGGAGGAGAACTGGGTACCCTAGCCTCCACTTGCTGGAGGGTGGGCCCTCCTCAGTGCGATGTCCTGGTTCTTGGCAACTCGAGCAAAGAATTGAACGAGACACAGGTAAAGTGGTGAAAGAGCATTTTATTAAAAGAGATAGTACACTTCAAAGAGTTAGGAGCAGACCTGAGCACAAAGAAAAGCGGCTCAAGGGCCCATGATTAGAAGAGAAAGTACACTCCAAAGGTGTAGGAACAGGCCTGAGCAAAAGCGTGGCTCAAAAGGCTATTATTAGAAGTGAAAGTACACTCTAAAGGGTTAACAGTAGGCCTGAGCAAAAGAAGTGGCTCAAAAGGCACTGACTGGTGAGGACTTGGGGTTATTTTCTTTTCTCTAGGATGGGCTGTTCCCCTCTGGGCAGGGACCACTTGATTGACACCTGTGGTTGACAAGGGACTATTACCTCATCTTCTTAGACTGCGCATGTTCCTTCCCAGAAATCAGTTCGTTATAATAATATTAATGAACTACCAGGCATATGTATGATACTATGATGATGGTATAATGAGGTTAAGGTGAAATGGAGGTCGTTGTAGCCTCTCCTGCGCCGGTGTGAGCGACCAGTTTAATCTAGTCAGATCGATCTTCACAGTGAGTAATGGTTAGGGCAGATAAGGGAAGAATTTGGGAGGTCTCCAGGCAGTGTTCCCGTGCGTTGTGTTGGACGTGCAGGAATGCAGAGACGTAATGCCTGTCTCTAACTGCCTGCCTTATTTCCCCTGAGAGGCATGATCCCCATAAATCTCTGTGGGAAGTTGAGGGATGGGATGTCTCTCTTCTATATTTGTTTCCTCCTGGGAAGGGGTGTAGGGCTGTCCTTACATATTGGGGATTCATGGAATGCTCACCCTATCTGACCTTAAATAGAAAAGAGGGTATCTCTTTTTTTTTCTATATGCGCCTGACCAAGGCGCATATCTGCCTTGGTCACGGTGCACTGGAAGCCTTGATGGGACATTATTCATATCCCAATGGCCCCTAGATGAAGAGAGACAGATTTTAATTAATAAATTAAAAGCACTGGCCCCAGGAACAGGACTCAAAGTCCATTTATCTTAATTTCAGGTGGCATTTGTTCACCCAGGGTTAGGTCTGGAATTGCCTGGGAATGTTAAAGTCTGTTTAGCTTTATTTCACCCAGGGTTTAGGTGTGGAACAGCCTAGGGGAATGCTGGGCTACAATGATTACAGTTAACAAGCTTAAGTCACAGGCTTTTAAGTAGTTATTTGAAGCAGAGGTAAGAGACATGCTGTGATTTAGGCTAGGTGCAACCTTTAGTTTAGGATTAAGAAACTGATTTGAAAAGTGATTAAGACCAGGGGCTAGGGAGCTAAGAAACCAGGGAAAAGGAGACTTAAAATTTCTGTGGTGAGGGAGCTCTCCCATATCAAAAGAAAATGGTGGAAGCACAGTTGTCCTTCGAGGAGCGCAAGACCATTTTGAGGTGGTATTTGAAATTTGAGAACGTTGTGGAAGTCCAATGACAATGGAGGCGTGAGTATGCAACAGAACCTCTAACATGCCTGACAATTGCATGCATTCGTGATAAGTTTGAGACACATGGTGCTGTGTGTAATGTGTACAAGGGAAGGTCCGGGAGGCCTCGCACAGCAACAAGTCCTGCTGCTTCTGCTGCGGTGTTGGGACAGTTTACACGCTTGCCACAGATGTCTACCAAACGATGTTCGCTGTAATCAGAAGGGTCTGGATGCTGACAGTAACCATTTTGAGAACCTCTTGTAATTGTAGAAGTCAAACGTGACTTGTATTCATCTTTTGCTATTGGTATATATTGAGTACTACAATTTTAATACAGCTTTTTCCTTTTTTGAAATGTGTATACATTTTTTCACCCTATATTACATATATAATATATATGTAATACATGTAATATATAATATGCATATTACAGAGGGTGAAAAAATGTATACACATTTTAAGAAGGGAAAAAACTGTTATATATATATATATATATATATAAAATTGATAGCTGACTTATGGAGCACTTAATTGCACAGCACAGCTCGTGCTAATAAACACTTTATATGCATTATTTAATTTGATTAATCCAACTGAGTGCTGATTTTTTAACTTATATATCATAATTATTTTCTTATTTTAACATATGGTCTTTATAATCATTTTTTTTATGGTATAATAATATTGCATCCAGTGGAATATTTATCTTTTCCCCCAATTTTTACACTTTCAAGTTGTTTTCCGGCTTTTGCTGTTATAAAGAATCCTGGGATTATATACTTTTCCCCAAAGCATTTTCCTGACATTTATGCTTTTAGAATAAATTTCCAGAAGTAGGATCACTGAGTCAAATACTATAAATATGTTACCATGTTGACTTTTGCATTCACTGTTTAATGTGAGGTGATGCCTCATGCAACTCTGAGATAAGTAGAAGAGACAGATTCACTGTCATTTTACAGATGACATCATTGGGAACCCTGATTGGAGGGAGAGCCAGAATTAAAATTCATGTTTTCCAACTCTCTCTTGATTCCTCTTCCCACTGTGCTCCCCAAACGAAATGAAACTCAGGCTGACCTGTCCTTGTCACCTTCCTTCCCAGACATCTTAGTCTTTACCTAGTAGGGTTTCTCTGTCCTGGGGTCTCTTCCTTTCACTGAGGACCATTCTGCTTTAGGAGGAAAGTAAGACCATTCAAGCAGGGCCATACACGATGAAATCTTCTACTGAGTCTAAGAAGAGAGGGAGGGACAGGGAAAAGAACACGACGAAACAAAATGTACTAAATTAGAGTATGGGACAGGAGCCAGGAGAAGGTGCATAAGGGGCAAACAGGAAAACAAAATTGTGATTTTGGAGGACCTTAATGTTTAAGATGAGGTGTTTGAGTTGAAGACAGTAAAGAGGGTTGAATTAGGGAGTTTAGGGTCATGGTATGGCCTTTCTGTACTCAACTGTACCCAGGGCTGTCTCGAACTGTGAAATCTACTTCTTCATAGCAACATACTTTCTCAAGATAGAAACTAAACAATAATGTGTATTTTTTTAAATTTATTTTTCAAATGAATGAATGATGAAAAAGTAATTTTAAATATATTTTTTTCAACCACAGAAGAAAGTGAGTCCTGCTTTGCCCAACCCAAACCATGTACACTGGGAAGAGAATCTACTGTTAATGGCAAGATACAAAAGGAAAGAATTCCTCCATTAGAGAAGCTCAAGATTTCAGTGGTGTCTACAGCTAATGGTGTTAAATCCCTCCATGAACAGCCGCTGGCAAAGGATGCTGCAGACCCTCCAGGATCCATGGAGAAGACTCAGCCTCTAGAAGGACTCAAGGAGTCTGGACCACCTGAGCCAGGTGGCAAAGATGATACTCCAGGAGCAGAAGAAAAGAAGAAAGATGTGGAAGCAGCAACAGAGGATCAGCCTTTAGGAGGAAATACAGAGACTGAACCTTTAGGAACAGAAGCCAAACATCAGCCTTTGAGGACAGCAGGAGAGAGGGACTCTCCTGGAGTAGTGGGAGGTACTAAGTACCCACAAACTGGCCGAGACATGAAACCTTTAGGAATAGCTGAAAATATTCCACCACGGGAATCAGGTAGAAAGCCACAACCTCAAGAAGCAATGGGAAAGAATGAACAACCCCAACTCCCAGAAACTGTTCCCAAGGAGACTGAATCTCCAGAAATATTGGAAGGAAGTCAGCTTGTGGAAACAGCGAAAGAGCAGCAACTTCAAGAAACACAGGGAAGAGATGAGCAGCCCCAACTTCTAGAAACAATTCCCAAAGAAAATGGATCTCCAAAAATCTTGGAAGGAAGTCAGCTTGTGGAAACAACTCCCGAAGGTCCAGGAAACATGGAGCAGGTTCCACGTGAAGGAACAGTTGGTAGCATGGAGCATCCAGCAGGAATTCTAGAAATAGGGACAAATGTGGAAATGGTCAGGAAAACTCATAGTAACAAAGAGGACCAAAAAACTGAAGGTAAAATTATGTTGTTAAAGTTTCAGGATGTTTAGGTGTGTTCCATACATGAGAATCTCTGGGGGTGGGGGCGGCTGATACACAGCCATTGAAGTCTGCATTTCAGGTAGTTGAAGCTCATTCTGGTAAATTTTAGCTTCACATTACAGTATAATTAAATGAAGCATTTAGCCATCTGTTTCTTAACTCTGGCACTTATTAATGCAGCAGTTTTTGAGTGCCTAATCATTCAGAAGATCTGAGAGAACCAGCGTGATCACTTTTGGACACCACCAGAGAAATTTATTGTTTAGGCCTAACGATTAAGAACTGTTCCTACTGGAAACCAGCTATAGGGTACTTTATTGTGAATGCTAAATGAGCATCTCTTAGTATCTCCTTTGGTTACTTTTCCAGGTAAGACAGGAGAAACAATTGAAACAGAGATGGAGAATGAGAAAGTTAGTGAAGGAGCTGAAACAAAAGAAGAAACAGGAGAAGCTGTGGATCTTTTGGCAGCCACATAGATAGGTATGGTGATAGAAGGGTGAACAGACACAGCGTGTTATAATAGAAAAGACAGAAAAATGTAGTGAAGCTTGTGGTTACAGATGTTACCTTTCAACATCCATATGTTTCATACAAGGAGTGTCATTACCATGTTCTTGACACTCCTTGCCAAACTATAAACAGTTTTCTTAGCTACTTAGAATAGTTATACATTTAAAACTACAATAGCCAGAGCCCATAACAAATATGATCAAAAAGTGTATATGATCATTTAAGAGTGTGAGGGTATTTTCTTCATTGTGGAAATGGTTCCATTCAGTATAGAAAATGAGACCCTAAAATTAAAGTATAAACCTTTAGGTATAGTGGCTGGAGAAGGGAGTTAGCAAATTTTAGGGAGCTCAGGGTAATAAAGTGACACAGTTATAATTATGGTGGAATAAGAATGAACAGCAAAATGGGGCAAACTATACCAAGTATGTCTTTCCTACCACAGAATTTAAAGCTGGTAGAAACTTAGAAAGTATGTCATCTAATAACCTTCTCACCTTAAGTCTATCTACAACCATAGAGCCTTATTTATCATGGAATGTTAAATACGTTAACAGAATCCTTGTCAAAAGAATCCAGACTGGTGCTGTTGCAAGATTAGTCAATGAAATGCTACACTTTGTCCGTGGGCCATTTTGAATCAGCTGTTGATTTTACACTTATGTGAGGTGTTTCAATTGGTGTTATCCCTTTAACTGACATTAAGGTATTTTAAATTAATTGACTTAAATGTATTTCAAAAGCAATCAATAGCAAGAATTAAAACCTAGATTTGTTGCCTCTTTGGAATTCTTCCTTGGGCCCAATTCTTTTTTATTTTATTTTATTTTTTAAAGATTTTATTGGGGAAGGGGAACAGGACTTTATTGGGGAAGAGTGTGTACTTTCTGGGACTTTTTCCAAATCAAGTTGTTGTCCTTTCAATATTAGTTGTGGAGGGTGCAGCTCAGCTCCAGGTCCAGTTGCCATTGTTAGTTACAGGGGGGCACAGCCCACCATCCCTTGTGGGACTTGAATCAGCAACCTTGTGCTTGAGAGCCCGCGCTCTAACCAAATGAGCCATCTGGCCACCCGGGAGCTGAGAGGCAGCACACTGACTTCATTCTAGTTGCGGAGGGCACAGCTCACTGGCGCATGTGGGAATCGAACTGGTAGCCCCGTTGCCCAGAGCTCGTGCTCTAACCAACTGAGCCACCCGTCCAAACCCCAATTCTTTTTCAGACTGCTTTGATTTAATATTAGGCTTTAGAGATGGAAAGGAGCTAAGAGATCAAGATTTAAAAACCATTTATAAATTTCATTAATGTTAAATGATGCACCATGATAGAAACTCACTTTCCAAGAATTCTTCTAAATTTGCCAAGGAATTTGGTAAATGATTACATGTGAATAATAATAATGGCAATCTTTCCACCATTCAGTGCCTTGTGTTTATGAATATCGGGATAGAATTATATTCTGGAAACATTTCGTTTATCTTATTTGTAAATATATATTTTTAAGATTATTTTTCAGATGACTTAACTAGACTTTTTTACTTTAGCTTCTATATTAAAATGACTACAAACATGTAATTAATTTTAATATAATATACAGAGAAGAATTATCTTTATTCTGATTTTAATATTAGTTTATGTTTCTGACTTTAAAGAGTTGAGGTAGACAACAAGAGGAGTGACTTGAGTAGATGACATCATTCTTTCTGATAAGTAAAGAAGCTGGATTGTGATTCTACTGAGAGCGAGGACTGTTTTATGTATCTTTGAGTTCAGGAATTTAGCTCCTTTAATAGACCATGCTTGATAAATATTCATTGAATCAATAAATGAATAATAAATACCAAGGGTTCCCATTTGTATTTCATTAATAAATAATATATTTAAAATATGAATTTGTGTAACACCAACATTTTCTTGTGAAGGCTTCTCAAGCTCAGTAACAAGCTATATAGTTGGTGTAGTTTGAAAAACAGCAGTATTTTTAGGTCAGAAAGTTATATAAATCAAGCTAAATTTTGTAATTCAAAGGTGTTTTTCCTGACCAATGGTGTTTTTATATAGTTATCTAGTAAGTAGCAAATGTCAGAGCTTAGTGTAAAATATGAATGATCACCTTAAAAACTGGAAATATGTTTTTGTTAAGTATCGACATAGTAGGATTAAGTTACTTAATAGGCATAAAAGTTCATTCTCTGTTGTGTGGATTTTTTTTCAATATTTAACACATAGTGAACAGATCTATTCAGAACTCATTCTTGAAAGAACTCTTTCTCAAAAACATTATAAAGTTGTAATGTAAACGTTTTCAAATTTCTATTAATCTCATTATTTTCCATTAGTGACTAAAATCATTCTCAGAAAATTTTGGAAATTTGTATAAATTTCTGGTACTTTCTATACTTTTGTCTTTGGCCTTTAATATGATTACTAAGACCTTTTTAGAAATTGTTCTTATTCTTTTAAATATACTAAGTTTTTTATTCAAAACATAGAAAACCGAAATGTTCTATCATATTTGAATATTCCAAAATTGAAATATTCCATCTAAATAATCTGTTAATTTTTTAAAGCAAGATTAAAATAATAAATGTCTGTAGTAAAACTCAAACCACTAAGCTATCCTTTTCTGCATTAAATTGTTTTTCTTTTGCCTAAGACGATAGCGTAGCAGAGTGCATTGTAATCCTAAATCCCCTGATTCAGAGGAGCTCATCAGTTTTGCCCTAGATTGAAAATGCACAGGTTGGAGAAAAGCCTTGAGCTGTTCATAATGAATCAATAGAAAACCTACCATCAGGGCTGGATTTTCCAGTCCTGGGGTGCCGTATAGCCACTTTGCAGCCCAATTTGTGTTCTACTAAGATAATTTCAGTATTTTCTATACCTGACTGGGGGGAAATGGTGAACAAATGAATGATTTACCAGCTAACATGCCCATTAGGGAGAGAATGTTTACCAGCAGAGGGTGCCACTTGCAAATCTAGGAAATCCCCAGTCTAGACTCCAAAACTCTTGGCTGGAAGTGCTCTGTATCCAGCCTCCCGAGGGACCCAAAGGACAGGAGTGTGTGGTCGGCCTGTGACCTTATTGCTTTTTCCGTTTAGACTTTGTAGTAAGAGCTCCTAATGTAGCTATTATAATAGCTTTGAGTAGTTAAAACACCCACACTGCTCTTAACAAACGCTTTATTCCACACTTGGCCTTGAATTAAGAATGGTTTTTAAAGGAAAATGTTTTTTCCCCATTTAACTAATCAAAGAGTTTTGGAATGTCATGGTCAAATAACCCTAGTAGGGTTTATATATCTCTACTTTTTTGGAAAATGCAATAGCTTATTAGAGCATCTAACATTACAAGCATTTCATTTTTATAAAGATAATTTGGTGACTTAATTCTGAATTGTTTCACAAGTGCCAGCAGTGTGACCATCATAAAGCCATTCATGTAGACTGTACACATTTGTAAGGTAAACGGAGAATGAGCTGCTTCTTTCTTTCCCCACATCAAGTAGCAAAGCATGGCTGTGTCGGGAAAGTTGAATGCATATACTTACAAGATGTCATTTAATCTAAAACTTTTCAACTCCTCTCATTTCCAGAGCTTATAAAGTTAGCAAATGTTTGGTTGTAATCTCAAGGTTTTAATTGCAGAAACAGAATCACTGTAATTTCAGAACAGCTGACAGGTATGGAATTTCTCTTTTCAGTTCTTATTACCATCGACAAAAGTTAGGAAACTCCCTGGCATTACTAATTCATATAGAGTCAACTTGGAAGCCTTTAGCTTTATTTCAGAACTACCACACAGCAAATTTATTGGGCAATATTTGAGAAATTGCAAGCTAACTACAACATTATTAATTTGTACCTAATGAAAGAAGTCTCTAGACACCAAAACCAATCTTTAATAACTATTGAAGGTGTTAGAAGGGTTGGTCCATATTCTATTAATCTAAATTATCCTTTCAGTTTAATAATGTGGTACTACCATGAATAAACACTGTACGCCTATGAACTACTGGGGACAGAGATCTGCAAGCCTCACCACTTTCCAGTGAAAGAGCTCTGAGAAACCAGCTAGGAATACTAATTGGAGCTTGAAATCTGCCTTTTTTTTTCTTGAACAATATAGATCTCAAATGTTTCTTAATAAAACTGTTGCAAAACATAATTCATATTATCATATAAATTTATGAAAAACGTAATGTATATATTATGTTGAATTGACTTATGAGACTCTGATTCCGAACACTTTAAAAAAAATTATTCAATGACAAGAGAAGAGGCTTTCCATGGCAGCTGTACTGTTGTAGTGGCTTTGGGTTTGGAGGCAGCTTCAGCCCCAGAACCTGACAAGGACTTACAAGACCCAAAGGTGACTTTTTCCAATCATCCTCACACTCATAACAATTCAGTGCGAGGAAAAACTAATAGTTTATTTCAACTAGTAGTTATTTAGTGGATTAGTATGCAATTGCTTCAAATTTTCTGGATATTAGAGTTTTGTTAAAAAGCTTTTTGGCAAAAATAGCACTACTTTTGTCTAAGTACTTGAATGTGACACAATGATTATTTAGGTAATAATTGCAAAGAAGGATTCCTTTAATAGTAAAACAGTTGTTTTTTCTTAATATAAAATGAATACATGCTCATGGTAGAAACTTCAGAAAATATAAGCTTTAAAAGATGACATCTAGGGGCAGCCGGATGGCTCAGTGGTTAGTGCGTGAGCTCTGGACAACAGGGTTGCAGGTTCAATTCCCACATAGGATGGTGGGCTGTGCCTCCTGCAACTAATGATTGAAAACAGCGACTGGACTTGGAGCTGAGCTGCACCCTCCACAACTAGACTGAAGGACAACGACTTGGAGCTGATGGGCCCTGGAGAAGCACACTGTTCCCCAATATTCCCCAATTAAAAAAAAAATTTTAAAAAGATGAAATCTAAATGTAACACATAATTCAATCAGTCAAAATCATTTTGATGTATATGTAGGATTATTATTATTTTTAGTGTTGCAATAACACGTTAGTTAAAGCACAACTGTTAATAGAACTTTGTCTATTGAACTTCTGAGAATAGAATCGCACTTCTGGATTTTCCTCATTGGGATCTATTTGATTTAATAGATTAAATAGAATGTTCCAATTATACTTGCTATATTAGTAAATATTGATTAACGCTATAGAGAGAGCCACTATGCCCAAGTATATTAGCACTTAGCTGACCACAATTTACGATAAATAATTTTTTATTGTTTTTGCATAAAACACTGGAACTAAATATTTTATTTGGAATTATTTTTACTTTCTAATTGCTGACCAAATGTTAAAGAAAAGATTGTAAGCTCTTTAGAGAGCAGCAAAAGTGCCTTACAGGACCTGGTACCAATTTGTCACTCTGTAAGTATTTGTTGATGACAAATGCTCTTTATTCTTATATAATCATGACTATTTCCTCAGAATTGAATATAATTGGCTGTAGGGAAAAATATGGCCAACATTTTTATAAAATTATTTTGTACTGCTTGTTCAATATTTACAATTTTGATTAAATAAATACATTATTAGAAATAATAAGTGTTTGAAATAGGTGTTTGAAAGGTTTTCTTTGTATATTTTTACCTGAATTTTATTATAAAACTACTTTTGACTGAGCTTAGTGTCTTTCAGGAAAAAAAAGTGTTCTTTAAATTACACACTATCAAAGGTAAGGAATATGATAACAGCAGGGAAATATGGGTGACTCTTTTTAGATATCTCATGATCATTTATTTAATAACATACTTCAAAGAGATTGCTATTTCTGTATGTTTGAAAGGCTAACATGCAATGTGTTCCATTTTACATTTAACAAAATCTAGTGATTCTCCTTCAGCGTGGAAAGAAGACTCAAAATCCCAACCCAGCCACTAACGAGTCAGCTAACTTGGGTAAGAGCATTTTATTTCCAGCTCTTTGATTCTGAGGTTTGAATTTGAAGTCATGGCCATGTATTGCTATGCCCCTTAGACCCAACCTGGCCAGATTTCCTACAGTGATTGGTTTAGGAAAGGGCCCCTAACCTGAGCTGGACCAATCAGAGGCTTCTCTGAGACTCTTCTGCCAGAGATATCAGGAGCTGATGTCTTCTGCTGCGGTTAGCACCCTGGCAGTCTGCGTGTCTGGGCCTGCAGCATCTTCCCCTGAGAGACAGATGGTGCCATGAGATTTCTGGAGCATGCATACCTAAAGCCAGCTGTACCCTGGGCTTCTGTAACATGAGCTTATGAACTTTTTTACCCCCGCTTATAGCTAGTTTGGGTTGGGTTTCTGTCATTTACAAATAAAAGAGTCTTAATAATAAAAATAGAAAGAGATGTCATAAATGAGCTGGAGAAAATAATAAATATTAAAGCAGAAATTAATGATCAAGAAAACAAAGATGTAATAGAAAGGATCAACAAAGCCAAAAAGTAAGATAAATAAAACTGATAAACTTCTGGGCAAGGCTGATTAAAAAAAAAACTAGAAGCCCAAATAAACTATTAGATGAAAAGGGTGCACTTGAATGTAGATACAAGAAATTAAAAATATACTTACAAATGTGAAAATTTAGATGAAGTGAACAAATGCTACAACAACATAAATGACCAAAACTCACTGAACAAACAACTAGAAAATATGAATGTTCCTGTTACCATGAAAGAAATTGAACAGTAGTTTAAAATTTCTTCCCAAAGAAAACACTAAGCCCAGTTTTATAGGTAAATTCTATCAAACATTCAAGGATAGATATTTACAACAATAAACCCTTTTATAGAAAAGCCAGTCTCACAGATGAACATAAATGTAAAGATCCTAAAGAAAATATACACTCTGAATTTGAGTGTATAAAACATACACATCATAAATATATGTGTGTACATGTAAATACATATATTGGCCAAATTGAATTTATTTTAGGAATGAGAGGTTGGTTCTACATTATACAAAAAGTAAGGAGGTAGATTTTACCATATTAGCAAATTGAATGAGAAAAATCATATGATGATCTCATAAATGCAGAAAAAATTCAATTTCAACAACAATTTTAAATTCCAATGTCACCTCAGTGAGCCCTTCCCTTCTCACTGACTTTATTAAATTTGTAATCCCTAATACTCTCCAACTTCCCTTGCTTTGCTTTTTCCCATACCTATGTTGTGTTAAAAAATCTAACATAATTTTTCATGTCTTTTTAAAACCTTTTTAAAAATTGTGGTTAAAATATACAAAACAAAATTTACCATTTTAACTATTTTCAGTGTACAATTCAGTGGCATTAAATACATTCACAATGCTGTGCAATCATCACCATTATTTCCAAAACTCTTTCATCACTCCCAGCAAACTGTACCAATTAAGCAATAGCATCCATTGCCCTATTTAATGCTCATCTAGTTTCTGTCACTATGAGTTTGCCTAATATATAGTTTACTTGCTTTGTTTATTGTCAGTTCATTAGAAGTTAAGTTCCCTGAGGGCAAGAATTTTTGGCTGTTTATTGCAGAATTCACAGCACTCATGACAATTTCTGGTTTATTAAATATTTGTGGAAAGAGAAAAGAAGGGAGGAAGGAAGGAAAAAAAGGAAAAAGGAAGGAGTTTGAGCAAAGTAAGGCTAGAAAGAAACTTTCTTGATCTAATAAAAGGAATATAAAAACCTATAGCAAGCATCGTACTCAATGGCGAAATGTTAAAAACATTCCTCAATGGCTAAAAACACAATGTATTTCATTTTTGTTTTACTTCAGAAACTTGTAAAGGTAAACAATATTTTGTTTAATGATTCAAACATATATGATAAAAGAAGAAACAATAAATGCAAAATTAAGGACATTGGTTTCCTCTGAGATGGGAGGGAAGGGGACAGATTGGAGCTCACATCTGGTCTTCTACAGCAATAACAATGTTCTTTTTTCAAACTGTGGTGGAAATGTGGGTGGTTAACATTTTTTTGTATCTACTCAGTATTAAAAAAATTTAAACCATAATACTGACTGAAAAAAAGCAAGTCAGATGAATTATATTCAGTACGTTTTTTTTAAACATAAAATTCAAAATCAGGCAAAATTAAATGAACATTTGTATGCATAACTTCTATGTGACAAAACTATTAAGAAAAGCAAGAATGATTAACACAAAATTTAGGACTGCAGTTACCTTCGGGGAAAGTGAGGCAAATAGGACTGAGAATGGCTTGTTGGGCTTTGAAAGTATCGGTGAGGTTTCTTTCTTAAGCAATTTGTAGGTGTCAATTTTATTATTCTCTACACCAAGCGTATATTTTATATAACTTCTTTGATAAGTATGAAATAATTAATAATAAATTGGTTTTGATGGGTAACAAGTTCAGTTGTTAACCTAGATAAATTTTATCACTTGTCAACATTTTTCTTAGCATTGATTTTTGGGGGAAGTGTTTGTCACTTGCTGATTTTCCTGTCTTTATATTTTTCGGATGTACCTCTCTGGAGCTAACTATGTGCCTAGGAGCTAACTATGAGCAACATTTTTTAACGGAAAGAGGAAACCTTTCAGTTAACACTCTTCCACAGACTGCATTACTACAGTCCTTAAAAAAAATTTGAGTATTTTTATGTAGAGTACCCATATATTCTCTTCCTCTCCCAGCCGCAGTTTCCCCAGTTATTAACACAATGTTATTTAATTACTCTTTAGTTCACACTTAGGGTTCACTCTTTGTGTTATGGTTTTGACAAATGCGTAACACGTATCCACAATTACAGTAACAAACAGAATAGTTTCATGGCCCTAAAACTCTTGTGCTCCACGTCTTCATCCCTCCCCTACCACACCCAAACACTTGGCAACCATTAATCTTTATTCTGTCTCCATAGTTTTGCCTTTTGCAGGTCATGTAGTTGGGATCATGCCTTTTCAGATGGGCTTCTTTCACTTAGCAACATGCACTTAAGGTTCCTCCAAGTCTTTTCATGGTTTGAGGCTCTTTCGTTTTATTGTCAAATAATAGCCTTCGATCATCATCCTCGCTGTGTGCCAGGCATTATTCTAAGTGCTTTATACATATTAATTTATTTAATCCTTACAACAACTTTATAAGGGAGGTACTAATAATATCCCCATTTTACAGGTGAAACAGAGGAGACATTTTATAGAACACAACACAGAGCTTAAATAAGTTGCCCAAAGTGGGTGGAATAGGACTTGAACTCAAGTACTTTGGTTCTAGAATCCATGCCCTCAACAACTATATTATACTGCTTCATATAAAAAATGTCTACTTATCACCTGATCTTGTTTATGAATTCAGTGCCATACTCCCCAACTCTACCTACTTGAAGAGACCTCATACTTAATCTTTTGTTAATACATTTTATTATCTAAATAGCAGAAATTTTCCAACCTAGCCCATTATTCCATATGGTGATTAATAATGATTAAATACTGCTGAAAAGTGACAGCATTTTGAACCTTTGCTATATACTAGACACACTAAGTACTTCTCATATGTATCATCTTAATTCTCATGACAGCCATTTGAGGAGCAATTATCTCTCAGGAAACTGAAGCTTAAAGAGGTTAAATAACTAGCTAAAGGTCACAGAGCTCAGTTATAGATCTGGGCATAGAACGCCATTGGTATTACTCCAAAGTGTGCTCTTAAAACTGCAGTTCTTAATTGCTTCTAGTATCTTTTGGTTGACCGAGCTTCTCAAATTAGAATGACATTTCTGAAATAACCTAAAAAAATATGTATACGTAAGGATGTTATCTGTATGTGTATGCTTAAGAAATTATGGCAATATTGCTGTAATATATAATAGACATGTATCCTATAATGACGTTTTGGTCAATGCCGTGGTCCCATGAAACTTTACTATAGCTGAAAAATTCCTATCACCACAGCTGTTGTAAGGTCACAGAGCAACACACTACTCACGTGTCTGTGGGGATGCTGGTATAAGCACACCTACTGCACTGCCAGTCATATATTAGGTTGGTGCAAAAGTAATTGCGGTTTTTGCAATTTTTTTTTTTTTAACCTTTTAAACTGCAATTACTTTTGCACCAACCTAATAGAAGTATAGCACAATTATGTACAGTACATAGTACTTGACATAATGTTACTGGTTTATGTATTTATTATACTACACTTTCTCATCATTATTTTGGAGTGTGCTCTTTCTACTTGCAAAGTTTGCTATAAAACAGTGTGCCGTGTCACACTGGCAGCAGCCTCATACATCTTGTTTACCGAGTCTCTGATTGCATCATTTTCTCTTATGCTTGATTTAATCTCATATTGCACATGCTGTACCGGCCTGTAGCCTAAGAGCAATAGGCTATATCATCTAGCCTAGATGTGTGGTAGGCTAGACCACGTAGGCTTGTGTGAGTGTACTCTATGATGTTTGCTCAATGACAAAATCGCCTAACGATGATTTTCTCAGAACGTATCTCCGCTGGCACATGACTGTAACTTTGAAAACAACAAACTGTTTGGAGAAATGGTTAAATTACCTAAGGTATAACCACACAAAAGAACACTGCTACGTCTTCAAAAATGGGTAGATCTATATGTATTTCTATGGAAGATCTTCAAGACAGAAGACAGTATCTGTAGAATAATATATAAAGTTTCTTTTATGTAAACAAATCAAAACCAAGCTAGATGACCAAATACATAATGAGTAGAAAACTATCTGCTGGTTACATTCAAAACTCTTAGCAGTGGCTCTCTTTGGAGAGGTAAGTGGAATGGACAGTGATGGAGACTTTTATTTTTTAATTCATATAATTTTGTACTGGAATTTATTCTACATTATGGAGGTATTCATGTAGCAGTTGTGCAAAAATGTTAAAAGACTTTAAAGAACAAACACAAAATGGTTACACGTAGTCTCATTACAACAGTGTAAAAATGTACAAAGTCAGAAATAAGCTTTGAAAAAAGAAGCATGGTCCCCCCATCCTTAATTAGGTAATGTGTTCTAATGTATAAATAAGTGAACAGAATCACACCAAGGAACATTTGCATGTCTATTTTATTTCCGTTAGAAAAATATTAGCTAAGTAAAATTTTGGTCCATTTTTTTTTTCCTTTACCTCTACCATTCAAACTTAAATCTTTAATTTTATTCAAGTAAAAGCAGAATCATATATCTGACATGAGAACTAAATATTCACACCATTAAATTAATAGGATTTAACTGAATTAGGTGTATTCCTTATTATTTCTCAGGAATAGTAACTCATCTTTCCTGCATATTATTTCCCTTTACTTTTATTTATTTAAACTGTGCAATGCAAAGGTGTCTCTTTTCTCACATCCAATAATGTGAGTGTGCATAAATGTACTTTATAATATCAGTAACTAGATTCATTATCTAATCTTTAATTCATATTCAATCCCCCTTATTATACGGTATTTCCATAATACTTCAAATATTTTTGTCAGTCTAACAGTTTCCAACATTGATAATCAAAGTTAAGATGTTAATTTAAAAACATTATTAATTTTCCAGACTTAATAACACCAGGCTCCCTTAGAGTGATGCTGTTGTCAGAGGGCCTTGGACAGCTACTGCTTCAATCTCAACGCGGCCTCCCTGTAAGGAAAATAAAGAAACAGTGTTTAGATCCTTTTTTACACATTAACAGAGGTCCATACTGTGTTTCCCCGAAAGTAGGACCTAGCTGGACAATCAGCTCTAATGAGTCTTTTGGAGCAAAAATTAATATAAGACAGGGTATTATATTATTATTTTATATATATATATTATATTATGTTATATTATATTGTATTATACTATACTATATTATATTATATTGTACCCGGTCTTATATTATAGTAAAATAAAACTGGGTCTTATATTAATTTTTGCTCCAAAAGACGCATTAGAGCTGATTATCCGGCTAGGTCTTATTTTCGGGGAAACACAGTAATACCTACTAAAAACGTACAACTAACAGGAATACAGCATTTTTTAACATTAAACTTTGCAAAGAAAGAAAGAAGAGGGAAACATTTACTAAGAACCTCTGATAGGCCAGATTACAGTGCTGATCATGTTCGTACACGTTAGTTCATGTGATTCTCACAGCAGCTCTATTAGACCGGTATTCTCTTCTCAATCCAGAGATTGATACATGGAAGCTCAGAAAGGTCATTTAACCTGTCCCACGGCACAAAGGTAAATGGCAGAGGTTCAAACCCACATCTTGTGATCCCAAGTTCAGAGCTCCTAACACCTTAACAAGTTTGATGACACTGATCATTCCAAGTAACAACCACTAAAAGCAATAAAAATACCACTTACAAACCTGGCTCACTTTATATAGTCTCTAAGTAACATAAAACAATATAGCTGCTGTTTCACTTTTTCTCACAGTTTAAGTACTCTGTTATGTCCATATGTGGCCTTAATTTTTTGAATTTTTAAGACAAATTTAAAAAATTTCTTAAGTTTCTTAATTTTTCCCTACGCATGTAATATTGGGTGTTTCCTTTTAGACTTTAAGTTCCTGGAAATTAGGGACTATTTCTTTCTTTTAAAAAATTTCCTGCTACAGTGCTTAGTTAGAGTCAGAAAACAATGTAGAAATTTAAAATTGTGTTCATTGGTTATTTTAAAGTGTACTTACTTTAGGCAAAGCAGCAACCTGGTAAGCAGCTCTTGCAGGAAAATTACTCTTGAAATCTAAAATTAAAAGAATTTCATTTCAGTTTTCAGATAGTGTATTGTTACTCAGTACAGCATAATCAAGACTCTGGAAAGTGCTTCATAGATTTCTCAGTTCTTAGACATAAGCAACATTGAGAAAAAGAACGTCACATTCATATTTGTTTGGTAAAATATTTTGCCATATGACTCCTATGATATTTAATACTTTTAAAATGTATTAGCTTTCGGGAAAAAATGAAAACACTCACATACAAGGTCTGACAATTAAGTCTGCGAACTAGTTGCAATGGTGTTGCTAACATTTTTTGATATCAGAGGGATTATTCATTATGAATTTGTACCAACTGGACAAACAGTTAACCAAGTTTACTATTTGGAAATGCTGAAAAGGCTGCGTGAAAAAGCTAGATGACCTGAACTTTTCACCAACAATTCATGGCTCTTGCATCACGACAATACACAGCACTGTAAACAAATAACTGCATTGCAACACCCTCCTTACTCACCTGATCTGGCCCCCAATGACTTCTTTCTTTATCCGAATATGAAGGAAATATAGAAAGGAAGACATTTTGATGATATTCAGGACATCAAGGGTAATACGACAGCACTGATGGCCATTCCAGAAAAAGAGTTCCAAAATTTCTTTGAAGGGTAGACTAGGCACTGGCTTCATTGCATAGCTTCCCAAAAGGAGTACTTTGAAGGTGACCGCAGTGATATTCAGCAATAAGGTATGTAGCACTTTTTCCAGGATGAGTTCGCGAACTTAATTGTCCTACCTCGTACTCTGATACTTTGATTTTGTTTGATATGAATGGAGTTTTGTTTTTAAAGTGATAGTTATAAAAGTTATCGAAATAGGGAACAACTGTCCATCCCCAGAAATTTTGACAGGTGATTACACTGCTAACTTTGGTTTACTCTAGCCCTTTCTTCAGGACAGAATAAGTAATGATGCTTTGTCCATGTTATATCTTTGTCTCATCTCACCAGTTGGTAGGGACACCCATTTTCCTCACTAAGACAACAATGTTAATAAATATAGATAACATTTACTGAGTACTTACAACACGCCAACATCTGTTCTAATGTGTTTACATGCTGTATTAACTCATTTAAGCATTCCAACAACCCTATAAGGTTTTATCCCCATTTTGCATATGAGGAAACCAAGGTATAAAAATGTTAAGTAACTAGCTAATGATTCTGAGAGACACTATAGAGATGGTTGCTAACCACGTCACAGCAATAATAAATATAATTTGTGTTTAAGAAAAAATTATTAGGAGGGCTTAAAAAGCCTGAGAAGGGTGTAACAGAATTAAGCTTTAGGAAAATAGATTTGTAGGGTTGTAGTATATTATTCTAAGGAATGCAATAGAAATATCTTGGATCTTTTTCATGGGGGCACACGTATGTATCTAATCAGACTATTCATTTTTTTAGGACAGGGTCTATGACCAACCATTTCTTTAGCATCTCCTATCACTCTTAATTCATAATGGACACACTTTAAGGTTAATAGATTAATTTCTCTCTCTCTCTCTCTCTCTCTCTCTCTCTCTCTCTCTTTAAATTGGGGAATATTGGGGAATAGCGTGTTTTTCCAGGACCCATCAGCTCCAAGTCAAGTCATTGTTGTCAATCTGGTTGTGGAGGGCGCAGCTCACTGGCCCATGTGGGGATCGAACCTGCGACATGGGTGTTATGAGCACTGCGCTCTAACCAACTGAGCCAACTGGCCGCCCCGATTCATTTCTCTTTAATGAAAAATAGTAATAAAGCCAAATTACTTACACTGTTTGTAGATTTCATTGACAGTACCGAAGTCATTTATGTCAGCCAGCAAAACAGTTGTTTTCACCACTAGAAGATACGTACATTGTCATTAGGTTTAGCTATTTGGTCTGATTCAAAACATTACTTAGAAAACAGAATATGGTACTATGGCTCTCTTGATTAAAATGATACTGAAATTAAAACAACTTTAAAAAGCAACAAAGATATGGCATGATATGTCAAAAAGACCAAAGAAACATCAACTAGAAATGTGATGTAATACCAAGTTGCTCACCATTAGTGAAGTCACAGCCTGCAGCTTTCAGAATTTCACCCATGTTTTTAAGGGCCTGTGAACCAAGGCAAGAAAGGCCTGAGGCACTGATGTTATATTAAAGCTTTAATGCAATTAATCATATTTTACTAATACCTCCTTAAATCATTTATGCTGAAGAAAAATTCTCCCTTTCTAGGAAATTCTACTCTTTCTAGGCTACCTCTAAATAAATCTAAAACAAAGCAGGCTAGGCCATACAACTAAATTAATATTAAATTGTTACATGATAAAATAAAACCAAGATGCAGAATAGCATGCACAATAAGCTACCATCTGTGTGTGTGTGTGTGTGTGTGTGTGTGTTTGTGTGTATGTGAACATTTATGCTGGTACAAGCATTGACTGTCTCTGGAAGGATGTATAAAAAACTAGAAACAGGGCCGGCTCGGTGGCTCAGGTGGTTGGAGCACCGAGCTCCTAACACGGAGGTCACTGGTTTGATTCCCACATGGGCCAGTGAGCTGTGCCCTCTGCAGCTAAAATTGTGAACAATGGCTCTCCCTGGAGCTGGGCAGCCGTGGGCTGCCGCAGGCTGCTGTGGGCTATCGAGTGCTGCCATGAGTGTCGGGCAGCCATTGTGAGCAGTCAGCAGCCCACAAGAGCTGCGAGCAGCAGACTGACGACCAGAGACCCAGCCGGGGGCGAGGGGGCAAGGCTCATAATACCACCATGGGCCAGGGAGCTGTGTCTTACACAACTAGACTAAGAAACAGCAGCTGGAAGAAGGTGAAAAAAAAAAGGAAATTAGGAACAGTGGTTACTTCTGATGAAGGAAGCTGGAGTGAGGGGGGAATAATGGTGGGAGACATCTTTTCACTGTCTATGCTTTTTTTATAGGTTTTGAATTTTTTTTGCCATACCCACATATTATCTATTTAATTATTTTTTAAAAAACAAAAATATCATCAAATGATACATGACCAGTAAAGTGGAGAGGAAGAATGAATTGAAAAAATAAGTTAAGGAAAAGGTGAAAAACTGGTATTTTCTCTAAGTCCAGAATGTGACATACATAATTTACAAATACATACTGTTTCTGAGAAAAAGGAAAAAAAGACTCTTTAAAGTCAAATATTGCTTTAAGGGAAAACATGTTTTAATGCTTGCTAGCTCATACTTATCCTCAAAGTGATACAGAGTTAGTAACCCCAGGAATTCTTTCTGTTTTAGCTTAGTGGATATTGGCTGAGAACTTCACACATTCCAGCACTGAGGAAGAAACTTCAACCCAATCTTTTTACTCACAAAAGGAGACAGCGTCTTATCATATTTCAGGCAGATTATTCCACTGAAGGAAAACCAAGAAGCAATTCACTTACAAGAATTACGCGTATTTATTTTAACTAGCTCCTTATGGATGGACATTTAGGTTGTTTTCTGTCTTTGGATATCACAAATGACTCAGTGAATGCATTAAATTACAAATTAATTCTACTTATTGGATTAGAATTATATTTCCCATTCTTATTTAGAAAAACATACTGCATGTAATCTTTGACATTTCTCTCTTACTAACAAATGTTGACTTTTACTTCTACGGTGGTGGGGTTGTTTGTCAGGTCAGTGGCCTTGATAAGAAAATTTCCCAATCCACATGGAAGTGGCAAAATGTCATCTGATTTCAATAATTCAGGGTTTCCCCACCCCAGATTTACTGAGATATAACTGACATGTAACATTGTTTTAGGCATATAACATGATAATTTGATATATGTATATAATGTGGAAGGATTACCACAGTAAGTTTAGTTAATATTCAATAATTCAGGTTTAAAGTAACTCATCTTGGAAGAAACAATCTTTTTTCTTTTTTTTGGTTGTTAAATGATTCATCAAATTTCCAACTGTCTACTGACATAAAATTGTCTTAAATCAATCAGTAACTTGAAAAGTAACTTATCTAGTAATCTCTCTAAAACAAATCAGCCAAGTGGATTCTTAATACTCCTCAGTATTAAAAAGTAGTAGAGAAGGAAACTTCAAATATGTAAAATGACTTACTTGTTTAGCTTCTTCTGTTACCCCTCCTGGCACAAGTTGTCCACTTGAAGGGTCCATGCCTATCTGGCCTGAAATGTAAATGGTCCTGTCGACTAACACAGCTTGACTGCAATAAATGGAAATCGGTGTATATATAAAATATAAAATATAAAATTCAATGCTAAAAGATTTCTTTGCTAGAACACAAAAAGCACAAAATGTAAAATAAAAAAATTGATAGCTGGACTTCATTAAAATGAAAAACTTTTGCTTGTTGAAAAACATCTTTAGGAAAATGAAAACACAAGTCACAGATTGGGGGGAAAATATGTGCAAAACATGTATCTTACAAAAGACTTGTATCTAGAATATATAAAGAACTCTTAAAACTCAGTAATATAACTTCCCAAAAATGAGCAAATGATTTGAACATATACTTCACAAAAGACTTATGCAGAGCTAAGGAGTGCTGCACATGAAAGATGCTCAACATTATTAGTCATTAGAGAAATGGAAAGCAAAAGCACAGTAAGATACCACTCCACACAACAGGATAGCATTGATAACAACAAGCGTCGGTCAGGATGTGGGGCAACTACAACCCCCATACACTGTCAGCGGGAATGCCAAACAGTACAGACAGTTTGGAAAATAATTTGGCAGTTTCTTATAAACAAACATACACTTAACATATAACCCAGCAATTTCTTTCCTAGGCAACTACCCAGAAGAAAAGAGTATGTGAATGTTAAGAACAGTATTATTCATGATTGTAAAAAGAAAAACAAAATAAAAAAACACCCACTGATAGATTCAACTAAAGCCTATATATTATTTGATGCCACTTACATGAAATTCTGGAAAAGACAAAAAGAATAGCAGCAGAAAGCTAAGTGGCTGCCTGGAGCCAGGGGTAGGGGTGGGGACTGACCACAAATGGGTACAAGGGAATTTCCGGGGGTGATGGAAATGTTCCAAAACTTGATGTGGGGGGCAGCCAGATGGCTCAGTTGGTTAGAGCAGGAGCTCTCAACAACAAGGTTGGTGGTTCAATTCCCGCATGGGATGGTGGGCTGTGCCCCCTGCAACTAGATTGAAAACAGCGACTGGACTTGGAGCTGAGCTGCGCCCTCCACAACTAGATTGAAGGACAACGACTTGGAGCTGATGGGCCCTGGAGAAACACACTGTTCCCTAATATTCTCCAATAAAATAAAAATAAATAAACACATTTATTGTTATTAATCAATAATAATTATTTTTAAAAAACTTGATGTGGTAGTAGATGCATGACTCTACACTTTTAACAAAATTCATGGAACTCTACATTTAAAATGTGTGAATTTTATTTTTTTAATTTATTGGGGTGACAATTGTTAGAAAAATTACATAGATTTCAGATGTACAGTTCTGTATTACATCATCTATAAACCCCATTGTGTGTTCACCACCCAGAGTCAGTTCTCCTTCCATCACCATATATTTGATCCCCCTTACCCTCATCTCCCACCCCCCACCCCGTTACCCTCTGGTAACCACTAAACTATTGTCTGTGTCTATGAGTTCTTGTTTCTCATTTGTTTGTCTTGTTCTTTTGTTGTTTTTGGTTTATTTACCACATATCAGTGACATCATATGGTTCTCTGCTTTTTCTGTCTGACTTATTTAAAATGGGTGAGTTTTATAAGTAACTTATATCTCGATAAAGCTGTAAAACAAACTAAAAAGAGCAATGCCAGGAGCACTGTAAGGAAATAATTATTCTCAAACAAGATTAATGACTGCTTGTTGAAGGGTCAATTAAGAATCCACCTGTGAGGGTACACTTCACTTCTGCAGTGCTTACTTTTGAAACTGGCTTTTTTTTGGTAACGAGGATACTAAATTTCAGAATTAGAATAAAATCAAAGAAAGAAGAATAAGCTAAGCTGAGATCTGAAAAAAAGCCAAATAAATCAACTTCAAAAAAATTTGTTAGTTTCTGGATAAAGAAAGCTCCTGTTATTTATGTTTTAAATTGTGGAGATACGCACACACACACAAATCACTATTTTAATCATTTTAGGAATATAATTCAGGGGTATTAAGTACCCCCATTTTTAAAATGTTGATAAAGAAACATTTATATTATTTTAAATTTAGAAGCAATATTTGTTTGTACCATTTAAAACAGGATATTCTCATTTCTAATCTAGTTCCCTATATTTTGTTTTCTAACATGCTCCACTTTCCTATCTTTTATTTCAGGTTTCCCCTGATTTTCCCAACCATATCTTTTTTCTTTATAATTTTAAATATAAAACATATTTTTTTCTTAAGTTTTTGAACAAGAGAACATTCACATGGTTCAAAAAATCCAGAAAATATACAAAAAAAATCACAGTGAATACTCTCGTCTATCCTTATCCTCCATCTATTCAGTTCAGACATAGTCATTGCTCTTCTTTATATAGTCTTCCAAAGATTCTTCATGCATATATGAAGAACAATGAATATAAATTTCTCCCCCCATTTACAAACAGTGTTCTACATTTTGCTTTTTTCACTCAACAGTATATCATGATCTTTCCATAACTATACCTAGACTGCTTCCTCATTCTTGTAACAGTTGCGTAGTGTTTCATTGTATGGATGTACTTTATTTAAGTAGTTACCAGTGATTCCAATATTTTGCTACTGTAAACAAAACTACACTGAAAACCATCACACACACACACACCATTTTCCCTGAACAAGTAACTGAGCCTTTCTTTCTTGTGAAGCCTAGGAGGTCCTCTGGTGGAGCCTTTCTTACACCATGCACAGGATCCGGCCTCATGTGACTGCTAGTTCTGTTCTAACCTATCTCCTAGGGTATGCCAGACTGTAAACTCCTTGAAGGCAGGGACAGTGTCTTACTTACTGTGTCTCTAACAGTGTAGGGCCTAGATGATTCCTTGCACGTAGTGGGCACACAATAACTTCTTGTTGATGTTTTACTCTCTAACCATTTAGTAGCTTAATCATGTTTGGTTGTCAGTAAAGTATCTTTTTAGGATGATCTACTGGTTTATAATGTGGGTTTTGCAAGACAAACAAATGAGAAACAAAAACTCATAGACACAGATAATAGTTTAGTGGTTACCAGAGGGTAAGGGGGGGGTGTGGGAGATGAGGGTAAAGGGGATGAAATATATGGTGATGGAAGGACTCTGGGTGGTGAACACACAATGGGATTTATAGATGATGTAATACAGAATTGTACACCTGAAATCTATGTAATTTTACTAACAATTGTAACCCCAATAAAAAAAAAATGTGGGTTTTGGAGAGCTGAAGAGGGTAGATTTAAACTTGGTACTGTGTGTCCCCGAAAATAAGACCTAGTCAGACAATCAGCTCTAATGTGTCTTTTGGAGCAAAAATTAACATAAGACCCGGTATTATATTGTATTATATTATATTGCTATTATATTACATAAGACCGGGTCTTATATTATAGTAAAATAAGACCAGGTCTTATATTAATGTTTGCTCCAAAAGACACATTAGAGCTGATTGTCTGGCTAGGTCTTATTTTTGGGGAAACATGGTATTAGGATTTAGAAAGTTTAGGAATTCTCCCTATCTGGCTTTCACCCTGGCCCACAAATTGATTAACTATTGAGTTTGTTAATATGTAAGCTTCTCTCAGGTTGAATAGTACCATCAGCTAACACTGTTTCTATTAACTGTCCTGTGTAGAATTAGGCTGTCCTCGGCCCTTTGCAAAGTACCTTTAACTCTCCCCATATCTGGAACATAGTTTAAGCCCTTATGCATTATCATTCATCAAAAACTTTATGACAGTAAGAAGGAATTCATTTATTCTCAGAAAATTAAAAACCCTCAAATAAAATATAAAAAAAAAAAGTAAGGCCTGGACCTCTGAGACTATCGGAGCTATGTGAGTTCTCTCTCATAGATTAGCAGAGATAGTTCACAAAAACAATGATAGTTGACCCTTCCTAAGCATAAGGATCCTACTACCCATAGACAGTCATCAGGCTCTAGAACATTTAAGTGTTCTACTCCCAAGTCAAAGGGTAATAATACTTTAGAAACATCCTAGTAATAATTCTCACATCATAATCTGTGACACATGGACTATCATTTCAAAATTTTATGACCATTTAGATGGTATGCAAACAAAATGGAAAGCAATGCAATAGCAATGTGATGTCGAAATCTCTCAAGGTTCTGTTGTGAAGTATTCCTGAAATGTGTTGAACTGATTAGCTAATTAGTGACAACACCCCATCCACCCCAATGCCAGGGACTGAAAGTTCAACACATTTGAATTTTTCCTGGAAAAGACCCAGAATTTTCAAAAAGTGCACTCACTACCAACTCCATGCATAAAATCTCATTTTCCAAATGGTTGTTAAAACACGTCCAATTAACTTTATCAGGACATAACTAGTTAGGTGGAGTATGTTTTTTTCTTCATAAAATATTGAAAATTAGCACCATTTCTAGTATCATTTTTGGATACAAAAAAGCACAAGAGGCACAATATCCTGGAAAGTCTCCACACAATGAAGCTGGTTGATGGCTTTCCTCTTGTCATACGGGCATATTCATGGAATGATTCCCTTCTCTTTTGCTTGCAGCTTTATAAAGATAGTTGACTCCCAGGTCAGTCAACCAGGGGTACTACTATCCTGCTTTCTTTCTTGAACAAAGTATATACTTGAGGAAGATATATGCTCCAGGCTCTGTGATCACTTTGCTTTGTTAAGGATCACTTTTATTCTGAGGTAAAAATAATGGGTGATTGAGGGATAAGCATTAGGGCATAAGGAGGAAGAAGATTACTGATTTTTTCTTTTACTGTAATATCCCTTATCTATTCTTAATATCTTCTCCTCAAATTACTATCAGAATTCTCTTCTTAAAAGAGATCAGATCATGTCACTTCCTCTTCAAAAACATTTGATGGCTCCTCAGTGCATTCACAATAAAGTTTATACTCTTCAGTTTAGCGTTGGAAACCATCACAATTCAGACCTTGTAACAGCTAATGTTTAGCAAGAGACAAAACAAAAATTCAAATTCAAAGTCTAACTCCTAACAAGTGTTTGCCAAAGCGTAGGTCACACACAAATACAGAATATCAGTAAGGAAATGATTTCCTTTCCATTCTCTTTCTTCATCTGAAAAATGGGGACTGTAATACTAGTAACTGTGTACATAAAGCACTGAGAACAGTGCCTACTGCTGAGTAAGCCTCAATAAAGGTTAGCAATTAAGAGTTCAATCCGCTAATTACATGGAGAAAACAAGTTAAAGAAACCTATCATTTTTAAAAAAAGAGAAAGGCCTTGGGTTTTGAGCCAACTGCAGTATCTAGCTAGAATTTAATAACATTTTTTATTCTATTGAGTTTATTTTTTACTGTTACTGCCTATTGGGTTTTCTATTTAGAGTACTGTCGTAAAGTTTGCTTTTTAAATTTGTAAAAGTGAGCCATCACAAAATAAAGTGTAAAGTAAATTATAATATAGGTGGTACACAGATTTGGCAAATGAAAAAAAGAGTTTAAAAAGAAAAGAAAAAAAGAGGAAAAGTGGTACTTGGATGACTAAATGTTACTCCAGAAAATCTTTATGCCATGTTTTCTTCTAGCTCTATACCTCAAGTCATTCACTCTAATTAGAATGCCCTTCACTCCACAACTTCCTGTTGAAGTCCTGAACAAAGTACAGTTCAACCCTGAACAATGTGAGGGTTAGGGGAGCCCACCCCCTCCCAACTGCTGAGAATCCAACTTTTGACTCCCCCAAAACATAACTACAAATAGCCTACCCTTGACTGGAAGCCTTACCAACAGCATAAATGGTTAACACATTTTGTACATAATATGTATTATATACTGCATTCTTACAATCAGGTAAGCTAGTGAAAAAAATGTTATCAATAAAATCATAAGAAAAATACATTTACAGTATTTATTGAAAAAAAGCCACGTATAAGTGGACCTGTGCAGTTCAACCCATGTTGTTCAAGGGTCAACTGTAATTTAAAAATCAAACTTTACAATAGTACTGTAAATGCAAATCCAACCTTCAAAACCCACCTCAAAGACTACCTCTCACTAGGAACCTTCCTAAATCTTCTGTCCCTCTGCCCAAGGTTAGCATCAAATTCTTTCTTTTCCTCTTTTGTCACCGCTCACCCAACCTCCATGTCCCCTCAGTCCCACTGCACTTTATTTCTAACCCTACTATAATAATTACTCATCTGCCACACGTAAGTGTAGGGCTTGTTCAAATTAAGCTCTGTCACTTGCAGACTGTTTGACCTTGGACAAGTTCACTTTGAGCTTCAGTTTTCTTTTTGTAAAGTGGGGATGGGACTTAAGAGAAGTTGGTCTGTTATGGTGCTTGCTATGCAACATGCACTAAATTAAAATGTTTGTTTTTCGTTTCCCGATATGTGTGACTGTCTTTCATACTGGATTGATTCTTACACATTTTTATATCTCCTGCAGTGTTTGGCAAATAGTAGGTACTCAATACATGTTTGTCATAGTTCAAGTGTTCCAGTTGCAGAAATTTTCCAGCTGTAGTTAACAGTGAACATACTACAGACTATTTTAAAAAGGAAAATGGAAAAAAGTTACAGGATATACTTTAGTGAAGAATTAAAAATAACAAAAGTAATATTAGGAAAAAAAGTCTCCAAGAATGCATATAAGGTCCAATAATTTTAAAGCTGAGACATTTTTAAGAAAACAAAATCTAAAAAAAAAAAAAGGAATTAAACTTTCAATTTAACAGTGCTTCTGTACACAAGATAGACTTCTGGCCAGTATACCTATTTTAACTAGAGCATGTCGGGCAATCTTAGAAAATGATCTTTCTTATGATTTGTATTTTATTTTAGTAGTGTGAAATAAACATGGGCAAAGAATTCATAAATATCACAATGCATTTATATATGTGCTGTAAAATCCAGGGTCGTGGGTAGATGTGCAAGGTTTTGCTAAGCATTTCTGTGAAAAGAACTCACCTCTCCCGAGGGCACCCACATCTGTGGATAGGATTTACTCCTTTGAATTAAGACAGAATTAGACCAAACATTATGCCAAGTGAAAGAGAAGTCAAGTCACAAAGGACCACATATTGTAGGATCCATTTACTATACATTTAGAACAGGCAAATCCATAGATACCAACAGTAGATTAGTGGTTGCCAGGGGCTGGAGGAAGAGAGTGACTGCTAATGGGTATAGGGTTTCTTTTTTGGGGTGATACAAATTCTGAGATTACATACAGTGTTTCCCCGAAAATAAGACCTAGCCGGAAAATCACCTCGAATGAGTCTTTTGGAGCAAAAATTAATATAAGACCAAGTCTTATATTAATTTTTGCTCCAAAAGACACGTTAGAGCTGATTGTTCGGCTAGGTCTTATTTTTGGGGAAACACGGTAGTGGTGATGGCTGCACTACTCTGTGAGTATAGTAAAAAAGTCACTGGATTGTACACTTTAAAGGGCTGAATTTTATAGGTATGTGAATTATATCTCAATAAAGCTGTTACAAAATAAATAAATAAAAAACAGACCACGTCTAACCCCAGAAACTTTCTGGCTGACTGCGCTCCCCCGTGAGGCAGTCCACCCGGGTCGGGGCAAAGTCTCCGGGAGCGCAGGCTTTGTGTCTTAGTGGGGTTCCTAACCCACTGTGGGTCCATGGGTGCGTTGCCCCGTTTCCCGAGTTAGGTTTCCTCAAGTGTTAGATTAGGTTGGCCCAGGCCCACCCCAGCTATGATCCGGGTGGTCACTGCCGAACAGCTCACCCCACACCCGACACGCCTGGGGTCCGACCGCGCTCCCACAAGCCTAGTTACCTGTAGGGACCAATGGCCCCTGGGGCTTTCGTGGTGCTGATCACCTTTCTGATCAAGGATGACATAGCTAATCTTTTTCCTTTGAGGCCTCTTGGAGAGAACTATCCGGTACACTACCCCAGCTCGCGACTACTGGACTATCCAGAGTCCAGCAGTGCCACCAGAAACAAGACGCCGGGGCGCGTTCGCTCAGCGTTCTGGGAGTTGTAGTTTCCTTGCGGCTCTCGGCCACGTGGAGACAGCGGTCGCACTGGCGCATGCTCCCTCCAGCTCTCTCACCGTTCACGTCGTTTTGGAGACTGTGGCGGAGCCTTGTCATTCTGACCGGGAAGCCCTGGCTTCCTCCGTCGGTTCGTCAAGCAGGTAGGTCATGAGGGGATGGTGTCTGTTAGGGTCCGCGACTTTGGGGGAGTGAGTGAGTGTGTGTGTGTGTGTGTGTGTGTGTGCACGCACGCACCCTGCCCGGCGTCCGCGTACTGTCCCCCACGTCCCCACCCCCTATATCTTCTCTTCCCTCAGACCCCACTGGCTTCTTCTTCCCTTGCTGTCTGCTCCTGGGCCCCTCTTGCCGATCCCACACCTCCCTCGGCCCCTATGCTCGAGCCCTCTAAGTTTATCATTTTGTTGCATTGCCCCACCGGGCGGAGGCCGTTCTGGGAATGGGCTTTTACCTTCTCTCCTTAAACCGTAGAGGAACGAGATGGATCATTCAGGGGACCACGCTGGGATTTAGTCCTTTTCCACCTTCCCGCCCCTCCCATGTTCCCTTTTTTTGAGTACTCCTGGAGCTTTACGAGGTCTCCATGCGTTCCGCTTTGATCTGAGCAGAGCCCTAGTGTGTGGGATCTGATTTCAAAAAGGAAGATAGTGATCTTGATCCAGCAAAGGGCCCCAGGGTTGGTCACTTGGCAGCTATGCAATCGTCATGCTGTGTCAGAAGAGTGATACTTGGCTATTTTTTATTTTGTTAATTAGTACTTTGCAGGTACGCTTCACTCCCTCATTTATGCGCACATATGTACATTCAACAAATATACATTGAGCCCCTTCTTTGTGCAAGGCACTTCGCTAGGTGTTGGAGAAACAGGAGTAAAAAAGTTAGGTAGGATCCCTGTCCTGCCCTGCTTTTAAAACATAATATAAGAAAATCCTGTTTATTCTCCTCATTTTGCCCCACATACTGCTAAGGTTTTGGCTTTCCTACTTCTGCTCAAGAACTTTCGTGTTTTTTCATTATTTCATAATGTCATCTAATACAATTTTGGTGAAATATTTGCATACAAGAAATGCATATCATTTATTAAAATTACTTTTTAGTTCTTTTTTTTTAATGATTTTTTTTTATTGGGGAAGGGGAACAGGACTTTATTGGGGAACAGCGTGTACTTCCAGCACTTTTTTCCAAGTCAAGTTGTCCTTTCAATCTTAGTTGTGGAGGGTGCCATTCAGCTTCAAGTTGTTGTCCTTTCAGTCTTAGTTGTGGAGGGCACAGCTCAGCTCCAGGTCCAGTTGCCGTTGCTAGTTGCAGGGGGCACAGCCCATCATCCCTTGCGGGAGTTGAATCCAGCAACCTTGTGGTTGAGAGGATGGCACTCCAACCAACTGAGCCATCCAGGAGCTCAGTGGCAGTTCAGCTCAAGATTCCGTGTTCAATCTTAGTTGCAGGGGGCACAGCCCACCATCCCTTGCAGGACTCGAGGAATTGAACCGGCAACCTTGTGGTTGAGAGCCCACTGGCCCATGTGGGAATGGAACCGGCAGGCTTCGGAGTTAGGTGCATGGAGCTCTAACCGCCTGAGCCCCCGGCCGGCCCCGGCCCCCACTTTTTAGTTCTTTAGATTACAATTAGGGCCCATATTGTAGAGCATGCATTGATAAAATTTATACATGTCTGGTAGGTTATGTTATTAGTGAATTTCATTTAAAAATAGAAAACGGGTCTTTGAAACTATGCAGAAAAAAAGGGGGATGTTGAAAATTGAGAATTACTGAGTAAATCCATCAGGCTTTTCCAGATTATTGTCCTTTATCCTTCCTTCAAATTGAAATATTTTTGCTGTTATAAATTAAAGGTGCAGCTGGCCTCATCTCAGTAGTAGAAATGAAAACATCAATAATTTATGTTCAGTTTTCGTAAAGGTTATCATATCAGAATAGTGTGTTCTATATTTTAGTGATTCAGGTGGCTCATGTTTTACCCAAGAATTTTGATTAAATGCTTTAGTTAATTTAATTTTTTATCATGGCATAGGGATCTTATCTCATACCTCATTTTTCATTCAAAAGACTTTATGCAGTTGCCAACATTGGTATATGATTTAATTATTTGGCAGCGTAACTGGAATGTACCAGTATAGTCTCTTGCATCAATAGCATTATTTCTTCTATTGAATCAGATTTTTGATGTTAATACCATTCATGGCTCCTCTAGAGATCCCCCTGGTTATTAATCCCTGCTATATATCAATATCATGATAACATTTTGATATCACCAATCCACCTGAAATAAATAAAGATTTATTATATTGAAGAATTAAATATTGAATCACATGAATATTTATTAAATTTATTTTTGAATGGAAGTTTCCTTTCCCTGTACTAAATTTGTTAACTTTCTTCCCAGAAATGTCTAATGCAAAAGAAAGAAAACATGCTAAGAAAATGAGAAACCAGCCCACTAATGTGACTTTATCCTCTGGCTTTGTGGCTGATAGAAGTGTAAAGCACCATAATGGAGGTGGAAAACCTTTCCGAGCTCAAAAACAAGGTAAGATACACCTAATGCTCTCTCCACTCCCATTTGGAGCAAATTTCTTTCCTCAGCACCTTTTGATAGTTATTATCTAAATAGTAAATGAGCTGAGTTAAAAACAGATACAGTTGACCTTCATTATTTGGAAATTTTGTATTTGCAAATTCACCTAGTTGTAAAAGTTTATTTGTAACCCCAAAATTAATACTCATGGCACTTTGGTGGTCACTAGCAAAGTGGAGAAAAAATTCAAGTCACCCACATGGACGTTCCCAGCTGCCTTCTTGTTTCAACTTGCATACGGAGATGACCAGAGGATGGAGACAGTGGGTGGGCAGTGCAGTATAGTGCAAGAAGCTCCAGCTCTTAGTGGGGTTTGAATTCCAACTGTGGGGTGACCTCAGGCAGGTCACTTAACACTTCTGAATGTGATTTTCTCTTTTGTAAAATAAAGAAAATAGAACCTACCAGGATAAGTTGTTTTTACCATTTAAGATTATAACCTACGCGATATACGAAAGGTCAAACAATTGAGTTCGTGAACTTTCTACTGTGTAAGTCCTCAGTGGAAAGTTTGCGAACTCAATTGTCTGACCTTTTTCATATATACATATTTCCCCTAGGAACAGTGGTTCAATATTCACTAATTCAGTGTTTGCTGTGACTTTATGGAACATAACTATTGGGAATAAGGAGAACTGGCTGTATATTTTAGAGCTGATATATTTTATGTCCCCCTTAAAATCAATTATTACCTTATACTTCTATATTTCCTAAAAGAAATATTTCTATATTTCCTGGTGCAGTCCTCACCTCTGCATTTAACTTGCATACTGAGTTTAGAACCTCACAAGGTGGTATGAAGGTGATGTTCATTAGGCAGCAATAGAAAATGCCAGTGTGGGAAGACAGCAAGCAGGTCACCAAGAACTTTTTGGAGCGCTTTGAAGAGTAATGTGCCCTGGGTCTGATTAAATAAGTTTTAGATTCATATTCATAAGATCTAGATTCAGATCCAACAATTGATGCCTACCATGCCATGTGATAAACCTAAACACATATTGCCTCATTTAAACTTCACAATGACAAGCCTTATAACATGCTTCGTTCGTGATTATAGGGGCTTCATAATTAACGCTATAAGGGGAATAAGCAGGAACACCATAAAAGTCTCTGTTGATCTCTCCCTTCATTCACAGACAAGGATTTCATGTTGTCTTAAAGTCAGAATGGTTTGAATACCCAGACATTTGTATAGAGATTTCCCTTTATTTCTTTTTTAATTTAGCATAGACTCCCAACTTGGTGCCAGAGAATTATGATAAAAGACTCTGTGTGTGTGTGTGTGTGTGTGTGTGTGTACACACATATGGTCAAGGGATGTAAAGTACAGCATAGGGAATATAATCAATGGTATAGTAACAGCTATATACTATGTCAGAGGGGTAGTAGACTTGGGGACCATTATCTTTGTGAGGGGTATAAATGTCTAATTATTATGTTGTTTTGTACACCTGAAACTAATATAATAAAAAAAATTATAATATAAAAAAAGACTGAATATACAAAATCAAGTGGATTTTAGTATTTAAGAGAGTTTAGATTTAAAATCCATGTCACACTGTTTATATGGAGAAAAGTTCTCTTTATCAGTTGTATCCACAGTTCTTTCATGTGTCACACTGATATGATTAGCTTAGCGTTCTACTTATTAGCTGTGTCGCCTTGGGCATAGTTAATTCACCTCCCTACCCGAGATCCCTCCTCTTTAAAGGGAGGATGGTGGTTGTAGGATTAAAAACACCATCCAACAAATGTTCTCCACTGTAATCTTTATGTCTGATAGGAGTGACGTAGTTCTTTTTGTTTTGTTTTCGGAACTATATTAGAGTCTTTTTCTGGAACTTCACGACAGCGGCAAACCAGAATGACCCACTATTCACCACCTGAGCCTGATGTGAATGAGCAGTCTTCCTCCAAAGTCACGTTTAATAAAAAGGGAGGATGGAAAGCAGGTCCTGAGGGCACTTCTCAGGAGATTCCTAAGTATATAACAGGTAGGTATGTGTAAGGAAGGAAAGTTTGATTGTACTATGAGCTCTTTGTTTCTAATGCAGCTAGATTTCCAATGCCTTCTGTTGTGTCTCGGCCCTGCCTCCCATCTCTCCTCCTTCCGCTTCAGGCCCTTCTCACCTCCAACCTGGACTTGGGCCATAGCCGACTTGGGCCTGCGTGCTCTCCTTTCTTCAATGTCTCTGTTTTTTTCTTACCTGTCTTTTCACAAGTTCTTATTTGTGATTTTTTACAAGTCCTTATTTGCTTTACTTTGTGTTAAAATCTTCTCCCCCACTCTTTAAAAAAATATAAAATGCCGTTTACACTCAGCATGGCATTCTCCAAAGATCAAACCAAATGTAATGCACTCTACGGGCAACCAAGACCTTTAAATATCTGTCTCCAGGCCCTTTTCAGCCTCATGTCCCAGTGACCCCATCATCCTCATCCGCGCTACCGTGTAACCCCATAATCCTTTTACACATTTTAGAGGGGCTTCTGGTCTCTATGCCTTCTTGGAGGAATTCACTTAAATTTCTCCAGCACTCTATTTACTCTTCAAAAAAAGAAACAGTATTTTTCAGTAGAGCAAACTAATAATAACTATAGTCATGTATTTGGAAAAAGCAGAAAACATTAAGGAAAAATACCCTTGGAGGCAAAACCATTGTTAAAATTTAAATTTTTCTTTGTTTTCTTGTGTGATTGTTGCACTTAAAAATGGTTGTGATTATATTGCATGTAGCTCTCTGTTTTAAAAAAAAAACTTTGTTATCTTGTTTTTAAAGTTTTTTTCTGATTAGAAAAGTACACTGAATCCTTGTAGAACATTTGAAAAAATAAAAGTTGAAGAATAATTTCACTGTCTTATAATACAGAAATAACCACTATCAGTATTAATCTAATTGGGGGTGAAGGTGATTGGCGAATTGTAAGCTCGTGTACTTCAAATCTTTCTTCCTTCTGAGATGAACTAGAAAAGTGTTGATTTGAGACTTGTTTTTAATGACAGTGCTCTTTCCTTCGACAGCTTCTACTTTTGCTCAGGCCCGAGCTGCTGAAATCAGTGCTATGTTGAAAGCAGTAACCCAGAAGTCTTCTAATTCACTGGTTTTCCAGACTCTGCCACGGCACATGAGACGAAGAGCCATGAGCCACAATGTGAAACGCCTTCCTAGACGGTTACAGGAGATTGCCCAGAAAGAGGTATATGTTTTATTTAGTGTAAATGTTTAGGTTAGTCATTCCTAAAAGAAATTTGGAAGAATTAACCTAATAGAATTTATTAAAATGAAAACCAAAAGCAACATGCTCATTTTGCATATTTTTGGTTTAATCATTTATCCCCTGTCCCACCGCTCCTATCATCCACCAAATTAGCAGGTAGTAGCATATTACAGCTGCTTTTAAATACAGCATTTGGAACCCTTTTCTTTTAATAGTGTTAAATAGTTGATATTTCCTTACCAGATTTAAAATAAGATTCTGACCTTCTTACTAGATAAGCAAGTTCAGCTCTGCGTTTTGGGTGTATGGCCAGCTTGGAATTGGAAATTTGAAAAAAAGAATGACATCAGTGTCTAGAACTTTCCTTTTGACTTTTTCAATGTTGAAAACTTGAACTTGAATTTAATTGCTTTTGGCTTCACCGGAATTTTTCACTTAGACTTTCTATGATTGTCTAAGCTACCCATATCTTAACTAATTGATTCAAAATTTGTTTATTGAGTGCCTTCTATTTACCGGTACTGTGCTGATGGTGGGGTTAGAGTTCATCAAGGTAAAGTCCTTATCTGTAAAGGACCCACACACTAATGGAGATGAGTTTTTTTTTAACTTTATTTTTTTAATTTTTATTTTTTTAAAGAAGGCACAGCTCACAGCGGTCCATGCAGGGATCGAACCGACAACCTTGGTGTTATTAGCACCACGCTCTAACCAACTAAGCTAAGCGGTCACCTTGGAGATGAGTTTTTTTCCCACAGAACTTTAGCTTAGCTATGGAAATGGAAAGTACACAGCAATTTTGTACTTTCTAGATTTAGTGTGAAGTCTGTTTCCTAGTGATAGCATTTAGTATTTATCTGTCAGTACCAAACTGACATGATATGTGTAGGTTTTCCTCACTTTAATATTTTTGGTCCTAGGTTTTGAGTTTAGTTATAATCTTAGAGGTTAAAAACAAAAGCAAAATAAAATTAAAAAGCTAATATATGATTTATTTCCTCTTGTGTTCTAATATTAATAGCCACAGTAAGCTTGAGTTACTGTGTTGAACATTTTTAAATATTCTAATCTTCATAATCCATGAAGCTTGCCTAGTTAGTAAGTGATAGAACCATGTTTCCTTCTTAGGTTTGCCTATCTCTAAAATCTTCACTCTTTTGATTACCTGCTTTCTTTACTTCCATTGGAGAAATCCCTAAGTTGAAAAAAATTAAGCAAACTAATGGGGGGTATGTAAAGTGCTCACTTAATCTGAAGTTAGTGGTTTGAATTCCTAACATTTAACTTTGTTTTGAGATGGTTACAAACTTCTCTTCTTGAAACTACAGGCAGAGAAAGCAGTACATCAGAAAAAAGAACATTCAAAAAATAAATGCCATAAAGCTCGAAGATGTCACATAAACCGGGTGCTAGAATTTAACCGTAGACAAAAGAAGAACATATGGTTAGAAACTCACATCTGGCATGCCAAGCGGTTTCACATGGTCAAGAAGTGGGGCTACTGCCTTGGGGAGAGGCCGACAGTCAAGAGTCACAGAGCCTGCTATCGAGCTATGACAAACCGCTGCCTCCTTCAGGTATGCCTTTCTGGTTGGTTTGATTTTCTTTTTGTTTAGACCCTTTCTGATACTGACTTTTATAATAGCTCATGGTATGCTGAGGCCCTATCTATGATTATTATTATTTTTTCTCCCCTTTCTTCCTCCTCCCTCCCGCCCCCTCCAGTTTAAGCCGCTGTTTCTCAGTCTAGTTGTGTAGGACATAGCTCCCTGGCCCATGTTGGTATTATGAGCCTTGCACTCCCCCCGCTGAGGCAGTTGGTCGCCAGTTGTTGGTCGGCAGCTCACGGCAGCTCTCACCAGCTGCCGGCCACTCACACTGGCCACCAGCCACTCATGGCGACACACGGTAGCCCACGGCAGCACACAGCAGCTCACACCAATCTCCGGCTGCTCAGGGCAGCCCAGCTCCAGGGAGAGCTGTTGTTCACAATCTTAGCTGTAGAGGGCGCAGCTCACTGGCCCAGGTGGGACTCAAACCAGCGGCCTCGGCTCTAGGAACAGGGCACTCCAACACGGCGCTCCACCGGGCCGGCCCTGATTATTTATCTTAAAAATGATTACTGAGCATGAGGTACTTTGCTAGATGCTGGAGATGAAGCAGCCTAAAGGTATTAGGGGAGACTGACATTAATCAAATAGTCACATACACAGTTATAAGGGAAAAGTATACAGTACTATGAGCATTCATAACAGGAACAGGTAAGTTTCCCATGGAACTGACGTTTGAGCAGAGCTGTAAGGTATAAGAAAATGGAAGCATCGGAGAGGCAGAAGGAAGCCAGATAGGAGGGTAGAATTGAAATAAATTCCGTATGCAAATTGAAGAGAGTGACAGCAAGGCTAACATTAGGGTGAGAACTGAATCGTAACCAGATCCTACAGGGTCTTGGTGGTCATGTTTGAGATTTATTGATTCATTTAATAGTCATTCATCAACAACATATTTGAAAACCATCTATGGGCCCCGAGCAGTGTTCAAAATGCTGTTCCACGTGTTTATGATTGAGTGGGATGCTGGGAAGTTTGTGTTAAACTCTTTGAGAGGACAGTTTGTTTTAGAGCCTCACAATAGTTTTTATCTGGTTGTCCTCCACGGCCCCTCCCATTGCCAATTCAATTGCTTTCTCTCTTCCAGTACATATTTAGAGATTTGTTCTTTGCAGAGGCCTATCTTTCAATGGAGGATAGTCTTGGCCAAGTTTTGAAAGCCATTGGTAATTGTATCCTCTGATATCTCTTGAGAGCACCATAGCAGAATAATAAAAATAAGGATCTTTTGAAAAATTGTGGTAAAATATACATAACATCAAATTTTATCATTTCAACCATTTTAAAATGCACAGTTCTGTGGCATTGCATATTATATATTCACATTATTCTGAAACTTTAATCACCATCCATCTCCAGAACTTTTTCATCTTCCCTAACTGAAACTCTGTACTCATTAACAGTAACTTCCATTGCTCCCCTCCCCCAGCCCCTGGCAACCACCATTCCACTGTCTGTCTCTGAATTTCACTACTCTCTATACCTCATATAAGTAGAATCACGCAATAGTTATCTTTTTTTGTCTGCCTTATTTCACTTATCATAATGTCTTCAAGATTCATATATGTTGTATCACGTGTTAGAATCTCCCTTATTTTTAAGGCTGAATAGTATTCCATTGTACGCATATACCATATTTTCTTTATCCATTCATGTGTGGATGGGTTGCTGCCACCTTTTGCCTGTTGTGAATAATGCTGCTAGGACATGAGTGTAGAAATATCTCTTCAAGTTTCTGTTTTCAATTCTTTTGGGTTTATATTTAGAAGTGGAATTGCTGGATCACATGGTAATACTATGTTTAATTTTTTTGAGGAACTGCCATACGCTTTTCTATAGAGACTACACTATTTTAACATTCCTACCAGCAATGCACAAGGATTCCAATTTTTTCCACGTCCTCACCAACACTTGTTATTTTCAGTGTGTTGTTAGTAGCCATCCAATGGCTATAAAGTGAATACAAGAACCTTTTATGAGCATTTGATTTTTGAAGACTTAGCAGCAGAAATCATAGATTATAGTGAAATTCTTGTTTTTACAATGAGGAAACTGGGCTCCAGAGAGATGAAGTGACTTGCCCAAGGTCACACATAGCTTTGGTGGCCTAGATAGCACTTGGGCATCTTAATTCCCCTAGCCTGAGCTTTCTCTACTGTACTCTGCCATCTCTCAAATTTTAAGACAGACATCTGAATCACTTCTCATTTTGGACATGGTTTTTCCTGAGGTTATCAGATATTTTCTTTATATTTGATCAGCCCTAAGTAATAAAAATAATAGCTAATAATAACAATTTTTTTTAGTGCTTTATTCTAGGCCCTATTTTAGTGCTTTACATATGTTTACTCATTTGATCCTTATAACACTGCAAGGTAAATAGTTTCCATTATTTCCATTTTATAGATGAGGAAACTGAGATATGGAAAAGTTAGGTAATTTACCTGTGGCCATACAACCATTGAGTGGTGAGGTTGAGATTTGAGCCCAGGTAGGCTGACTCCAGAGTTTCAAGCTATTAACCATAATTCACTAGTTGTAAAAATTTGGGCGAGGTTTATCTGGCCTCTGACAACTGAGAGTGGATTACTGTTGCTGGGAAGATTTCTGTGTGTGACAGCATTGGTTAATGTGCATTTGTCTGAATCTTAGCTGTAATTTGCCTTTTAGTTCCAGTCGTTGAGTGTACTGACATTGCTTAAAGGTACTATGGCAGAGGGGTTGGTTTGGGGGTGAGTGAGCCTGATTTGAATGCCGACTTCTCTACTTACTGATTATATGGCTTTGTTCAAGTAACAGTCTCCGTATCTCAGTGTCCTCATCTGTCAAATAAGGTAACAGATAGTACCTGGTTCATCAGATGTTGGGAGGATTAAATGACAGTCCATGTAAGGAGTTAGCCCAGCCCCTGGTACTCAGTAACCCTTCAATGACTATTAACTCTTATTGTAGTTAACAGATTGATTTTGCCTCCTCAGTTTGATCTTTCTTCATCTCCTTTAAATTAGTATGGTCTTAGTGTCATTACTCTCATTTTCCTTGTACATTGCTTAGTCAAAGTTGAATATCATAGTCAAGACTGAGCATGGGAGGAATATAGGATAAATTAATTGCAACATTATGTCTCTAAGCTCAGTGTCAAGTAATCTTGAGGTCTTGAATTAACTAACCAAAGTGAACAACTTAGCATAATGTTGTGGAGTTTATTATTGTCTTGCTTACTCTGATTTCTTACATTAGGTAGATTTTGGGGAGGAATAATCCTTTACTTAGAGGTAGCAGTTTTTATACTCTACTTAGAATTTGTCTGTGAATATGGACTAAAACACAGATTTTCTTTCTAAAAAGTAGGGCACTGTAATTTATATTTTAAATGGAAATTCATTTTGATTTTGACTTAAATTGGCTTAAGAATATTTGCTCATGTAGTAGGATTAGACAGGTTTCAGATTTTGACTTATGAATAATAGCTTTAGCAATTTGTTCCATGTCTTGGACTTCTGGAAGTTTTTCTAATGTGACTTTGGCTTCTTGCAGTTTTCCCCCATGTAAATTCCTAAATATTTAATTATGTCTCCCTCTTTGTGCAGGATTTATCCTACTACTGTTGTTTGGAGTTGAAAGGCAAAGAGGAAGAAATACTAAAGGCACTTTCTCCAATGTGTAGCATAGACACAGGTAAACTTTTTTCAAAGCTGAGCCCCATTTTAGTCTTTATTTATTCATTTCATGAACAAGTGTCTGCTATGAGCATTTTGGAGTTTAAACACGTACAAAAATGTGAGAGACAGTTCTTATTCCTAGTGAGTACGTTAATATAAGGAAAGCTTGGGTGGCTTTTAAATCATTTCTAATATTGTCAAGTATAAAGTGAGAGAACCATTATTCTGGTGGAATGAATTTAGGCAGGAAGAAACTCAAAGCTCATTAAATCATTCATTCAATAAATATTTATTGAGAACTAGTGTGCCAGGCTTTGGTCTAAGCAGTGATCAAAAGCAAGACTTCATCCCTCACGGAAACAGACAGTAAATAATACTGCAGTCTCAACACTTGAAATCATGGGATTTTGTTTTTGTTTATATCAGGATTGACTTTTGCAGCAGTTCACTGCTTGTCTGGAAAGCGCCAAGGTAGTCTCATGCTTTACCGGGCAAATAAATATCCAAGAGAAGTGCTGGGGCCTGTTACATTTATTTGGAAGTCTGAGAGGAGCCCTGGCGACCCTTCTGAGAACAGGCAGTTGTGGATCTGGCTTCACCCAACTCTTAAACAGGTATAGTCACCAAGATTCTTTCCCCATCACTCGTTAATGCATTCTTGATGACTGTTAGAAATCAATACTGTAGAAATTGAAATGGTATAAAAGTTTGGCTGATGGCTTAGTATTTGAATATAGGGAGGAAAGTTGTGTGAATATTAAATGAAGCAAATCTTGACTTCTCACTTTTTAGTAAGCCATGAGTAGAGATGAAAACCAACCTTATTGTGCAAATGGCTTGAAATGTTGTGTTTGGATGAATGCTCCCACCAAGCCTGAATTGGTTCACAGGTGCTTGTTAGAGCCTATTTGATGAGCCGAAGCTGTTTTGAGTAATTCTAATGATTTCTAATACTGCATTTAGCTTAGTTTCTCTCTTTCTCTCTCTCTCTTTCTCTCTCTCTCTCCTTTCTCTCTAGCATACTCACTGCTTTTATACAGCAGACTGCACATTTCCCCTTTAAGTGTGTGTGTGTGTATGTGTGTGTGTGTGTGTGTGTGTGTGTGTGTGTGTTAATTTGGTCAGAGCAGTCATGTTTTAATCAATCTTTGACATTTGGTTTTTGTTCCAAGTGCCCTATACTACTCAGAAGAACCAAAAAAGCTTCTTGATGATGAATTTAGTTTAATTTGTGAAGGGATGAAAATGTAAATTTTTAAAGGGGGAAAAAAATAACATAAAATCAACCACCTTAAATGTGTGATGTATTTAAATTTCAAAATTCAAAAATAAAATGTTTAAATATATCCTTAGGATATTTTAGAGGAAATAAAAGTGGTATGCCAGTGTACGGAGCCCACCAAATCAACTGTCTGCATCTCCGACCCTCTTCTGACACCTAACCAAGAAAAAAGCCAAACTAAACTTCCTGATGAGAAAATTGGCAAGAAAAGAAAATGGAAAGACGATGGGGAAAATGCTAAACCAATTAAAAAATTTATTGGTGACGGAACTAGAGATCCACATCAATTGTATTCTTGGATCTCACCAACCACAGGCATTCTAATCAGGTACAGGCTGAATATGTAATGAACGTTTCCAGGGAAGGTTTGCTATGTTTTTGCCAGTGTCACAGACATTGTATATGATGAAAATTTCCATTTAAGACCTTTTCTCTCTTTCAGTGATTTGACGATGGAGATGAACAGATTCCGGCTGATTGGTCCACTTTCCCACTCCATCCTAACTGAGGCAGTAAAAGCTGCTGCTGTCCACACCGTAAGATTAAATGTGACTGTAATGTTTTATTCTAGACATGTCCTTCTTACCAAACTTGTGAAACCCAACATAATTTGGTAACG
The DNA here is from genome assembly GCF_004115265.2 of Rhinolophus ferrumequinum. Lineage (NCBI taxonomy): Eukaryota > Metazoa > Chordata > Mammalia > Chiroptera > Rhinolophidae > Rhinolophus > Rhinolophus ferrumequinum. The sequence goes on from NC_046297.1 coordinate 40,040,003, forward strand.
TTTTGGGCCATGGCCTATAACTGTTTATTTCTCTTCCTATGCTTAATCATCTCTCACTTCTAGAAGAGTAAATCTAAATGAACGTAATAAGTAAACTGACTTGTTCTTATTTAAATACAGACTATTCTTGCAGCTTGTGAGTTTGTAGAGGGTCTTAACTTATGTTTCATAAGTAGGTTAACAGAGAGCCCCTAAAACCTCTCAAAGCATATGCCAGTTTTTTGTTTGTTTGTACTTCCTTAATGCCTATTTTCTGGGGCTAGTTTTAAGGGTCTGTGATCCCTAAAAGGTAAAGAGGAGTATGTCTTAGTGCAGCACTGTCCAGTAGAACTTTCTGCGAGGATGTTTGTGCCATTCAATATGGTAGCCACCAACCACAAGTAGCTATTGAGCACTTGAAATCTGGCTAGTGGGACTGAGGAATGGAATTTGTACCTTTATTTAACTAAAAATTAAATTTGAATAACTCTCTGTGTCTAGTGGCCACCATGTTGAGAGTGCAGGTCTAGAGAGTAGAGACTAGATTAGGATCCAGACACTGGGTTCACATTCAGTTTGTTTGGCTTCTTTAGTGCAATGGACCTTTCAGTGCCTGTGCCTCTCACAGATTTGACATGATCAAATGTGATGATAGATCTGAACAGCTTTTGAGCTTTTAGAAGAAAAATACTTTAAAAAAACAAAGACTGCTTCTCTCTTCATTGCTTCCACACTAGCCTCAACCACTGTCGTCTCTTGCCTGAATACCAAAGCAGTGTCTTAACTTTCCTTTGTTCCCCCCTTTTCACTCCATTCTTTATGCAGGAGACAGAGTGATCTTTTAACAATTTATTCACATTGTGTTACTTTATGATTGATTAAAAGCTTTTGAATAGCTTCTCATTCTATTTGAGATACCCTGTTTCCCTGAAAATATGACCTAGCCGGACCATCAGCTCTAATGTATCTTTCAGAGCAAAAATTAATACAAGACCTGGTATTATATTATATTATATTATATTATATTATATTATATTATACTATATTATATAAGACTTGGTTTTACATTATAGTAAAATAAGACCGGGTCTTATATTAATTTTTGCTCCAAAAAACGCATTAGAGCTGATGGTCCGGCTAAGTCTTATTTTCGGGGAAACACGGTATGTGTAAAATTCAAAGCCCTAATGCAACTGTAATCTTGTGTCTTTCTGCCTTGTCTCTCCTTACCTTCTGCATTTCAGCCACACTGGCCTCCCTTTGTTCTAGAATGTGTCAGAGCTTGTCTCCCTTAGAGCCTTCACAGCTACTTTTTTTCCACCTGCTTGAACATTCTGTCTCCACAACTCTTAGCTTGGCCAAAATCTTCCTTACTCTTCAGGTTTCAACATCTGTGTATCATTTCCCTATAGAATCCTTTCCTGATCCCTGATGTTAAATTGTATCCCTCCTACTGTTTTCACTGCATCTTGCACATTTCCTCAATTTATATTAGATCTGTTTGTGTGTTTATGTAGCATTTGTGTCTCATGTTAGACTGAGCTTTGTGATGGCAAGGACAGGGTCGGTTCTGCCCAGTACTCTTTCCGCAGTGCTTAGCACAGTGCCTGGCAAGACTAGGTGCTCTGCTACGGCTAAATAAGTGGCAGAGCAGGGCAGCTTGGTTCCAAAGCCTGTACTTTAGACCACTAAGCTATGCTGCCTGAGTATTTGTGAGATAAATGGCACATATGTTACAGGTTGCTTTAGAATCTAGGAGCACATCCTACTTAGTGAACCTCAGTGGGAATCATGGCTGTAGGCTCTCTGTCTTGACATGCACACAGGACTTTTTGAAACCTTGCTCAATTCCTGGTTCTGTCTGGAAAAAAATAGAAGTAAAATACTTGTGTATCTTATTTGAGAGTGCTGAATCCTAACCACTAGACCACTAGGGAAGGTCTCGTGTGTCTGATTTGAAATTTTTAGGAATACTATTGTTGTAATATGTCCTTTTGCTGAAGATTTCTTCAAAAGGTATTGATTTGGTTTTTCTTTGGTGAGAAAGGTTTTTTATTGCTAAAATTGGTGGTGATGAAATTGGCAGTAGTGGGAGAGGAGCAGGGAGCAAGGCGCTCGTGTTGGCATTGTGCTCGAGAGACCACAGGTGTGGAGTAACTTAGGTAGGTGGTCTCTGAAAACTATGGGCATTTTTCTTTGTATGTGAAATTGTGACAGAAGTGTAATACTGTGTCCTTGCCTCTAACAAGTAGAGTTAGTCTGGTGTTAATTACTGTGTTAAATATAGTGGCAAATTCTCTGGTTCCTCCCATAAAACATTCATTCCCACATATAGAAGAAAAGTGGGTGTGGGGAGCAGTATCACAACCATAACAAAATTATTAAGTCTGATTCATTATTTGTCTAGTGAACAGGAATTGTTTTTTCATTAGGGAGAAGACACAGAGAACACACCTCACCGCTGGTGGACTGAAACCTGTAAAAATCCTGATAGCGTTTCCCTTCACCACAGACAGGAAGCCATATTTGCATTGTTGGGAGGTATATGGAGGGGATGATGGGTTGTATTGGGGAAGGAGGGAACAGTGGGAAGTGGGTTAAAATAGCGTTTTGTGTAGTGGTGCTTTTTAACTTGTAACTCATTGTTTTAATACAGCAAGAAAGCAAGTAAGAGAGGTGCCTGAATTCAGTGAATAGTCTAAACACTATTTGAGTTTGTTTATGAAATAACAAACAAATGTGGTGTTAGTATTCTAAATAACTGGCATTCTGACAATATAGATAAATGCATATACCAGGTACTAAACTGAAATCTATGCCTGCACATGATTACTTTTGTGCCTAAAGCTACTATAGTTATCTTGATAGAAACATATAAGTTCATGTAAAATAGTCTGTTATGTTAATTTAATATTTCGTGTAAGAAACATCACTCTTTATGAATGTTAATTTATTCTCTAAAAGCGTCGATGGGAAAAAGGAGAGTGCATGTTTTTAAATAAATAGCCCAAGAAGAAGGTTTCATTAGAAAAGCTTGAAAATATAAGCAAATATGTATACGTTGTGAATGACTTTCTTTGAGCTTGGGTATTTTTGTTTATTGTTAAAGGAATAACATCACCAGCAGAAATTCCGGCAGGTACTATTCTAGGACTGACAGTTGGGGATCCTCGAATAAATTTGCCTCAGAAGAGGTCCAAAGTTTTGCCCAATCCAGAAAAATGCCAAGGTAAAGGTATTGAAACACCCCTGGTTTTCCTTACTATTTTGAGCAGCACTCTAGTCCCACTAGAAGAGTTCTGTTTGTGACACCTCTGCAGTGACTTCATCTGTTGAAATTAGGGCAACCTTTACCTGGCTGCATTCAAGATGGTTATGATCAAAGGGGAGATGGCGTGTGTGGGAGTATCTTTTAGCTGTGAAACGTGTAGCCTGATTCTTACATTCATTTTTTTCCCTAAGGTTTTTATTTTTAGTGTCTAGTAAAACCTGTCTTCAAACTGGATTCTCTGAAAATGCCTGGCATTTCAGATTTTGGTTGTGAGGTAGGGATGTGCACCTGCAGCTGGTCTTGTGCTCATTGGAAGCCTCTGTTTGACCATACAGATGATCCAGGTTCGAATCCTGGCAAGGCCATCCCAGGTGCTGAAGGGTAAGATGTCTTGGTTTAAACTCAGTAGAGTGGCCTGAGGGAGTTTTTCGGCTGAGATGGCATAGGAGGGTGGATAGGGCTGGCTAAAGCTTTAGTCTGATCTGGGATTTGCCGCAGTTGTGATTATGCCTTATTGTATTTACTGTCATTTAAATATGGTTATTTGGAAGAATCGTTAAAATTAGCTTGTGAATTTTTGGAGGTAAAAAACACAGGTGTGTTTAGTAACGACTTTAGAATTTGTTTTTACCTCCATGTGTAGTTAGATAGCTTATTAAAGGGGCAGTAAATTACTCTGTCAGACTTCACATGAAAGGTGGATCGGATGAAAGGAGTTTGAAGATGTATAGATAAGTTAGTTAATTATGGAGTCTGAGACTTCTATTAATGACTTGTTGCCTTTTTCTTTTTCTTTTTAATAGTATGGACTGGTGCAGCCATAAAATTTGCAGCATTGACTACACCATTAAATGTTGACTATCATAATCTCCTTAAAGCCATAGTTAAACTCTACTTAGTTTCTCTTGCTGCCTCAAATTTTTTTTGGAATGAGGCAGTTTTGTATTAAATCCTTTTTAAGGTATCTTAATATGAATCAGTTCAAGGAAAAGTAAAGTCTTCCTCAAAAAAATGATTTAAGTTTTATTATAAAAGCTTGCCATGTTGTTAGTCATTGTGGAATTTCATTAAAACCTGTTTTAAGTAATTTCTTTGAAGAAGTATTGGCAGGTAAGCTACATAAAGAGTAAACTTTTTTATTTTTATTTATTTTTTCCTTTTATAGGTGACATTCAGTATTTTATATTAGTTTCAGGTGTACGGCATAGTGGTTAGACATTTATATAATTTATGCAGTGATCCCTGATTAGTACCCACTGGGCACTATACATAGTTGTTGCAATATTATTAACTATATTCCCTATGCTGTACTTTATTTACTTCACCATTATTAATTTGTAATTACCAATTTGTATTTCTTTTTTATTTTATTTTATTGGGGAATATTGGGGAACAGTGTGTTTCCCAGTCAGCTCCAAGTCGTTGTCCTTCAATCTAGTTGTGGAGGATGCAGCTCAGCTTCAAGTCCGGTTGCCATTTTCAATCTTTAGTTGCAGGGGGCGCAGCCCACCATCCCACGCGGGAATTTAACCAGTAACATTGTTGTTGAGAGCTGGCACTCTAACCAACTTAGCCATCTGGCCGGCCCTCCAGAAGCTCAGTGGCAGCTCGCTGTCCTCAATCTAGTTGTGAAGGGCGCAGCTCACTGGCTTATGTGGGAATCGAACTGACAACCCTGTTATTCAGAGCTCACGCTCTAACCAGCTGAGCCATCCAACCGCCCCCAATTTGTATTTCTTAATCCCTTCACCTTTTCCACCCAGTTCCCCAACCCCCCTTCTCTCTGACAACCATCAGTTTGATCTATCTGTGAATCTGTTTTTGTTTTTCTTTAGATTCCACTTATAAGTGAGATTATGTGGTATTTGTCTTTCTCAGTCTGACTTATTTCATTTAGCATAATACCTTCTAGGTCCATCCATGTTGTCACAAATGGTAAGCTTTCATTCTTTTTTATGGCCGAGTAATATCCATTGTATATATAATTTGTGATCAAATGATACAGTGAATGTTTAAATAAAAAATTTATTACAGAGGACACATTGCCATTAATCCCTGTCAAAATACTCCCCCTCACTTCAAACACACTTATCCTGTCATTCTTGTCACTTTCTGAAACAGTTCTGGAAGTCCTTTCGTGAGTGTCTTTAGTTGTGCTGTTATGGCTGCCTTTATGTCCTGAATCATTTTGACTTTGGGGAAGAGCCAGAAGTCACACAGTGCTGGATCCGGTGAATAAGGTGGATGAAGACACACTGTTATGTTTTTATTTGACAGAAATTGCCATACCAGAAGCGATATGTGACACGAAATGTTGTCATGATGGAGGATGATTTATGGCACACTTTAAAACACACCTTCTCTCAACCATAGCTCACACCCGACTGACTGCACCAACAAATTGAAACTCATTACACACTGTTACTAAGGTTCGAAGCGCTGCTTCCCGTATTGAAGATCCCTGCCTTTCAATTGGATGGCACTCGGCAGCAGCATTCACTGTATTTGTTGATCACAACAGAAAGGCTCGGTATCACACATAGCTTACTGGTATGGCAATTTCTGTCAAATAAAAACATTATGGTGTGTCCTCATCTACCTTATTTACCAGATCTGGCAGCATGTGACCTCTGGCTCTTCCCCAAAGTCAAAATGACCGTGAAAGGTAAATGTTTTAAATCAATTTAGGACTTCGAGGCAGCCATGGCAGCACAACTAAAGATACTCACGAAAGAGGACTTCCAGAACTGCTTCAGAAAGTGGCAAGAATAATGGGGTAAGTGTGTTCGAAGCGAGGAGGGAGTATTTTAAGGAGGATTAATGGCAATGTGTCTTTTACTGTAAGAAACTTTTACATTTAAACATTCACCATATTTTTTGATCATACATCGTTTCTTTATCCAATCACCTGTTGAGGGGCACTTGTGTTGCTTCCATATCTTGGCTATTGTAAATAGTGCTGCAGTGAACATAGGGGTGTGTATATCTTTTCAAATTAGTGTTTTGGATTTTTTCAGATAAATACCTAGAAGTGGAACTGCTGAGTCATAAGGTAGTTCTATTTTTAATTTTTTGAGGAAGTTCCAAACTGTTTTCCATAGTGGCTGCACCAATTTGCAATCTCACCAACAGTGTACAAGGGTTCCTGTTTCTCCACATCCTCGCCAACACTTGTGTGTTGATATATTGATGATAGCCATCCTGACAAGTGTGAGGTGATATCTCATTGTGGTTTGAATTTGCCACAATGAATCATCACAATCTGATGATTGGTGACGTTGAACATCTGAAAATATGTCCTCTTTGGAGAAATATCTGTTCAGGCCCTCTGCCCATTTTTTAAATTGGATTGGTTTTTTGGTATTGAGCTATATGAGTTCTTCATAAATTTTGGATATTAACCTCTTATCAGATGTATCATTGGCAAATATCTTCTCCTGTTCAGTAGGATGTCTTTGTTTTGTTGATGGTTTTCTTTGCTGTGAAAAAGCTTTTTTTTTTTTTTTAAGTTTTGTGTAGTACCATTTGTTTATTTTTTCTTTTGTTTCCCTTGCCCAGGGAGATATTATAGATCAGAAAAAGTATTAATGTCACTGAAAGCAATGTCAGAGAGTTTACTGCCTATGTTTTCTTCAAGGAATTTTATGGATTTGGGTCTTACATCTAAGTCTTTAATCCATTTTGATTTTATTCTTGTATATGGTTTTAAAAGGAGGTTCAGTTTCATTTTTTTGCCTGTATCTGTCCAGTTTTCCCAACACTATTTATTGACTAGACTGGCTTTACTCCACTGTATGTTTTTGCCTCCTTTGTCATAGATTAAATGACCATATTGGTGTGGGCTTATTTCTGGGCTCTCTATTCTGTTTCATCCATCTATGTGTCTGTTTTTATGCCAGTACCATGCTGTTTTGATTACTATAGCCTTGTAGTATAGTTTGATATTGGTAGCATAATGCCTCCAATTTTCTCCTTCTTTCTTAAGATAGCTGTGGCTATTTGGAGTCTTTTGTGGTTCCATATAAATTTTAAGAATATTCTAATTCTGTGAAAAATGCCATTGGTATTTTGATAGAGATTTCATTGAATCTATAGATTGCTTTGGGTAGTATGGATATTTTAACAATGTTAATTCTTCCTATCCATGAATATGGTATATGCTTTCATTGATTTGTATCTTCTTCAGTTTCTTAAGTGTCTTATAGTTTTCCGAGTACAGGTCTTTTACCTCTTTGGTTAAATTTATTCCTAGGTATTATTATTTTTTTTTATGCAATTGTGATTGTTTTCTTATTTTCTGTTTCTGATAGTTCATTATTGGTGAATAAAAATGCAAACAATTTCAGAATATTAATTTTGTATGCTGCTACTATATTGAATTCATGTATCAGTTTTAATAGTTTCTTTGGTGGAATCTTTCAGGTTGTTTATATATAGTATCCTGGCATCTGCAAACAATGACAGTTTTACTTTTTCCTTTTCAATTTGGATGCCTTTTGTTTCTTTTCCTTGTGTGATTGCTGTGGCTGGACTTCCAATACTATGTTGAACAAAAGTAATGGAAGTGGGCATCTTTGTCTTATTCCTGATCTTAAGGAGAATGCTATTAGCTTTTCCCATTGAGTTATGTTCCCTCTTTTCTGAGAGTTTTTATCGTAAATGGATGCTGGATTTTGTCAAACACTTTTTCTGCATCTATTGATACAATCATATGATTTTTATCTTTCATCTTGTTTATGTGGTGTATCACGTTAATTGATACCAAGTTTGCATCTCAGGAATAAATAAATCCCTTGATCGTGGTGTATGATCTTTTTAATGTAGTGCTGAATTCGGCTTGCTAGTATTTTGTTGAGGATTTTTGTATCTATGTTCATCAAGGATATCGACCTATAATTTTTTTTTTTTTTGTAATGTCTTTGTCTGTTTTTGGATTCAGGATAATGGTGGCCTCACATTGGGGTGCAGTGAAAGAAAGTGGCATTTAACTGTGTAACATTACACAATGGAGAATGGGCACAAGCTGGAAAAACCCACACTCCCTGATGGTTTACAGACAAGGGGTTTTATTGAGCAAAAATCATGTATCATCTGAGTAAGGTGTTTGGGATGGTGGGTTTTGCTGATTGGTCAAGAGTGAGTTAGTGGCAGTAAATCATTATTTCAGGTCTTGAGGTCAGCTTCAAGTCCTTCAGACTTATTTCATGAGGATGTGGCCAGGGGATCATTCTCCTTTAGGGTTATTGAGCTGAAGCACAACTTAGGCCACGAGGTTATCTTTAGCTTAACAGAAACTCATGCCTTGTGAACCTTAAGTCAAGGTGTGACCAATGTTTCTGGCTGCCTCAGGGTTAATGACTAGTAAGGGAAAGTGTTAAGGCTTACAGGGCATGCTGTGTAGAAACTGAATAGGATTCTGGGGCTATATATTAAATCAAAATCACATATTAAATAAGGATCCTGGGTTTCAGTTGGTCTTTTGCTTTGTGGGCTGAAAAACACCTTCACAATGCATGTTACTAGGTTATCTTGATGTGTGGGAGTAGAAGCTATACATCTTGTGAATCTTACTCAGTGTATGCTGCTAGTATTTCTGCTGTCTTTGTTATTTGTCCCCCGGCCCACCCCCGACCCCCCCACATCCTACCCTCAGCAGGCAGGCAGTCCCTGGGCTAAGCAGTTTCTATAATGGGTAACGGTGCCACGTGACTTCCTTCTTGTGGCTGTTAGTCCAAACTAGCATGCAAATCTTTTTTTTTTTTTTTTTTAAATTAAAGATATTTTCTGAGGGGTCTTAACTCCACTGCTTCAGTAGTAACAGTACAGAGAAGGAAGCAGTTTTCTCTTTCAATGAAGCACATGAAGAGATGATGTACATTCTCAGATGCTTTGAAAAAGTTTACTTGATTATTTGGTTCTTGAATTTGGATTAAATATGCTTTTACAAATCTTTTCAATTTCATTACCACAGCATTTCACTATACAAATAACTGGTTTTCTGGGTGAGGTTTTAAAATACAAATTCTGTTGTACTCTGCTACGTTACTGTTTGCGCTCCTTACCATCTGCTAATTTGCTTTGATATAATACATTATTTTAACTAGTCTTTGTCTTCCAGAGATGAATCTGCTTTAGAAAATATTGAACTTACATTGTACTCATGGGCTGGTTTTAATCTTTCTCTTTACACACTCTTTGGTAGTGTGTACCCAAAACACTGGGAGAGTTGAGTTGCCTTAGAATGATTGCAAACTTTCACAGCACTGATCTGCAGTTGACTTTCAGAAGTGCCCAGTTAGTTATCTGTCATTTTGCAGTGACTTCTCTGTTTCTGCTCTTGGGGGGAAAAACTGATAGCTTCAGCTGGGTCCTTTTAACTATTCTGCATACTTAACTTAAAATAGAGTGAATTTGAAGGCTGTAACTTTGGTTTATTTGATTCCCAAATCATAAAGCTTTTTATTAGTTTTGTTTGCTTTTCTCAGTAAAACTTAAAGTTTTAATTTAAAATTTGGTGATCTCCAAATGTATTTAAGAAAAGAGAAAACAAGCTATTTCCTTCAATTTTAAAAGTCACAATTGTGGAGTTATGTAAGTCAGAAGGCTTTTGTCTGGGTATGAAAGAATATACTCTATGTTAGTCTTGGGGGAAGGAATTAGTATTGCGTTCAGCATTCATAGTCATTCTGGGTACACGAGGTGCATGCTGACCCAGTTGGTAATGTTCTTTTGTCTCACTCAGTGAAGACTGTTGACCTAAAAAGGACCTTCCCCTTTGCCTTCAGACATATTTTACTTTGTTTTAAATAGACTTTATATTTTAAAACAGTTTTTAGGTTCATAGCAAAATTGAATAGAAAGTACAGAAAGTTCCCATATACCCCTGCCCCCACACAAGCACAGCCTCCCTCACTGTCAACATCTTGCACCAGATAGTACATGTGCTACAATCCATGAACCTACATTGACACATCATTATCACCCAAAGTCCATAGTTTACATTAGGGTTCACTCTTGGTGTTATATGTTCTATAGGTTTGGACAAATGTATGTTGACATGCATCTACCATTATACAGTGACATTCTCCATGACATGCTGTCATTATAGCGTCATACAGAATAGTTTCACTGTCCCGAGTCTGCTGTGCTCCACCTGTTTATCCCTCTCCCCCCCAACCTCTGATTCTTTTACTGTCTCCATAGTTTTGCCTTTTCCCAGAATGTCATATAGTTGGGATCATACAGTATGTAGCTTTTCACATTGGCTTCTTTCACTTGGTAATATGCATTTAAGTTTCCTCCATGTCTTTTCATAGCTTGATAGCTCATTTCTCTTTTTGAATAATATTCCATTGTCTGGACATACCATCTACTTTGTTATATCTATTTATTATTATTTTTTAGAATATTTGAAGATGAGGTCGGGCTTTCCTGTGCCTTCACACCCTAAGTATCAACCATCTCTTTTGTCTGCAGCCAAGTCCGAATAAAATCCCAGTTCTGTCTGTCAAATCCATGGCAGCGCTCCACAGGGAAGTGTTTTGGGTAGACAGGCTCTTTGAGATGGAGCCTGTTTGCTCCTAGTCAGGCTATGTGAACTCGCAGCACATAGCACTATTACTGTAGACTCTGTTGGTGGTTATCTCCATGAGGACGAGCAGTGTACCAGAAGCAGTTGCTGCTTTTAAGGAGCTTTCATCTCAGATCTTTTCATCAGTTAAATTTTTTTCCATTTTGTTCTCCTCTGAAATCTGTCATATTATGGCCCAGTCACTTCCAACTTATTTTTTTTCCAGACATCAGACCCATGCAAGTACATGTGTTTGACTAACCTTTCTATGTTGGCCTTTTAGGACCATAATCAAAACTCATGAAATGTCTGACTTTTTTTTTTTTTTTTTTTTTTTTTAGTTCTTCAGTCCAACAAAATAAGATTTGGCAGATTTATCTCCTAGTGATTAAATTACTACATGTAGGAAGTTTCTCATCAATGTATGTTTATAACTGAAAAGTTCCTTTTCCTTTCCCACTTGAGGAGTATTTGGCATGGTGTGGCTTATTTTAAAGGAATGAAAAAAATTTGTTTTATAGAAAGGAGTAAATATTCAGTTTAATAAAAAAGGGTTATCAGAGACTTTAAATAATACGACTGAAGAAAAGGATGGTATCTGTTGTCTCACCACCATTAGGCCAGGAATGATATAAAGGCCCTGAAGCCAATAGTTAACATATGGCCTGTGCTGCCATTGCATATTATCAAGAAATTTTTTGCCTTTGCGGTGGTTTCTAGAATTTGATTATCTTAAATGTGAAATTAGGTACAGTTATTTAAAGACAATTTTATGTGATATTTGCATCTTCTACACTAAAATGTCAAAAAATAAGTTTAGGGACCTTTGCTATTTCACTGATTATGAAGCCAACTATAAGAATAACTTAATATCTAGTCCAGTAAATTCTTCTAGAGAAGTAAAGTAAGTGCCTATAAAATATTTTCTTGTAGCAAAAGGTCAACTGACAACGTTTAGAGTTTGACTTAATTGATCTAAAGGATGTGGTTTGAAGGCTATTTCTTTTCCTTCTTAGATAATGAGAAAGTTAGACAGCTGCTTCTGGAGGGTGTGCCTGTGGAGTGTACGCATAGCTTTATTTGGAACCAAGCTATCTCTAAGAGTGTCACAGAGAATAAAATCTCGGATCAGGTAACTAATGGTGTAAGGATTATTGATAAAGTGATGAAGACAGGTTGAAATTCATCACTCGAGAGACCATAAAAGTTACTTCATACTTTATAGAATCCCATAGACTTCCTTTTATTTTCAAACAATTTATTGGTCCCTTACTTATGATACATAGTATGGTTTTTTTCCCTGTTCTTAGAGAAGAAGAATCCCTAGAGGAAGTTAATACAAAGACCTTTTTCTTGAAATGATAATCTCATTGTTTAAATACATGTTTTTCTTTTATTGTTTTTTTCCCTAGAGTGTTCTGTCTGTCTTTATTTACTATTCTCCTGTCTTTAATTTCACAATGGTTGCGCTCCTATCAGGACCAGGTATTGTATTAGAAGATGGGGTACATTAGGATATGGTCAAAGAAGTACGGGGGACAAAGGAAGCCCAAAGAAGGGGTACTAAGCACAGACTATAGAAATTAGGGAAAGCTCCTGGATGGAGGAGCAGGTTTTTGAGCTGACTCTTAGGTGGGTGGTTAGAAATAACCAGACTCTTGCGGCCAGGGCTGCAGTGGAGAAAGGATTGCCAGAAGTGAGAACAGTATGTGCAAGTGCCCAGGCCCAAAATAGGATGATGTGTTTCAGAATCTCCCGAGTAGTAGCTTTGAGTCAAGGGTGGGGGAAGGAGATGAAACTGAAGAGAAACAGGGACCAAGAAGACCTTGGGGCATTTTTAAGGATTTGTACTGACGATGTAGGGCGCCATTGAAGGTTTTAAGCTGGGTCATGACATGACCAGATTTCACTCCAGCAACACTGGAGGGTGGATGAGACTAGGGATGGGGATGTGGGAGGAGGAGCTGGAGAGAGGACTTGTGGTTGAATGACCTTAAAAGAGACCCTGGGAATATCTATGATATAGGACATGATGGGGGCCTGAAGTGTGGTTGTGTGGCTGGAGTGCAGCGGCTGGGACTAATACACATTCCTGGAGGGTAAAATTGACAAGACTCAGTGGTTGATTGGAAGATGGGTGGTGAGAAAGGAGGAGACTTGTAAATCAGGTCCGAAAGGTCTAGCTTGGGTTTAGGAGCTCAGCTTAAAGAGAGCTAGGGCCAGGTCTGACTTGTCACTGCTATATTCCCAAGGTCTGGAAGAATGTTTGGCAAATAACGGATGCTCAGGTATTTGAATGAATGAACAATAAATACTTGAATGGATGAATGAATGAGGGACTGAACTATGAGAATTGTGGCATCATTTAGCTAGATGGGGAATACAGGAGGAGGGTGAATGCAGTGGGAAAGATGAAGTTTCATCTCAGATAAATTGAGTTTGAGGGGCCTTGGGACTTCTCAGGAGCAGATGTCAAGGAGAGAGGTTTAATCTCAGGAGGAAAAGTAGGCGCTAAAAGATAGATATTTTGGAATACCAACATGTAGATTCTAGTGAAAATTAACCAGAAGTGAAAAAGGCGAGTCAGAACTTGGTCATGGCCTGACAAGTACCCATGAGGTAGGTAGACTCTGTAGCGTGGAGGCAGTCTCTTGGGTAGTTTTCTCAACTACCCGAGTGGTAGATCTCTCTTCTACCTGTTCATCTGTTTGTACAGCTGGCAAGAAAAGTCTGAAAGGATGTTGTATCTGCAGTCCCTACAGTCCACTTAACAAATAATTTATAGTATCTCCTATTTTAAATCCTTAAGATCTGGTAAGAAATATTTTCTCAAGTATCAGAGTATTTTTGCATTTGCCCCTCCTTGAGAAGTTGTTAATTGTTTGTACCTTTTTGACAACAAATCTTAACCAAAGTAAAGGTAGGGACAGAGTATCAAAATATAAGATTAATCCTGATATAAGAGATTAGCGGAATGAATGTATATTATTTTACAACTTTGAATCATCTAGTATATTTAGCCCAAATTTAAGATAATTTGGCATTTTCTACCAAAGCACTTGTACAGAGGAAAATCGTCATAGGAGGAAATACCTTGTACTTAAAGTGGCTCATGTTTATTAAGAACATTTTTTTCTTGCTTTTTAAAAGAGTGTATAACTTTCTAAAGCTGCTTATAGGGAGACCCAGTACAACCTCCCATAAGACTAGGGTTGTTTGTCTTGAATTATTTTCTTCCACTTCAGGATTTAAACTGGAAGAGAAGTGAATTGCTGGTGCCCGGGTCACAGCTTGTTTTAGGTCCCCATGAATCCAAGATACCTCTACTTTTGATTCAGCAGCCGGGAAAAGTGACTGGTGATGACCGACGAGGCTGGGGAAGTGGCTGGGATGTCCTGCTCCCAAAGGGCTGGGGCATGGCTTTTTGGATTCCTTTGGTAGGTTACTTTTTTACTCCGACTAAGAGCTGCAGCGTTTAAAATACATTCCTAATAAATACCAAGTGCTGAAAATGTTCCAGCTTCAGGCACAATTTAGAAATTGAGTGCTATTTTTGTGCCCTTAGAGCTATAGGCCTGATACAAGATACTTCATAAAGGCCCCGGAGCCAGGCTTTTAGTAATAAGACTTGTGCTGACATATTGTGAATTTTTGAGGTATTAAAAGTGGCCTGATTTTTGAATAGTAGTGGCAACAAAATGTTGAGGGTTTTGTTTTCCTTGAAGAAATTTGTTACAGTTGAAAGAAAAACAATCTTTATAATTTTCTAATTTTTATAGATGTATAGAATACATTTTTTGTTTTCTAAGTGCTGACATATTCTTATTTATTAACTGCAACTAAGTATTTTATTAACATCTAATATATAGGGTTTTTGGGGGTTTTTTTTGGTTAGTTTAAATATTTCTTTAAGCTAGAGAGTGTAAAAGACATGTAAGACTGTTAGATTCATGCAGATAATTAATTTTAGCGGTTATGCCTAGTGCAAGGGTTATTCAGCTAATTGTTTAGGAGTGGGACTATTTTTTAATAATTCTTATTTTAAAATTGTGAAATGTTTCAAGCATAAAAAAAGTATAGATATTGATGTAATGAATGTCTATGTACTATTGTTTACCCACTATCCAGTTTAAGAGATAAAACATTACAGATTCCCTCTCTAATTCCATTTCCCTCCCTCCTTCTAAAAGAATCACTGTTCCTGTTTTTGGTATTTGTCATGACCATGCATGTTTTTATAGCTTTATTAAGCATGCTTATATCCCAAAATAAAATAACTATATTTGACATGTTTTTAAACTTTGTATATACTTCACTGTATATATGCTTTTGCAGCTTGCTATATTCACTCAACATTGAGATTTTTCCATGTTGATTGGTGAAGCTGTATTTCATTCATTTTTACTATTGTATAGTAACCCATTGTAGGATTTCTCCACAGTATATTTCTCCATTCTCTTTTCAATGGGCATTTAGGTTGTTTCCCATTGTCTCCATATAAACGATTAAGCAATTTCACTTTAAGCTGGTTATTGACAAGATCTTTTTGACATTTCCTTTAGATCTATCGAGGTGCAAGAGTTGGAGGATTGAAAGAGGCTATAATGCATTCTCAGTATAAAAGGTCTCCTTACATCCCAGGTGATTTTCCAGACTGCCCTGCTGGGATTCTGTTTGCTAAAGAGCAAGCCAAGAATCTTCTTGAAAAGTACAAACGGTAAGTAACTGGCTTCTGTAGTTTGATAATGTCTTAAGAGGAAGAGAAGTGCTTTTTCACATTGGTCAATATGGTTTGGAATGGCTTTGGTAACTCTTGTTATTTAATGTTTCCATAGGCTTTTCCTTGAGTTCAGCATTACCAACACATAATGAAGTCAGCAGATTGTCTTATATCTGGCTTTTATATAGGCCCATCGGGTTACAAATTCTTCCCTTGGTCATTTGAGTACACTGCTCACGGTGTGCACCAAAATTGCGGACATGAGTTTCAGATGCTTGTTAGTAGATTCTCACTGCCAACCCTGCCCCCTCAAAACGGTGTTTTTTATAACTGGTTATAGAGATAATACATATTGATGAAATCTTAATGAAACTATAGAAATGTATTAAAATAACTGTATAAATGTATTTAAAAACTGGTATATTCCTTCCAACCAGACACATAAGCACTGTCTTTACATTTTGGTATCTATCTATCTGGACTCTGTTTCTTTCTCTTTTTATTTTCCATTGGGGGAGTGGCCAATGAGGAGCTTTGTTTCCCTTATACTGTGAAGTACATGCTAACATTGGGAAACCTGTATCTCCTACTAAACTGTAGGCTCCTAGAAGCACGAAACACTCTTGCTTGTTGTGGCATCTGCAGTATCTAGCCAGTGCCTGCTGCACAGTGGGCCTAAGCACTGTTATTTGTTGACTGATGAATGAGTGAATAGCTGAATGTTGGAGTTCCTTGACTGTGAGCTCCACTATTGTTCTTTGTTGTTCACTGCTGCAACCACAGAGACAAGCAGTTTCTGGCTTTCAAATTGTTGAATGATGAGTGAATGAATGAATGAATGAGTGAGTGAATGAACAGGGTATATTCCTGGATTAGTAGCTTACAAGCTCTTTGAGGGCAGCGATCATGTATTTTATGCCTTATGCATCCCATAATATGTAGCTGAGGGTCTCCTATGTGTTTGTTAAATATAATCGACAATAATGAGACAAGTAAAGAGTTAACGGGAGTGAGCTTGTGAGATAACAGGAACAAGCTTAAACATTAACCATTTGGCTCTAACTCCCCTGGTTAGCACTGCACCTGCAAGCTGACAGTCACCTCACATCCATCATAGGTGAGAACAGAACAGTTCCCAATTGCCACGGCAACCCCCTGCACACTAACAAACACCCCTCACAGATGGGAACAGAACAGTTCCCAATCACACCAGCAACCTCCTGCAAGCTGACATCCATCATAGACGGGAACAGGACAGTTCCCAGAAGGAGACAATTGTAGCAGCAGCCCTTCTGCAAGCTGACAAGCACCCTACAGCATCCTGCATGGAAAAATATAAAACCATAGGGGGCCACCCGGTGGCTCAGGCGGTTGAAGCTCCGTGCTCCTAACGCTGCCGGCTGCCGGTTCGATTACCACATAGGCCAGTGGGTTCTCAACCACAAGGTTGCTGGTTCGATTCCTCAACTCCCGCAAGGGATGGTGGGCTGCGCCCCCTGCAACTAAAGATTGAACATGGCACCTTGAGCTGAGCTGCCGCTGAACTCCTGGATGGCTCAGTTGGTTGGAGCGCGTCCTCTCAACCACAAGGTTGCTGGTTCGACTCCCGCAAGGGATAATGGGCTGCGCCCCCTGCAACCAACAGTGGCAACTGGACCTGGAGCTGAGCTGCGCCCTCCACAACTAAGATTGAAAGGACAACAACTTGACTTGGAAAAAGTCCTGGAAGTACACACTGTTCCCCAATAAAGTCCTGTTACCCTTCCCCAATTAAAAAAAAAAAAATAAATATATATATATATATATGTTTATATATATATATATATATTTATATATAGAACCCCAGCACTCCTCATTGGTGCAGCTGTCCCCCATCAGACTGCCCTGGCACAACTCCATTTGCCAGTGTCTCTCTCTTACCCCTCTGTCTCCGTGGCAATCCTTCTCAAACTGCCTTGGCAAAACTTCTGCCAGTTCCAAACAGAACTCTCTCTCTCTCTTTTTAACTTTCAATAAATCTTTTCTCTGGATACTCCTGTAGAGTCTTGTAAATTCTTTCACATTCTGCGAACGACCAGGGGTTAATTCTACACCAAAACAAATAATGCTTATTTTTTTACCCTTTAGACATTTTTATGCATACAAATTTCTTATAGATACAAATTAAAAAAATATGTACACTATTTTGAAACCTGCGTTTTTCATTTAATAATATATTATGGCTAATTTTCCCATATCGATAAATATAACTCTACACCAAGTGTTTGTAAACTTTTTCTATAAAGGGCCAGATGATAAATATTTTGGCTTTGTGAGCCCTTTGGTTTCCATGGCAACTTCGTCTCTCTTTCATGGTGGTACAAAAGCAGCCACAGAGCTTACATAAATGGATGAGCATGGCTGTGTTCCAGTCTCACTCTATTTAATGGACTCTCAAATTTGAATTTCACAAAATTGTCATGTGCCATAAAAGACTATTCTTTTGTTTGTTTTCAACCATTTAAAAATGTAAAACCCATCCTCAGCTCATGGATCCTACAAAAGCAGACAGTGGGCCAGGTTTGGCCTGTGAGTCACAGTTAGCCAACTCTTGCTCACAATATAACTGAATGGCTGCATAGGACTCCAGTATGGATGTACTATAATTTATCAGTTGTTCTTTACTTAATTTCTGATTTTTCCCTTTGTGTTTCTGTGAACAGTTTTCTATATGCATCGTTGTATATTTGATTTATTCATTCATTCAGCACATCTCTTTAGAGCCTATTATGTGCCAAACACCTTTCTAAGCACTGGGACTATAGTAGAGGAAGGCAGGCAAAGTCTGTTTCTGCCCTTGTTGAGCTATATTTTTTATTAAAATATAGTTAACATACAATATTATATTAGTTTCAGGTGTACAACATAGTTATTCAACATTTATATATCTAACGAAGTGCTCACCACGGTAAGTTAATAACCATCAGTCACTGTACAAAGTTATATTATTGATTATATTCCCCGTGCTGTACATTACATCCTTATTTATTTTATAACTTGAAGTTTTGTACCTCTTATTCCTCTTCACCTTTTTTTCCCTCCCCCCCCCCCCGATTCCTTCCCCTCTGGCAGCCATCAGTTTGTTCTCTATATCTATGAGTCTGTTTTGGTTTGGTTTTGTTTGTTCATTTGTTTTGTTTTTTAGATTGCACATATAAATGAAATCATATGCTGTTTGTCTTTCTCTGTCTGCCTTTTTTCAGTTAACATAATACCCTCCATGTCCATCCATGTTGTCACAAATGGCAAGATTTCATTCTTTTTTTATGGCTGAATAGTAAATATATATCTATATCTATATCTCCATATATATCACATCTTTTTTTTTTTTTTAATTTTATTTTTTAAATTTATTGGGGTGACAATTGTTAGTAAAATTACATAGATTTCAGCTGTGCAATTCTGTATCACATCATCCATAAATTACACTGTGTGTTCACCACCCAGAGTCAGTTCCCCTTCCATCACCATATATCACATCTTCTTTATTCATTTGTTTATCGATGGACACTTGGGTTGCTTCTGTACCTTCTGGCTATTATAAATAATGCTGCAGTGAATATTAGGGTGCATTTATCTTTTTGAATTAGCATTTTGTATTTTTTCGGATAAATGCCCAGAAGTGGAATTGCTGGGTCATAAGGTAGTTCTAGTTTTAATTTTTTGAAGAACCTCCATACTGTTTTCCATAGTGGCTGCACCGATTTGCAAACCCATCAACAGAGCACATCCTCGCCAATACTTATTTGTCTTTTTGATAATAGCCATTCTGGCAGGAGTGAGGTGGTATTTCATTGTAGTTTTGATTTGCGTTTCCCTGATTAGTGATGTTGAGCATCTTTTCATATGTCTATTGGCCATCTGTATGTCCTCTTTGGAGAAATATCTATTCAGGTCCTCTGTCCATGTTTTAATTAGATTGTTTTTTTGATGTTGAGTTGTATGAATTTTTTATATATTTTGGATATTTGACCCTTATAAGATCTTTTCCCATTCAGTGGGTTGCCTTTTTGTTTTGTTGATGGTTTTCTTCGCTGTGAAATGAGCTTATATTCTGGATGGAAGCACATGTTTCCAGGCTGGTGGAAGGGAACTAAGAAAGGGGAGGAAGGGCCTAAAACTGCAAGAGCAGAATCCTAGAGTGTCCCCACTCTGGAGGGGGTGACATCCAGGGCACCATTTTGCTGTTCATCCCTCAATCAATCCAACAACCCGTCTTATATTTGATGCATTTCAAAGTATGACATTCCATAGGATTAGGCTCAGTTCTCTCATTTTAGTAGCTGGGAGGCTGACTGAAATGTGAACATAGATTAAGTGGTAGAGAGGTTCGGTAGCACTCTCCTGATTGTGATCATTTTCTCACTGAAGAAATCAAGGATGTAAGCTAGGAATAAGAAAAGGAGAGAGGCTGTCGGAGATTTGAGGAGAGGGGTATCAATGGAAACAGTTTTCTGGGAGAGTAGAAGATAGAATTGACTGGAGAAATGTAAGCAAGACCAGTTGAGTGTTGTGTTTGCAGTAAGACCACTCAGGAGTATTGGGTGTTCTTCCCAGCTGTGTTCGGCATGCCAATCAGGTGCTGGCATGGGGTAGGTGGAGGGTGGAAAGTCACGAGGATGGGCTTTGCCAAGTGGAGGGAGTTGAGGGTATAAGTGAGGGAGGGAACTCTCATGAGCCATGGAATCTATGCTGATGAGGATAGAGATGTGAGGACGCTGGTCAGCAGTGAGGAAACGGTAGAGCAAATAAATAGGAGGTTCAATGTTGAGGAATTGTTGCGGGGAGAGGTAAATGGGCTGGGAAAATAGGGGGCAGCACTCTGAGTGAAACTGAGATTTTTAAGGTGGAGCAGATATTATTAGCAAGGACCAAAATGAAGGCATGACCAGGAGAGTGGGTGGTTGAGGTAGGGTGAAGTAAAAGTTGTGAAATGAGGACACGGAGTTTCTAGTAGGCCAGATTATTAGAGGGATGATATATATAGATGCTGAAGCCACTGAGAATGACAAGAGTCATGATAGAGGGGAAGATAGTGTGGCAGGTGAATAGCGGGGGGTGGGGGGTGGGGGTGGGGGTGGAGCTGGCTGAAGAGGGAGAGCTAGCGGTTTTTCTAATGGCAGGTGCTGCTGGGAGCTGGGGTCCTGGAAGAGAAATGGTCTGGGCCATCAGGAGGACATCTGCCCACGCCTAGACCCCTGAGAAGAGCTATAGGGGAAAGAAAGTGTAAACCTTAGGCTAAATCCCACAAATAAGATTTCTGGTTTAGAGTGCACCTTAAGGGTTGATATTCTATCGACAGATTGCTGTTTGTACTCATTTGGGATTTCACCTGTAGTTATGAGGGTGCCTATTTTCCCTCATTCTCACTAACATATGATATTACCAGTCTTCTAATATTGACAGAATTGGTTGGTGAAAAAAATGGCTTGTTATTGTTGTAATTTTCTGTTTGTTTGCTTACTAGTGAAGTTGGATATTTTAAGTGTGTTGAAGGTCTCAGGATAAGGCAAGTGCCCTGGAAGTGTTTTTTGGCTGCTGCACTTCTTAGGATATCACAGCATATAGTGAGAAATAAATGGAAGGGATGTCTGGGTCTGTGCCAGAGGAGACCTTCAGTCTGAGGACATAGCCTGGGACTCCCTAGAAGTCCTCTAGCCCAGAGTGGCCAGCAGCCAGGCTGCTCCCCACCTGCTGGGGTCAGTACGTGCCAGAGCAGACCCTGGTCCTCACTAGCTTATGATATTTCTCAAAGGTTCTCCGTCTTACACTGCTGGAAAGGTCAGTTGGTATCACCCTTGTGGAGGGCAATTTGGAAATATCTGTCAAAATTGTAAACGCTAATGATACTCTGCATTAGTAGTTCCACTCCCAGGAATTTATCCTCTGGATATACTTCTGCCACCTGTTCAAGGTTATTCATTACAGCATTGTTCGTAGAGGCAAAAATCTGAAAATAACCAGTGTCCTGCAGTAGAGGACCATCTCAGTAAACTAGGGTATAATCATATGGTGGGATAAGATACGCAGCCTTTTACAAAAGAAATGGAGATCTCTTGATGTATTAATATTAAGTGATCTCCAGGATGTTTTGTTAAGTGAAAAAAGTAAAGTCTGGCAAAAAATAAAGGATCTGGTATGTTACCATTGTGTAAAAATGGGTAAAAAAATGAAAGAAATATGTACATGTCTGCTTATATGTACATAAAAAGTCTCTGGAAGGACATATGAGATACTGATCCTCTCTCCCTGGAGGGCAGCTGTGTCATGAGAGAACAACTTCACCCTCACACCTTTTGTACCTTTAGAACTGAGAACTCTGTAAATGTGCAGGGACATAATTGCACACTGCAGGGACACCACTTACTTGTAGTCTTTCAGGGATGGCACTCCCAGGAGTTGTGCAATAGCTACATGGGGCTACATTGTAGATGCATTATCTTTTAAAATAAAAACTGAAGAAAACAAAAACTTCGGCCTGTACAGTTGATAATTATTCTGTATCATATTTCTTAGAAAACTTTTTTTGTATGTTTTTAAAATAGAGATATAGTACAGTGGCCATGATTATTTTAATTGTCCAGTGCTAAATTGTTCAAAATTGGCTTTCCTCTTTGGTTTTCATTAGACGCCCTCCTGCAAAGCGGCCCAACTACGTTAAGCTTGGCACTCTGGCACCTTTCTGCTGCCCCTGGGAGCAGTTGACTCGAGACTGGGAATTAAGAGCTCAGGCCCAAGAGGAATCATCTGTAGCTTCCTCTCCAAGTGGTGAGGAGAGCGACTGGAGAGGAGACGAGGTGCCTTGTGCTCCCACGCCGGAAAAAACTCATCAAGTGTCTGATGCAATGGGCACATCACTGCACGCCTGCAGTGAACCCAGAGGTCGAATGGACACAGAGTGTCCAGCCCAGATGGGCACTGAGTGGGCAACAGGCCAGGATGCCGCCCGCAGGCACCTCTGCGTTCTTAGGTAAGGTGCTCATGACGTCCCCATATGTTTTGGGTGGTCTGTTCTACTGCTGACCAGGCCATAAGATGTATATGAAAGTTATCACTGTTCCTTTATGCAAAGTGAATTTATGGGCTTTCCTAGAGGCACAGGGAAACAGCTACATCACTTTTCATTTGGGGCATGATACTAACTAATGAAATGATTTGAAATATTGTCATCTAATAAGGACCTAAACCAAGTCTTTTTTTAATTAAAAAAAATTTTTTTTATGACCTGTTTCATTTGCTCACAAAGCAGCTCACAAGTGTATTCTTAGGTCCAAAACGTTTGCAGACTCTGAACAAGCAAGCATTCTTTGCTTTAAATCACTGAATTAGATTTCTTCCTGTTCCTTTTGAATGATCTGAACTGGTGGCCGATTAGGCGCTGATTCATTGTAATATTGTCGTATCACAGAGGCTCCCATATAAAATGTGTTCTACTCCCAATACTGCAGCAGGCTATTAGGTTTTGCTCGTCAGTTACCTTTTATTCAGTGCTCTGATTTTTAATAAGTGCTTATCCCTCTTTCCTTATACTTATTTTTTCTGTATAGTAACTTCATAAGTTCATATCCTTCCTTTTTATTTTTCATATAACTCCCTGAGAGTTTCTTTTCTAATCAAAGTATCAGCTCCTCTCACTGTGATTAGAGCCTTAGATGCTATCCCACTGTCTTGTTTTTCTCTGCCTTCAACTTCTTAAACCTTTAGTCCTTCTGTCTGAGAATAGTAGATGCATAAAAAGAAAAATATGATTACAAAAATACATTAATGTATATTTTAATTTTTTTAAAAAAATTCAAGTTTTGATCCTTTCCCACACAGAGTATAAAAAAATCAAATTACCTCTAGCATGCCCAATCTTCTAAGTGCATTATTTTCTCCTTGAACAAAATATCCTCAAACATGTTTCTCCAACTTCACGTAGGAGTAGAGCATCTCTGAAGCAGCTGTCAGCGTGGTGTGGGCCCAGTTCCGAGGACAGTCGGGCAGCCCGGCAAGTTCCCAGTGGAGGGCAGCAGGAACTGACCAGAGAGGCTTGCCTGTCCCTCTTGGACCGCTTCCCCAGGGCCCTGGTGTGGGTCAGCCTGTCCCTGCTCAGGAAGGGCAGCCCAGAGCCGCACGCCATGATCTGTGTCCCAGCCAAGGAGGACTTCCTCCAGCTCAGTCAGGATCGGCTCTACTGTGGGCCCCAGGAATCCAAGCACAGCGACCCATTCAAGAGCAAGATCCGGAAACAGAAAGAGAAGAAGAAACTAGAGAAGAGGCAGAACCAAGGGCATACTGTGTCTGAGGGCCTGGAAGCAGGGCACACGATGGCTGAGCACCAAGCTCCCACCCTGGGCTTGTGGTCGGGCCCTCTCCCCGATGTGACTTCTCACTGCTCCAGAGTTCTCCTTGGCTTTGTCACACAGGGAGATTTTTCTATGGCTGTCGGCTGTGGAGAAGCCCTGGGGTTTGTTAGTTTGACAGGCTTGCTGGATATGCTGTCCAACCAGCCAGCCGGGGAGAGGGGCCTAGTGTTGCTGAGGCCGCCTGCCTCTCTGCAGTATCGATTCGCGAGAATTGCTATTGAGGTGTGAGTGCTGGTTTACGTCCTTGCAGGGTATGGACGGTAACTGCGTTTGCCAAGTACCGCAATAGGAGAGTTTTGTTTTCTCCATCTTCTGTTTCAAAATATCACATGAAATTCCTTGGAAATGAGAATAAAAAATTATTGTATTATGCAAATGGATGAAATGTTTACATCATTCCAGTAATCTCATTGATTTCCGTCTTTCCTTGTCCTTGCTGAATACTTTAAAATTATTTGGCATATATAGTCAAAAGCTTTTCTCTTATGATTTCTTGGTCTGTGTAATTCTTGCTGAAAATAATTAGAAGCTCTGTTTTCTCATCCTCTTTTTTTTTTATTAGGAACAAAGGGCTGACAAGTCTATTTGAAAAACCTTGTAGTCATGCGATAAGCAACACTGGTTGTTTAATGATTTGATTGTTACGGAAGAGGAAAAGAGTATAAACATCTGGCTTTTATACATGAAATGTGGGCCCCCGTCTGGGCCATGTTCAATTCTGTATGTAATCAGCATGCCTAACACTTTACACCATAAAGAAGGAAATCATGGAAAATTTATTGCTACCTCTTATTGAGCAGGCTCAGTTTATGGCAAGAATGTGGGGGTGGAATTAGAATGTGGATCTTTGATTTTATTACCCATCTTCTTTGTTGTCGACCAACACATGATCTTAGGAATTACTTAATTTTTCTGTGCTTTTTGTTTCTGCAAGGAATTTTTCAAAGCATAGAGGAGCATTTCTCAAAATATATTCTGTGAAATGTGTTAACCTAAAAACAAAAAACAGAGATTCTAAGGTCATTTTGACTTGGGAAACTCTGGGTTTAACATAGTTAAGCATTTCTTTTTAAAGGACTTCTAGAACTTTCCATATTATTTTGTACATTGTGAATCTCTAGGAAGTGGATAATAGTCTGCCGTGTTTTCTAAATCTTTTTGATCCCCAAACTCCTTTTGCAAGGAGCATGTGGGGACAGAGTCCCAGAGAGCAGTTTCCAGGTTCTTGGTCTCAAGTGGAAAGGTGCTGGCTCGGGTAGTAGATGGCCGTCAGCTGTGGCTATTTGGCCATCAGCTGTAACCAAGTAGCCTCTGATATAACTGCCGCGGCTGCGTTGGTTGGTTAGTCGGTTGGTTGGCAGGCAGAGAAGCGGACGGCAGGTTGCAGGTCGTGTGACTCCAGCCTCCAATGAGACTATAGTGGTATGACTCCCCTATCTATGGCTCCGTGGGTGTTCCCTTTCAGCCTCACCATATCCTGCTTTCTTATGTGGGGAGCGGGACCAGAGACCCCACAGGCCGCCCCGCACGACAGAGCACTTTGTAGGACCAGTGTTCTTAGGAAGGGACATACTTTGGGAAATGTGGCTATACAGTGCAATACTTAACCTCTGCAAGGTGACAACTAAAATGACAAGCAGTTTTAAACATTAATTGCCCACCTGACATTTTGAGCAGAGTATAAAAGAGAGGTCACATTTAGTCCCCTAGGAAGAGGGGACATTACTGCCTTTTTCCACTTGTAGAGAAACTCGGTACTCAGTAACTTTTAGTTGCTGTGTAGGTCTCACTCATACCCTCAGTCCATATTTTCCTGTTACACATTTCCAACAGAGCTTGAGTGGGATTAAAAAAAATGTATACAGTTAGGCATCATTTCCTATAAATGCATTGGGTTTTTGCAGTAGCATCTGGCTATAAATACTGTTGGGGGTGATGAGTTGGAGAGAGATACTGCAAGTATTATAGTAGCTAATAAAATATATGATGTTTTTCCTCTCATCATGCCTCTAAATGTATTTGTGTCCAACCCAAATGAAACTGACAAAAAAAATAGTATGACTTACTGATATCTGTAAACAGAATAAATTAAATTGTCACCTGATGTTCGCTTGTGAATATTTATTGGACCATTCTTCATTTGTTTTCTAGGCTCTAAGCCACTTCATCTGTGGCCTAGTTCGCTTGATGACAGAAGTGCTGTGAGTCAGTGAGCCTTGTTCAGTACAGGACCCTGCCTAGGGCCTGCTGCCTGCCCTCGTTACAAGGGACAGGGCACATTTGGTCTGCTTTGTGGTGGTAGGTCAAAGAACTACGCGCTGGAAGGATAGACTAGCATTTCCCTAAATATATTCCTGGAGCACTGATCCCTGAGATGTTTTCTAGAAAAAAGTGTTCCATGGCTAACTAAATTTGGGGATAGCTGAATATACTTATCCTCCTATTGCAGATTCGTAATGAATGTCAGTCTAACCGAGGCTCTGTATATGCCTGCAGGGAGGAAATCTGTCTTTCACAGACCCCCTTCTCACCTTTTTTTTTTTACATAGCTTGTCCAGAGAACACTAGTTTCATGGAACGTACTGGAACGTGTTTATTTTGATCCTACTAGATGCCTGCTAAGGTTACATCGTGGCCCCTGCCCTCTTGTTTAGGGGACTAAGATTTCAGAGTTCGTAAAGTCAGGAAGTGTCCTAAAAAGCAGAGTTGTGAGCTGAACACCCAGAGACCAGCTATATACCTGAGTTGTGTATGAAACAGAATTGATTCTTCCTGTGTGATTATGCTTTTTTTTACATTACATAAGTAATTTTTATATTAATAATCCCTATACATCATAGAAAATTAGAAAATGCAGATAAGCAGCAGCAATAATAAAACAAATCACCTGGAGTTTCACCACCGAGATGTAACCACTGTACCTTTCTGATACATAACCTGCTAGGCTTTGTTTCTGGATGTGTGTTGGTAGTTTTCTTTTAAGAAAAATAGCTTCAGTAATTGCTGATGTAAAAACCTATGCAATACACGTGCGGTTTAAGTGCATATCAGCAATTCCTTGTGGAGCTTGATTAGCGGGAACCTGAATGTTTATACTCCTTTTATCGGAAATAGGAAGTTAGTAGGTGCATCATGTACTCAATATATCATTGTCTCGCCCGCTGTATGCTTAGGGTGAGTTCTTTCTCCCCCGTGGGAAGTGAGGTGAGCCGTTGGTGGCTCCATGGACTCCATAATAGCCTTAACTGGTCTATTTGTGGCCAGCTAATCCGAGGCTTGGGGAGCATAGAACCTTGGTCCAGGACTGGGCTTCCTAACAGATGACAGACTAGCAACTGTGGGTCACTCAGAGCAGCAACCCCAGTTACACAGATTATGGTCACCCCAAACATGGAGGACCACAGGTGCTGTCGTTTCTTTGACAACAGTGGCTTTTATCTCTGGCTGTGCATTAGAATCACCTGATAGTCCAAGCCTCCTCCCAGAAAGCAATCTGGGGTTGGGCCCCAGCATCAGGAGTTCTTAGAAGTACCCAGGCCCTTCTGATGTGTGACTTGGGCTGAGGACAGTGTCTTTAGGAGGTCTGGCTCTTTGGACCCCCTGCACCTTGAGGAAAAAGCATGAATGAGTAACGAGGCTGGGAACCTTACAACTGTTGTGCTATTAGCAGGCCCCACACACTGGATCTGTTGACTGCATTGTGAAACAGCCCAGGTGGGAACTTCATGAGAGCATGGTGGTGAGGCCTGGTGGCCCAGAGCAGGGGCTTCCACCTGGGGAAGAGGCCTGGTCTTGAAAACAGCCTGGCTCTTCACTTGTATAACCTTCCCTTCTTGGGAGTATAAAATGAGGTCTTTTTTTGTTTGCTTTCTCTTGGGGACTGTCCCTTCAGATCAGCTATTCTTAACCTTGGCTGCATGTTGGAATCACCTGGGGAGCTTTCACAGCCCTGGTGCCCGGGCCTGCCCCACAGGGATGCTGATTTAACTGGCCAGGGGTGTGGCCTGGATATTGGGATTCTTAAGAGCTCCAGGTGACTTGCAGCCAGGGTAGAGAACCACTGCTCCAGACATTTAATATCAGGTTCCAATGTCATTAGACAAGGACACAGAAACTTATCCGTAATGGGGAACCGTGCAGGGCAGGAACAGATGTAGGCTGTCTTGAGCAGGGCACAGAGCTGTCACTGATGGATGTCCCTGGATAGGGTCCTGCTGGATTGGAGCAAACAGCCAAGTTTACATAATGACATTTCCCTACCCCTTTTTAAAAATCAAAACTTAACCAGGTACTGTTCTGGAAGATCCCACCCTAATCACCCGTGTGTTTTCACTGAAGGAAATGCTTGCAAACTGGGAATTCTCTCCCATCTCAATAACACTCCTCACAGCCTCCACTGTGCTCTGAACATGCTGGTCTTTCTGTTTCCTGGAATAAATAGCCACGCTCTAGGTGCCTCTGTGACTTAACATGAGCTGTACTCTGCCTTCATGGAATGTTCTCTCAGCCCTCCTCCCCCACACTTCTGCATACCTGTCTGCTCTCATCCAATCCTTTCCAGCTGGTCTTTATATTTCTCAGAGAGGCCTCCTCCTGCCTACGTTATTTTCTATCATACAGGGTTTGTTTCCTGATGACACCACAATATATAATAATTCTCTTATCGTTTATTTGTTTATTGTCTGTTTCACTAGGCTGTGAGCCTCCTGAAGGGGAGACTATCTTTTTAAATTTTATTTTACTATTATTATTTTTTAATTTCAGTATATAGATATAGTTGGTATACAATCTGTGGGGACAGAGCCCCAGAGAGCAGTTTCCAGGCTCTCGGCCTCACGTGGAAAGGTGCTGGCTCGGGTAGTGGATGGCCATCAGCTGTGACTAGTTGGCCGTCAGCTGCTACTGGGTAGCCATTAGCCACTGATATAACTGCCGTGGCTACATGGGTGGGTTGGTTGGTTGGCAGAGAAGTAGACTGTGGATTGCAGCTAGCAAGCGTGGATGGCGGATTGCGGATTGTGCGGATCCTACTTCCTGTGTCTCGCCTGGCCTCCAGCGAGAAGGGAGTGCAGGAAGACCCCCTGTTGGGGTACTGGCTGATGTTTGCTTTTGTGTCTCGAACCCCCCCCCACCCCGTCATCGAGAATATAGTGGTATGAACCCATGGCTCTGCTGGTGCTCCTTTTTGGCCTCACAATATCCTGCGTTCTTTTGTGGGGAGCGGGAGCTGAGTGAGACCCTGTATGACACAATCGTGTATTGGTTATATTAGTTTCAGGTGTACAATATAGTGATTCGACATTTTTATACCTTACAATGTGATCACTAATTCTAGTCATCGTCTGTCACCATGCAAGCTTATCACAGTATTATTGACTATATTTCCCTTCCCCTTTTCACTCATCCCCACCCCCTCCCTTCTGGTAACCATCCCTTTGGTCTCTGTTCCTATAAGTCTGTTTTTGTTTTGTTTTATTTGCTTTGTTTTTAGATTCAACATATAAGTGAAACCATACAGTATTTGTCTTTCTCTGCCTGACTTATTTCACTTAGCATTAATACCCTCTAGATCCATTGTCGTTATCACAAATGGCAAGAATTCATTTTTATTGCTGCATAATATTCCATTGTGTGTGTGTGTGTGTGTGTGTGTGTGTGTGTGTGTGTGTGTACCACATCTTGGCTACTGTAAATAACGTTGCAATGAACGTAGGGGTGCATATATCTTTTCGAATTGGTGAGACTGTGTCTTATTTTATTACTGTAGCACCTCATATTGTAGCACAGTGCCTAATCCATAACTTGTGCTTAATCTATTTTTGTTGATGCATTAATCAAAGAGGGGGTTTGTATTAAACTACAATACTGTTTTAGCAAAGGCATATGTTGTAATGCACAAACTAGCCACTAGGTGGTGCCAAGACCTCATAAAAAAATAGCCTGCTCTGGAAAAACATCAAAATTAAAATACGATTGAGTTGTGTATGTCGTTGGAATGGGGGAGTTTATGAGGTTATAGATCAATTAATATTCTCTTTTGGCACAGACCCATCCTACTAAAATCCTAGTTTGAAAAGACTGTGATTTTTAAAGAGGGAACTAGAGAAGAAACAACTTTGAAATCTCCTATTTGATGAATGAATCCCATCCACATTATCCTCAGTAAGTTGGCCCTCCCGTCAGGAGCTGAATGCCTCCAATGACAGGGAGCTCAGTACTTCACCTGGAGATGCCATCTCCCCCTTGGCAGCAACTGATGGGTGAATTGCCTCTAGCCCCGTCCTTACGTGAGGTAAGAGTGGAACCAGCC
Source organism: Rhinolophus ferrumequinum (assembly GCF_004115265.2). Taxonomy (NCBI): domain Eukaryota; kingdom Metazoa; phylum Chordata; class Mammalia; order Chiroptera; family Rhinolophidae; genus Rhinolophus; species Rhinolophus ferrumequinum. The sequence continues at coordinate 40,070,240 of NC_046297.1, forward strand.
TTTTATTTTTAGGAAGTCAGTTATTAACCTTTTTGTTTTTCTCTTCTCCAGGCTAAAAAAGCCTCATTTTTCACTTTCCTTCTCTTGTTTCCTACATCTCACAGAGGACGTTAAATTATTTTTTGGACAAGACATGATTTGTTCTCAGGACAATCTTGCTCAGTTGCAGGAGGCTTGGGCAGGGCTGCAGGCTTTAATGAAAGCCTGGAACATTCTGGGTCACTGTGGGCCCCCTCTAAAGTCTCCAGCCTCCTCCTCGCTTGCTCTGCAGTATATAGCCGCTACTGCTTGAGGCATTTGTGAGCTTAGTTTTCCTCAAAAGCAGAGCCTGGGACGGCTTACATGCAGGTAGTGACCTAAGGGAACAGAACTGAGCAGAGAGAACTGGGGCAGTGAAAGCCGATTTGATCATGTGTTATTCAACCAGTTACCCATGGGGGCAAGTGAGCGCGCCTCTGCATTGTCCACATGGGGCCCAAAGGGGGAAATCTGTATTTATCAGCTCTTATTCCTACTGGTCAAGGGTTGCCCCCGGGAGAGTTCATTGCCTTGCTTGCACCTCCAGGTTTGCACGCCCAGGTGCTAGAATATCTGACAGCTCTGTGGGGATCTCACTGAAGGTCAGCCAAAAAGCCCCAAGGGCAGAAACAAAAAGGGCAGCTAAGGCAAGGCTCTGGGACTACACCTGTTCCCAGCAGGTTGCTGCTGTAAGGGCTGAACAGAAGTACGCCAAAGGAACATGGGACAAGAGAAAAGAGACCTAGCAGAGCCCTCAGGAGACTGGGTGACTATTTCCTGTTGCAATTTCTGAAGAGCCAAGGGTGTGTGTGTGTGTGTGTGTGTGTGTGTGTGTGTGTGTAGGAGGAAGAGGTGTCAGGGGTGCTTGATGAGCTCTCTGAAATAAGTGCCAGCAGTTGGTGTATAGACTCTAAAGTCGATCTTACCAAAGTAGGGGCAGCGGTGGCCCAGCCACCCAGCAATCACTTCGACCAGGGAATCTGTGCAGGGAACCTTCCTCCCTTTTGTGGGCACTACCTGGCACAGTTGGGAAGGTTGCCTGTTGTATGCCTGCAACGGTCATTAGGAAATAAGTCCCAAGACTGCTGTCTGGTAAGAAAAGAAGCCCGTGGAGGCGTCCTTCTGGCTCAGGGGTCGGCTTTCCCATCATTCCTGTGCAACTAGCTTCCGGCCTCCCTTCTGCTCACTCGTATGCACCTCATTTTTCCTTCTCCTAACTCAGCAGTTCCCCTCTCGGCTTGCCTCATTTATCTGCTTCCTCAGTAAAACGGAGCAGATTGAAGAACAGTCTTGCTACTTAAAGGTGTGGTCCTGGGACCAGCAGCATCAGCATTAGAAAAGCAGGATCTCAGGCGGCACCCAAACCTGAAGAGTCTGCATTTGAACAAGGTCACTGGGGGATGTGTATCCACAGAGGAGCTGCAGGGGCTGTGGACTGAGGCAGTGGTGTCTGAACATGGTTGTCATCGGAAGCTTCTGGGGAGCTTTTGAAATACACAAATTTCTGAGCATCTGTGGTGCGGCCCCGAAATCTGTAATTTTTATTAAGCAACCTTCGTGATTCAAGCACTGGCCATTCATGGGACCAGGATAGGTATCTCTGGGTTTTCTTCTACTTCTAAAATTCTGATATTTTTGCCACTGAATTTTCACAATTTTAATGGCACTATTTTTGGGTATTATGAATTAGTGGTGCATAAGGTTTTTTTTGTTTTCTTGGTTTTGTTTTTTTAAACAAATAGTTTCTGGTTGCTGAATATTCTGGTCAGGAACTTGTCTTCCAGCACCTAATAGATATTCCTTTAACTTACGGGTACTTTACTAGGTCCTGCAAATCTCCCATTACCTCTCACTTTGGGGACACTCTGGCAGTGCCTGGGATGGCATTTTTTCTCAGCCCCACAGCCATTAGGCACTAGACAGATGCGTCTGAGATGCCAGGTCCCGACTCCCTGATACTGCTGTTGAGAGATGGATCCCAAAGCATCTACAGAGAGAAGTCAGAGTGTCTGTTTGCATTAGGTCTCACCGAGCATCTTGGATGGCCCCAGGTCAGCCCTGGGTACCCACAACATGACCTTGTAAGTCTGAGTGGCCTTCGAGGAAGCAATTCCAATCCTTTGCCTTGGGAGCCTTGTCTGGGGTGTCTGTGGCAGCACCCACCCTCATGAGGGGATAAAAACTGAGTGCTGCGAAGAAGTGAGAGGAGGGAGGAGCTAAAGACTGCAGAGCAGCCCCACCATGCTGAGAGGCTATAAGGTGGCAGAAGCTCAAAGCCAAACACTATTTCTTTAGGAGGGCTTCCTCCTGGAACTTGAACTCTCATGCAAAGCTGAAATATCTCATGCTAGAAAATGCCTTTATGAGTCGTTTTCTTCTGCCTGTCAGTGGCCTGTGTAGTTATCCCTTTAGGAATAGAAAGGAGAGAAGGTAGGAATTGTTTCTTACAAAGGGCGGAGCTTGGCTCCCCCAAAAGCTTGTCACTCATTCAGGTGAATACACTGGGGGTGAGGTACCCCCCACAGGGAAGGAAGTCGCAGTCAGGGGGAAGCTGGCCTTCAGCAGGAGGCCAGTGAGGATTGGGGGTGTGATTTTTTTTCTGGGACAGCATCACACAGAGGGCTTTGCTCCTCCGCACCCTACTCAGAGGCCAGAGGTGAGGGTGGCTGTGGCTGGGTGTCGCCATGTTCCCAGGCTGAATGGGTGGACACATCCCCAAGTCTGAGGGAGAGTGGAGAGTGGGAAGAGGGGAGCATTGTGACCATGGAGTCAAAGCCAGGAGCAGGGACAGCTAAGGAGCCGCAAGCCCCAGCACGGTGCTCCCTCGTCATTGTCACTAGTGCTTCCTCAGCATGCATTTCCCTGAGGTGTGAAAAAAATTAGTTTTACCAGTTTGGCCTGCAGAATGGATTTTCAGCTTCTAACTACTTCAGTCATTAGTAATAATAAAGAAGGAACGCTGAGCAATCACTGTACATGAGACTTTATGTGCAATAGTCCATGTAATATGTACAACCACACTCTTAAATCGTCTCCACTTTACAGAAGAGGAAGCAGGCTTAGAGAGGGGGTAATTTGCCGGAAAGACACAGCTTTGGGGTTTTGGACTAAGACAGCTGACTCTGAGGCTGAGTTCATAACCGCACCCGTGCTGTGCTGCTCCCATCCTTCATCCATTCAGGCATCAGAGGCGTGTCCGTTGTTCTGTGCCAGGCACTGGAGGGATCAGATACAAACATGAATCAGGTGTGGACTTCTCCTCAAGCAGTTCAAGGTCAACAACTTGCGGCTTTGGTGCCACGTGAAGAGTGTTGAGGATTTTGGCATGTGGCCTGGCACAGGTATCTAGTCTTTCCTATCCTGCTGTTTTCCTAGGAAAGATGGCCTTGGAGTCTCAATAGATTGATTTCATTTGTTTTTCTCTCTTTAATTTTGCCCTGATATGCCACTGTTATTTACCATTCGAGCACCACCCAAAATCATTCATCTTGCCATCATCAGGCATTTATGAAAGGCCATGATTACGCCTCCCAATTGGCCTGCTCATGTTAAAAACATCAGCCAACAGCAAAACAATAAAACACACAGCCACCCATCCACCCAGAAAGGAGTGGGTACCCTGCATAGCATTCTCTTTCTGAACCCAGGGTGGTCGTAACAAAGCACTTGTCATCTCCTCCCACTCTGCCCAGTGTTTGTTTTCGAAGCCTCCACTTTTTTCTTTTAATCTTGCCCATAAATCAGTGGGCCTGGCTCCCCAGCCTGCATCACTCCAAGCCTGCTGCTCCCGGGCCGCTCCTGGCTCATGGCCTCTTTGGGCACGGTTATTCAGTCCCAGCAAGGATTAGTGCTAATCTCCTGTTCATGTGATTGAGTCAAGAGTTAGTCTTTCCATCTGTCACCCCTCAGGCCAGAGTTCTGTGTCCTTTCTTCCTATTACCCGGAGGTCTCTGAGGTGACAACCTCCTCCCACGGACATGTGCTGGGTGACTGCTGGGCACCTGAAGGACACAGCCTGTCATGTGACAGGTTGGGAGCTGAAAGGCCTTGAGCAAACGTCTTGCCTGACCCCCTCCCTCCTTTTGCCAATGAGGACACTGAGCCCCAGAGAGGGGAAGTCATGCGTCCAAAGTCACCCAATCACACAGCTGCTTCGTAACAGAGCCGGGGCCAGAACCCAGGTCTCCGGTCAGGGCCAGGTGCTTCTCAGGACCAATTTTTTGAATAAAGCATTTTTCAGAAAAGTCTAAAATCCACAAAAGAAGAGAGCAGGTGGCTACGCTGCATTTGAGTTGGGCATCTCCTCTTTCTTCCTTTCGTTTGATCTTCCCAACTTTTCTTCCTCAATTCTGTCACCCCCATTTCTTTTCTCAGGGAGCTGCCTGGAGTGCTGACAAGAACAAGAAGGCTTGGCTTCAAGTCCTGTCATTCCCTTGCTGAACGACCCTACACAAGTCACTCAAAGCAATACGACCCTCGGTATTCTTGTCAATAAAATGGAAATAATATTAATGTCCACCTCAGTATCTTGCAGCAAGACTCAAGTGAAGTAATAGAAGCATAAGTGCTTTGTATTTATATTTGTTGAGCACTTGCTACATGCCACTCACAAGGCTTAGCTTATTTTATATGGATTGTGTATTTTAATCCTCACAGAAATTCTAGGAGCCCTGTAATCTGCATTTCATAGAGACAGAGGCTCAGTGAGACGAGGAAACTGCCCAGGATCACACAGCTAGTTAAGATTAAACCCCTATGTGTCAGCGTCCTCAACCAACGGTTCTGAGTACTCACAGTGACCTCCCTTTAACAGGCTCTAGGCCAGGGGTGTCTAAACTTTTTTCAACTTTTTCCACCAAGGGCCATATGCGGTAAAACACACAAACAGCCGGGCCACTCACTCGAGGTGAAGTACGTATTGCCTCACCTGGTTTATTTAAGTAAACTAAATATATTTTTGGAATTTGCTGCGGGCCAATTAACAATGGATTGCGGGCCGCAGTTGGCCTGGGGCCGCAGTTTTGACACCCCTGCCTGGACAAACGGGCTTACAGTACCAAAGGCCAAAATTACCGTGGCCAAAGTGTGGCCTGCCCGCTCTCAGAGACTTCATAGAGGGAAGGAGATGGGGCTGAGGATGACCAGCTCTGGATCCCTGTTTTCCTTAAAATTGTGGGGATGAGAGGGAGGTCATGATAATGGCGGGAGAGACGGGGTTCCTCTGCTCAGACCGCGACGGTGCAGTTCCCAGGAATGGCCGCGAGGTGGCGCCGTGGTCCGACACAGGTGGCCCCAGAGGTCCCCAGGGAAAGGAGCCTCAGTCTGACCCCGGACTGCTGCGGATGGAGGGGTTTCGGCAAGGAAAGCAACCGCAGAGGGGTATTCGGTTCTGTTGTTCAGTGCTGTCGCCCCAGAGCCGGATGAGCTTTATGTTCCTTTAGATTCCACACGCGTTTGTGGAGCTCTAGCCATCGACCCAGCCAGGGGCATATATGACCAAGTCTGTCCTTGCCCCCTAGGAGCCCACAGTCCACTGGCGGGGGGTGAGGTGGCGGGGGGCGGGGGGGACAGATGTGGACACAGTCTCTCCTTTCAAAATGAATATGTGGCGGGGGGGGGGGGGACAGATGTGGACACAGTCTCTCCTTTTAAAATGAATATGAAGAAAGCAGGACGACTCTTAATGGCCTTAAAAAAAACAACTAGAACTAGTATATTCTTTACCAAGAGCAAATGAGAACTTCATGCTTTCTCAGACCCTTTGCCCTTCCTGGCTGCTCACTGGGGCCACCCATCCCCAACGGAAAGTGGAGCCTGAGAATCCCAGGGCTTACATGAATGTTCTAAAGACCAGTAAAGGGCCCTGTCACTAAGCACATGCCACCGTTCATAGCCAATCCCCCATCTCTCCTGGGGCAGGCTGTTGCCTCATCTGGGCAAGCTCTCGTTTTTCCTCAAAACGCTGCCCATTCTATCCTTTCTGTATCACTTTTCCTGAACCTTCCAGAATTAATGACTCCCTCTCCTTATTGTGTACTCTCCAATAATTGGACATTTACCACTTCATGTAGTTATCTGTTTACAGATCTGCGCTGCTAGACCAAAAGGTGCCTGAGGGCAGTGTCCCTGGGCTTGCATCCGTAGTGCCCAGCACAGTGCCAGGTAGGTAGAACGGGCTTTTTAGGGACTTGTTCTATTTAAATGAGTTTCTCGAGAGAGAATGCACACGAGATTTTTAAGTTACTACATAATTCAACATCCTGTGCACTTGGTATTAATCTGCCTTATTTTATAGATGAGGTGATGCTAGTTCCTGCAAAAGATAAACCCTGAAATCTCAATGGCTTTACACACCAGAAGTTATATTTCACATCACAGTCTGATGTGAGTTGGACAGCCTTCTTCCATCTTGAAGCTACTTCCTCTAGAATGCATCTCTCCAAACCTGCTGTTTTAGTCTGCTTGGACTGCTATAATAAAGTACAATAGACTGGGTGGCTTAAACAATAGACACTTATTTCTCAGAGTCTGAAGGATGGGGCATCCAAGATCAGGGTGCCAGCAGATTTGGTTCCCGGTGAGGACACTCTTCCTGGCTTGCCGATGGCTGCCTTCTTTCTGTATTCTCACATTGCGGGACGAGGGAGTGGAGAGAAGAGAAGCAACTCTGGTCTCTCTTCCTCTTCTTATACAGACACTAATTTCATCATGGCTGCTCCACTCTCATGACCTCTTCTAAACCTAATCACCTCCCAAAGGCCCCAACTCCAAATACCATCACATTGGGTGTTAGGGCTTCAACATATGAATTTGGGGGAAACATGTTAAGTCCATTAACAGCTGCCACTACATGGGCACATGGGCTGCCCTGGCCCAGAAATCATGTCTGTTCATAATTCACTGGCCACAACTAGCCATGTTGCCCCAGCATAAAGGGAAAGGGAGCTAAGAAGCATGAGGACCACATGCATATTTGGTGAGCACTATCCAATCTGCTACAGAATCACAGGTATGTGTGTTTACATACATATCCACACACATGCACACATATCCACATACATATGTACATATATGAGTCATGAGTGTACACACCTATGACTCATGCTCCAACACAAGTACTAAATATGAAATGACCACATAGACACACAGAGCCTGCAGAACATTGTGTCCAAAAGGAAAAGACCTATGTAAAGTCATCTGCATGCTGGGAAATTAAAAAGGCTGCATTTCTTAAAGAAGATTCCCCCCCCCCACCATTATTTTAAAATATTATGCTTAGGACTAAAAAAAAATTTTGTTTTGGGAGAAAATTTGAAGAGCAGCAGGCAAAAGCAAGGATGACACAGAGAGATGATAATGTTCTCTGTTTCTGAGGATAATACTGTTCTGGAGACAAGCCGTTCTTGGGCGGTGTACACAGGGAGCAGCAAGACATAATCTCTGTAAGAGTCAGTTTGAGCACAGAGACAATTGTTTTATTTCTTATAACTCTTTTGCATATATATATATAGAACAGGAGCGGCAGGGAGAGGGGGTGACTACACCTACCACCTCACTGGCTTCGTGCTGCGCCAGCCGTGTGGGTGTTGATGGCTGACACGGAGGTTAAAAGCAACTTCAGGGAGGTTACCCAATGACGTTTTGACATTACAGCGACTGGAGGTGACACGTCTTTGTGGGAATTAAAATATTTGGGCCAATTATAACAATAAACATGCCTTAAAAGGAAAAGAAAAAAGAGAGAGAGAAAAACAAAGGTTTTAAGCCCTCAGTGTTGATGGATCTCTCCTTCCCCCTCTTGGGGGAGCCCTGGAATGAGTGTCTGAGACACAAAGACATTCTTTCACTGGAGCATTTCTGGCCTTGCTCAGGCAAGAACGAGATTCCCTGGGAGCTTTGGATTTCACTCCAACAATTCAATCCAGTTTGATAAACATTCCTGGAGCGACCCTGGAGGACTGGCACCTCTCCAGGTACTCAGAACACAATGTTCTCTTGCTTTCTGCCTGCAGGGAGCTTGCAGTTTGGCAGGAGAGAGAACACACATGCTTTAAGCACTGGAAGACAAAGAGGATGGTGGGAGATCCTACAGAGGGGTGTACTGTGTGTGTGTGCGCACATGTGTACACATATGTGTGTGTGTAGGGAGGGAGTTGAGGTATATGGGGAATGATTGGGAGTCTTCAGACCAGCCAGACCTTGGCGCATGGGCCAGACTTAGCCTCCTGACCTGGGAAGAGCACAGACTAACACACACAGGAACTCGTCCATAGTACAGCTGACTCAGGAAGCAAAGTCCAGGGAAACGCTGGGAAGGAGGCTGGAGCCACCATGGCCGCTGTGTATGCTGAGACATTTGATTTCACTTGGCCATCAGAAACCCCATGTCAGCAACAGTTCGGAAACTGCATATTGCAGTTGGGCCATGGCTGATGGGAGAGAGGAAGGATGGAGGACAAGACAATAGTTGAGAGAGGTGGGCATGGCCTCAAGGATGGGAGGCTTGTCCCTCTAGGGTCTGCCCTCAGCCCCCAGGCAATAGTGTCTCAGGGCAGCTGCCTGAACTAGAAGGAAACCATGATTCATCAACATCTACTATTACTGTTCACTGCATAATTACCGTGGGCCAGGAATCACCGACTACTTTCCACATGGAGCCTGGTGTCAGAGAGCCTGATTGGCAGCCCAGCTCATCCCTTGGGCAAGTTCCTTGATTTATTTAGTCTCAGTTTCCTTATCTGTAAAATGGAGCAGGTAATGTCAAATATCGGTTGAGAACTTACCATATGTCAGGCAGTTGGTTACTGAGCCTTGGTTTAGCCACAGAGCTATTCTGCACATGCCACCCTGCTGGGTGTGATGGAGCTGGAGTGAGGTAATGAGGGTAAAGAAATGAGCACCTGGTACACTCCTCAGGGTAAGTTACTCTTATGAACTGAATGTTTGTGTCCCCTGCCCTACCCCAAATTTCTATGTTGAAGCCCTAACCCTCAATGTGGTGTATTTAGAGATGGGGACTTTGGTTGTTAATTAGGGGTTGATGAAGTCAGGAGGATGGGCCCTTACGATGGGATTCGTGCCCTTCTGTGAAGAGACACCAGAGAGCTTGTTGGCACTCTTTCTCCATGCTCTCATGAAGAGGAGGTCATGTAAGCACACGGCAAGGCAGTGGCTGCCTACAGGCCAAGAAGAGAGGCCTCAGAATGAAACCTAAATTACTGGCACCTTGATTCTGGACTTTCTAGAATCAGAACTGTGAGAAATTAGTTTCCATTTGGAAGCCACCCAGTTGATGGTATTTTGTGATGGCAGACCATGCAGACTAAGGCCGTTAAGTAACTTAACCTTTGAATCCCCAGGTAAGTATCATTAGATCCATTGTCTAGATGAAAAGTGAAGACAAAGGGAGTTTAAGTAATGATATCTGGGTGACAGAGCAACACAAGCCCCATTTCCAACACAGGCTTGGAACCAGAGACACTTGCAGCACCACAACTGTGGGCAATGACTTGATGTCACAAAAAACAGTGGTAATTGGCTTCCAAGAGATCTCCCAGTGAACTCTGGTGTTCACTCCTTGTACAGCCCCTCTCCACAATGAATCAGGGCTGGCCTGGATGATTAGACTATGGTAGAAGTGATGGCGGTGACTTCTAAGGCTAGGTCCAAAAGATGTTGCGGCCTCTGCTTTGGTCCTTGAGTTACTTGCTCTGGAGAAAACCAGCTGCCATGCAGGAGCAGACTCAAGAGGGGCTGTGGAAAGGCCCACATGGGCAGGAATAGAGGCCTGAGGCCAACAGCCAGCACCAATTTACCAGTCGAGTGTGTGAGCTACTTTGGAAGTGGATCCTCTGGTCCCAGCCAAGCCTTCAGATGTTTGCAGCCTTAGCTGGTACCCAACTGTAACTTCATGTGGGATTCTGAGCCAGAACTGCCCAGCCAAGCTGCTCTTGAATTCCTGACCCTCGGAAATGATGAGAGATAATCAAAGTTTATTGGTGCTTAAGTGTCTAAGTTTTAGTGATTTGTTATGCAGCATTAGCTAACTAATATAGACAGGGCCCAAATGGTAGAATTTCAGGTATCAAGACCCTTCCTAGAATTGAGCTGCTCACTCCTGGTGTAAGGCTGGTGCTGTGTGTCCTGGGAGCATTTTAAAATCATCTTGCTCCATGTTGTGCTACTGCCAGCCCCTGCCCTTCGTCAGCCTTGGTGCTGCTCCGCACTCCCCAGGCCCGGTGTCACCAGGGCCTGCCCGTCACTCAGCAATGTCCACCGTCAGCGTCCTGCCTCGTTCCCCAGGCCAACCGGTTTGGAGGGGACCACAAAGCAACAGATGATTTTCCTCCGAAGTTCCTTCAAAGTCTCAGTCATAGGCCATGACTCTTTCGGAATAAAGGATGGAGATAGATGGGATTTTCTGCTTGGGATCAGAGGGCAGGGTGGCAAATGCTGAAACATTTTAAAACATCTTACAAGAGAAATAAGCTTGTGTTATCCCTAAGTTTTCTGAGCAATAAGACCTACTCAACCAGGCAGCAAAGGCCTTGGAGGCAGGGACTATGTGACTTTTCTCCCTTTCTCCCCTACCTCTTCCCCGTCACCTCCCTCCCTCCCCGGCCCCTCTCTCTTTTCCTTCCTTCCTCCCTCACTCCCTCCCTTCTTCCCTCACTCCTTCCCTCCCTCCCTCCCTCCCTCCCTCCCTCTTTCCCTCTCTTCCTTCCTTTCTTCCTTCCTTGCTTCCCTCAGCAATGCGCATGAAAGTAGTAGCTGTCAGGCGTGGTGGTGAGTACTGGAGACATAGCAGGAACAAAATAGACAATAATCTCTCCCCTTAGAGAGCTTACATTCTGGTTGGGGAGGTAGATAATAACCAAAATAAATAAAATATATTCAGCTGAATATTTGAAAGCAAGAGGTACTGTGAGGAAAACAAAAGAGGAGAGGAGGAGAGTAAGTGTAAAGACGTGGCTGCAGTTTTAATTAGTGAATTAGGAAGGCCTCCCTGCGCAGGTGACATCTGGGTGACAGCCTGGAGGTGGGAGGGCTGAGTCCTGTGACTCCTGGGGAAGAAAGTTCTAGGCAAAGGAGTAGTCAGTACACAGGCCCTCAGGTGGTAGAATACAGGAATTTTCAAGAGACAGCCAAAAGCCTGTGTGTCTGGAGCAGCATGGACAGCACAAGGGTACTGGGGACAGAGTCACAGGTGGGGGGGCGGGGCAGGGAGAGGAAGTACTTTGGCTCTTATTCTAAGTGAGATGGGAAGCCGTGTTCAGGTCTTGAGCACCAGAACCATTTACTGTAGCGTGAACCCTTTCTGTGTCTACTTTCCTCTAATGTCCCCTGGTAGATGGGGACAGGAATCTAAAGCTCCAGTCCCCATCTGCTTACGCAAGGCCTTTAGCCCTTCCCTCCCAAGGGAGCCTCAGGTGGTATATTTATACGCTAGGCCCTGGGCGAGGGCAGGTACAAAGCTACTCTCCTGCTCCGTCTCGGACATGCACCTCTGAGGAGCCCCTTGGAGCAACATCACTTTGCTGCTGGAGCCTCACATGGCAGCTCCTAAACCCACGCTCCCGGGAGCTGGGGAAGTACAGGTTCTAGGCAGGTACAGGAAAGAGGCCATCTCCCCTTGCCTGTGATGCCTTTGGCAGCTCTGCACAAGCCACACTGCTGTGGGACCCAGGTAACCTAGTCCCTCCAGCAAGCAGTGGCCCTGGGGCTTGGTTCTCAGCTGGCTGAGTGCTGACACTCAGGAGGCAGGCCTTCCCCTGCTCACTCTAGTCCTTCTTTTGCCCAACGTGAACTCCACTCTTCTTTTTTGATACAAAAAGACCTGGGTTCTGGTGGGGGTGGGAAATGATGGAGGGCTGTCAATACAGACTGTGTCCGAGCGCCTGGGCCAGCCGGCTTAATGCCCTGGGATGCTTGCACTGGGCCTCTGGCATTGCTGCCTCCTAAGTGCCTGTCCACTCCTTTCTCTTCTTATTGCATTTCGTGTGTCTGTGACTGGTTTGTAGCTCCTGGAGGTGGCTTCTGGGTCCTATTCTCCTCTGTAGGCATTCCTTGTTTCTTCAGCACATACCAGAGTTTTTGCCCGCGGTGGACCTTCAATTTAATATTTAATGTCTGAGTCATGCTATAGGTACTTGCTCATTTCTGGATATATCCTGAGACAAATGTTATCTGATAATCTGAGGTGTTCTCTTTGTGTGTTTGTGATTTGCACATATGCAAGTTGTACATATGCTGATGACAACAGTCTCTGTGTCCCTTTCCTAAGCAGTTTTCAAGCTGGCTGTTACCCTTGCAGCTGTGACACGGTCTCCTTGCCATTGTTTTCTTCTTTATTCCTCAGACCTCATCTGACATAAATCTTCAAGCCCTGCACCCCTCCCTGAGCTGGTCTCTGACTCACGAAGCCCCATGCTCGAGCATGAACAGGCTGTCCCCACTCTCCCACCTCCGCCTTCCACAACCCAGCGCTCTCCCCAGTGATGATGAACCTTTACTGCAGCGACGGGTCAGGGTTTAGTCCTGGGTCGGCAATGTGATTAAAAACAGATTTAGTAATGCTCCAAGCAGTGAGCCTGCCTGTCCAATAATGGCTCATCATAGTCATAAAGCTAACCGGGACCATCAGGGGTCAGCTAATCTCTGCTTTTAGGCATGGCCACACCTACGTCATTCCAGAGAGAAGGAATTAGCTTTTATTTGTTGTTGTTTTTTAAAGACCTCCAGAGAGAGCTCAGCCTCCCCCGGAAATCTACTCTGGTGATGCAATGTTCTCTAGGCCATGTTGAGTTGCGTGTGTCTGATGTGCACGCTCCAGGGTTCCTGCGATGATTTCTGCCCCCCACCACTTGCCCTCTGCCCCCCTTCTGCAGGCTCAGGGTCTGAGACAACAGCAGTGGAGGAGTGCAGAGAAGGCGGGAGCAGTGCGGTGTGTGAGAAGGCTGCACACTCTGGTGCCTGGATTCCAATCCACCTACCTCGGGCCTGCTCTGTGAACAAGGCAAGGTTGATCAGTCTCCCTGAGCCTCAGTTCCTTCAACTGTGACAGGGGAATAATCCGCATGGGAACACATCAGTCAGGGGCGAATCCTCCTGGGGGCCTCCCTGCTCACTGCATGAGGCTCCTGAGGAAATCCCAAGGCTGCCCGAGCAGAGAAGGGTGCTGGTCCCAGGGCATTTGTATTCTGGATATTTCTAGCTGACTGGCCAGAGCATCCAGTCCCCAGGTTGTGGCAAGTATGGGCACACATCCATGTGTTCTGTGAGGGGTGATACACGTCGCCTGACTTGACGAGAAGCAACCTGTCCCTGGGCTGTTGGTTTCCATGGCAGCACAGGGAAGAGCAACTAAGCAAGCAGGCAGTTATGCCTTAAAAAAAAGTAGCATGATTTGGGAACCTATTGATTGTCATAGCTCTGTGTATGCAGAATACAGAGATTCATTTACGTAAAAAATATTTATTGAGCGTCAATCACATACCAAGCATGTGGATACTTCAGTGAGCAGAGCACACAGATGCCTGCTCCTGAGGAGTTTATGTTGTGGAAGGTGGGGTTGGAGAGGCAGAAAATGAACAACAAATGGAATAAATATATAAGTTGTACAGTATTTTAGGAGGTGGGCTGTTGTATGGAGAGGAAGAGGAAGGACAGAAACAGGCAATGCAGATTAGGACTGTGGGCTGGGGGTGGGGAGGCCGGAGTGGGCCTCCTTGAGAAGGTGACATTTGAGCAAAGACTTAGAGAAGTTTCCGGAATTAGTCTGGCAGAGAGAACAGCCTGTGTAAAGGCCCTGAGGCAGGAGTGTACCTGGTGTGTTCAAGGAACAGGGAGGAAGTAGTGAGGCTGGAAGGGAGTGAGAGAAGGCAGTAAGAGGGGTTCTTCAGGGCAGAGAGGTAAGTTGTGACGATCACATAACATCAGGTCACTTAACTTGGGCTTTTCTACTGAATGACCAGTTAGAAGGTTACAGCAATAATCCCGTGAGACATGATGCTGGTGGTAGTGGAGGGGAAGGGGAATCTAGGGCAAATTCTGCGGAACAAAGAGCTGCAAGTGAATACCAAGAATCAAATGAATATGCAGCTGACTGTAACTCAAAGTGCAATGACCTGAGACTTTCACTAAAAAAAAAGTAGAAGGGATTCTAAGAAAGAAGAAGCACATCAGGCTGATAAAATCATAAAAATCTTCAAGTGTTAGAGATGGGCTTTGAAGGATGGATAGATTCCAACAGGGAGCAAGGTTGGGAGGGCAGTTACTATAGGAGTTGCAGCTGGGGCAAAGCGTAAAGGTGGGAAAGGTAGGGAAAGAATCAGGCCTTTCTCTCTCCATCCTGACTCTCCAGCCTCAGCCCACAGGCGCACATGGGAACAAGAGGGAGCAGAGACAATGGGGGAAAGTAGTGCAGAAGCCAGGGCAGCATTGCAGGTGGGAGGTAAGGACCTAAAACAAATGCAGCAGCTCGGGGTCTGGGAAGAATGGGAAGTGCAGGTGGGAAGTTGGGGAGAAGGGTCATATGCGAGTGGCTGTCAGCCAAGGGAGGAGTTGCTGAGGCCCGGCCTGGGAGCAGGGAGCACAGCGGCGCCACTAACAGAAGTAGTCTGGTGGCAGGGGTGGAGAGAAGAGCAGAGGAGAAAGGTAATGGCTTTGCACCCACCGAGCGTGCTATGTCCGAGGGGCAGTGGTCAAGCAGGGGCTGAGATGCCGGTCAAGGTGTGCTGGCCATGTTCAGCCCTGTGTTGATTTGCACCCATTTGTTTGTTGGGGACTCACAGAACCAATGGGAAGACTGTAGGATTAGGCTTGGAAAAGGGGCAGGAACCACGTGAAACTAAATGGCTGGCCCAATGACCATGGTCAGGCTTCCGGCAAGCTCTGGGTGGTGTTACTGGAGCTGTTACAGCTAGACGTTGGATGCCACCACTGCTGGTGGCAAAACTTTAAACTGCCCTGTGTTCCAGACTCAGTGTTTTGGAAGAGAGCATCCACTTTCAGGGGTTGGAGACAGGGAATCTTACCTTTTCAGCTTTCACAGCAAAGTGTGGTGGGTGGATGGGTGGGGTGAGGGGACAGTTTCTGCTTCCTAGCAAGGTACTCACCGTGGAGGTTCCCCAAACCTAGCAGGGGGCCACCTTCTGGGAGCTTAGAGACATTTTGCTAGGACTGTTGTAACGAAGTACCACAAACCGGGGGGCATAAAACCAGAAATGTATTCTCTCACAGTTCTGACATCTAGAAGTCCGAGATCAAGGTGTGGGCAGAGTTGGCTGCTGCTGAGGGCTGGACGGAGAATCCGCTCTCCGTCTTTCTACTGGCTTCTGGGAGCCGCAGGCATTCCTTGGCTTGTAGGTGGCCATCTTCTCCCTGTGGCTTCCCTTGTGCCGTGTCTCTTTGCATCCAAACTTCATGTTTTTATTAGGACACCCATCATATTGGATCAGGGCCCACCTTAATGACCTCATTTTTAAACTTATCTCTGTAAAAACCCTATTTCCAAACAAAGTCGCATTCTGAGGTAGTCGGGATTAGGACTTCAGCATATCTTTTGGGGGACACAATTCATAACAGTCCCCTACAGTAGCATGTTGGTTTGACCTTGTTTTTAAAACTTTGCTTCCTTTCAAGAACAGAATGGTTTTCATCCTGATGGTTTAAAAAAGATATTTATGAAATTGTCAATTTTTAAATTATGGAAATTAAATAAATCCACTTTGCTGTTTCAATCATTCATATAAATCAGTTAACAAGCTTCAGTTTACGCTCAGCAATTTCTGTTGATAGATTGTCGATCCAACACACAGCTTGCTCAGTGTCTCTGGCTGTGGGATAAATGTTTTTTTCATTATTAACTTTATTATTGCGGTGCAAAAACTAGTCAGGAAAGTGAGGCTGTTCTCATTGCTTTTGGACGGAGAAAACATGTTCAGCAAGGGGCCAAATACCAATTTGCAGCAAAGACTTGTCACCCCTGGGCCACCCACGAATGGCTGGTTCACCAGTCAGACCTTTTCTCCAAACATGTTTGACATCCCCAAGGTTTTCAAAAAGGATTTAACATCACACATGTGTTGTTAGGCCTGATGTTTGGGGCACTTTTGCTCAGTCCCTTTGGAGGAGGTTTTTGTCGTGTAACCTTGTGTGTTTGCTGTAGACCCTGCTGTGTCATGCACGTTGTTTGAAGGAGAACATGAAGGATAAGAGAAGATCTCAAGCCCCTCTTTCCACAGCCCTTTTACTTGTGTATCACCTACTCTTTCTCTTATATCTTCCCTCTGTGGGCAAGCAGGCCAGAAATAATTAGCTCTGCTTTATAAACTGGAAAACAAGCACCCAGCGATTTGTCTCCCTCGGAATAGGGCTAGAAAAAGGAGGTTTGGGAATTAACCCAGCAGACCCCCTAAATTAACCTGCACTCAACAAAAGGAAAGGAAATGGAAACATGAAGAAAAAAAATCATCAAATTTAAGTCTTCTTTGGAGGGGGCCTTCTGTCCAGATGTCCAGGGAAGTCCCTGGCCTGTGCTGAGAACAGCGGTGCTGAGGAAACAGGAAACGCTAGGAATCTATTTTTATTTGATGCTGTCTTTCCTTTCCTTGGTTTCAGTGGAAAATGAGTGTAGATTCCACAAAACTCCTTAGTGAACAACAAATGTGAGCAGAGGTAGTGCCAAGGCTGTCATTCCTCTGTGGTGGTTTGGACCCGGTTCTCCTTTGCAGAGACCTTGGAAGGCTGGGCCTTGCCTGGCAGGAAGCAGGTGGTTTGCTTTAGAGAAAGGCCCGCAGAACGGCCAGTGAGGGGAGCGCCATGTCCCCGCGACAGATTTTTGTCCTCGTTTGCAGAAGCCTGCCTTCCTGGCAGCAGCTGAGAACCGGAGGGGTTGTGGGGGTGTGGGGAGGATGTCCCTGCTCCGGTCCTGGAGACCTCCACTAGAAAGGGAGAAGGTGGCCCTGGCTTACAGGGTCTGTAAGGATGCCCGAACATTCCTGAGGGCAGAGCAACCTTCCCTAGGATTCCTAGCTTGACTTAGGGGTGTGGAGAGAGCCTGGGGTGGGTGGGTGTACATTACTAGGAAATGCCCACCTCACCCCCACCAGGTCATTTCTCTGGTGTTGCTATACAGCCACCTGCTCAGATCTGCGCTCCCTGGTGGATGGATCTTGGAGCACTGAGGTGTTTAAAGGGCTTTTTTTTTTTCTTTTCTGTTGAGCTCTCTGGTTTTCTCCTGTGTGGCTGTGGTGTCTGATCTTTCTCTTCATACTGAAAAGGTTTCACATTATGTCTTCTGCCACCTCAGTAACCCTTTCTTCATCCCGTCTCTTACTCAGCAGATGCCTGGGCCATCCTTAAATTACCACATATCAGGATTACTGTACTTTTAAAAAGGAGCAAAGTTGGGATGTTCATGAAGATTATGCCTAGGATCTACCTGGGACTTCTGGTCATTTTCTTGGGCCCACCTTCTTCTGTCTCCTATCTAAAGACTGACCCTGCTGGTTATGGACTCTCACTGAATGGTTCTGCACTATTATTTGAATACTTGAGAGTACGAACTTACAGTTTTCATGAAGCATTTCTTAAATGGGCTCGTCCTTTCCCTTTATGTGCTAGTAGCCCCATCTAACTAATGTCTTGGAAAGCCAATGAGCCCTGTGAAAGTCAGGCCCTTTTGGTGGCCAGGAACAGTGTCCCAGCAAGCTGGAGAAGGGCTTGGCTGTTACTGTAAGCATGGCCACGAGCTAAGGGAGGTGAGTGTCAAACATCTGGTCTCAGTCTTGCGGCTCTCCTGGTCAGTCCTTCTCTGAATTTCTTGTAGAATCTGCTCACTTCCCCTTCCTCTGCCATTAGATTTGGCTCCTAGCTTTTCCTCTCATGAATCCTTTTTCCCCATAACTTCAATTTACTAACTGTGGCTTGTTCATGGCGCTTAACTGTCCCCTTGAATGTAGATTCATACCTCTCTAGGGAGCCATTCAGCTGCAGCTCCCACTCCTAACTCCTCGACTCTCCCAATTCAGGTTCTGGAGAGTGCGGCTCTGGTTAGCCCAGCACATCCTTCTCTAGGCAAAGCTTTTTGCCTGAGGCCATCTCAGCGGTCACTGTCCAGCCTGTGGCCCTGCTACACTTGGACATTTCTGGTAGGATGTGATGTGCCACAAATGCAAAACTCGAATTCAGCCATTATTTCTTGAATGTTTATTATTCCATTGAATATCGACAGTGAATGACTAAGAAAGATATAGGGCAAATGTCATTAGATTCTGATAGGTGTGTGTTTGAAAAGATGCTGATTATGTCTGTTACCCACCCCCCACTGCCGCCTTGAAGTTAATGCCATCATTTACCTCCCAAATCAAACCCAAACTCAGAGCCTTCCACTCGAAGTCTTTCAACCTGCCTTTGTTATCCTCGCCATTGTTTTTCCTTTTCATATGACCCATGATACAGATGTTTCCCAAGGTTACTCTGAGCTGTTCAGCTTTTCTTTTGCTCCTGGGCTTCCTCCCATGTCCAAATTCTACATATGCTTTAAAGACCAGCTCAATACCTGTCTGTATTCATGTCCTAAGGCTGCCACAACAAAATACTACCAACTTGGTGGCTTAAAACAACAGAAATTCATTCTCTCAGATCTAGATGCTGGAAGTCTGAATTGGGTGTTGGCAGAGCTGTCCTCCCTGCAAAGGCTTTAGGGGAGGCTCTGTGCATCGCCTTTTTCAGTTTTGGTGGCTTCAGGTGTTCCTTGGCTTGTGGCTTCATGACGCCAATCTGTTTCCATCTTCATGTGGCCTTCTCCTCTATATGTTTGTGTCTTTTCCTCTTCTAAGGACACTTGTCATTAAATTTAGGGGCCACCCAGTAGTCCAGGATGCCATCATCTCAATATCCTTAACTTAATTACACCTGCAAAGACCCTTTTTCCAAATAAGTTCACATTTATAGGTTCTGGGGTTTAGGAGGTGGACATCTTTTGGGGGGCTATGATTTAATTCACTACAATCCCCAATTCCTTTGAAGACTATTCTCTGGCCAAAAGTGAGCTCTCTCCTCTGGGCTCCCATGCTCTTTATGCAAGTCTCTTAAGGCACTTCTGATGTTTTATTGTGCAGTGTACATATTTTGGTACTAGCAGTAAGAGAGTTGCAGAGTTAGAAGTCCTAGGTTCAAATCCTATCTCTGCCATTTGCCAACTGAATGGCACTGGTTAAATCACTTAACTTTTCTTGCCAGGACCAGGGTGCAGTGAGGTGCCACAAAATTTAAGGAGGCGTTCACACTCCCTACAAGTATAGGATTGGCTGTCTCACCACTGGAAATGAGATTTCCTCAAGCTTCCTTAAATTTTGCACTCTAGGTACCCCTCTTGCCTTTCCTTAGTCCCCACCCTGCCTTTTGCCCTGGTTTTTCAATCTGTGAAGTAGGGATAATGACCTCCCTGACAGAGAAATTGTCTGGATTAAATTAGCAGCACAGTTAAGGATTTAGCACGATGCCTAGCACATACTAAGGGATCAGTAAATGAAAGCTGTCGTTTCTCTGACCAGACAGTGGGTTCCTGAAGAGCTGGTCTTCACGTCTAGTTCATTTTTATATTCCTAATTACTTTGAACACATTACATTGAAAATAGTATGTGATCAATTATGTTTGAGTGAATTAATGAACATGTGCTAAGTTTGAAGCATGTAGTAATTGGGTTAGTGGTCTATAATCAGGCAAACCACTCAAGCTTCAAGTCTCTGGATCAAGAGTTCTTGAGTAGATTCATTTCCTTGTTCATGTTTAGTGTTTAAAAGGTTTAGGTGAGGTGCTTTGGATGGAAGGAGTAGAGCCCAAGCCTCAGTAAATTGCTAACTTGTTTTTCAAATTAGAACCATGAAAGAAAAGGCTTCAAAAGTGGGATGCGTGCATGCTGGGAGGATTAGCTCGCATCTGGATAGCAGCAGCTCAAATGTGCAAAGTGGCTTTGGTCCATGCGTGCTGGTCCCATCAAGAACGGCTGGGCTCCTTCTCGGTTATGCACTTGCCAGCTCCCTGGGAAGGAGATTCTTTCCTAGAACTCAGAGACTATCTTGCATCTTGCCCGGAACTCTGTGAAACTCTTGGCAGCATCTGGCCCAGCTGGGTGCACCCCGAAACACCACATTTATTTGACATTGGGTTTGATATTCCTCTTTTACATTGTGGTTGGGACTCATTAACTCTCAATAAGGACCAACATTGAAGGAGTTGTTTCTTCCCTTTCTAGCAAAAAAGAAAAAAAAAAGTTTCCTTGGTGGGCCACAGATCATGTAACTGATTTGCTCTCCTGGCATAATATAGCATGTTGTGTGGTATCCTGAGACTGGTGAGAAAGGGGACAGACTCAAGAATTCCTGGGTGGGAGGGCTCTTCCCTGCATTTATCACAATTGCTAAAATGCTACATTTAATAGCCCAAGACTGGTCTACATTTGCATGGAAACTTTGTATGAGTGGAATTTTATTTTTTTTACTTCAACATGACCATAATAAGAGACAGACTATTGATGAGTCTAACGATTAGAAGCAACTTCTAAATTCCCCACACAATTATTTTGGGTTCAATTCTGAGATCTTGGTCCTAAAATTTAAATATGTGTGTTTATCTAGCAAGCTCACTAAAGCACTCATATTTGCTGGTGCCAGACACGTGCATTAAGTTTGCAGTTAGTTCCCTAGTTCAAGGACTGCCTCTAACCAGCCACAGAACTTAAGCAAAGCAGTCTGGAAGAGTGTTGGGAAGGTTCATTTTAGTAACTGCTATATTTATGTCCATAATATTGCTATTAAACTGGCAAGCACGAAGCAGCCTTCAGTGTGGCCGAGTGTGTACAGTCACCATTCCTGGATGAGCTGTGTGCTTGGAAACAAGAAGCAGAAAGAGGGTTCTTGGCTTCAGGAATTTGGCTCAATGTTTCTATCCATTGAGTCATGTCCACTGTTGCACCTGCTGCTTTTGGAGCCAAACTTGCACATTATCACCATTACTCTTCAATAGCATTAAATTGCACTAATCTATGAAATCTGTATTTTCCCTTTCTTTCTCTGCCATGAAATAGAATCACCAGGAGCTTGTGGGGGCGGGATGGTGGGTTGAAAAATACCTTGAGTCACTGCTTGAGAAATTTTTTATTGTGTGTTTTTTTTTTTTCCCCAAGTGATTTTGGTAACAAAAGTATTATAGTTACAGGGCAAGCAAACATTTAAACTGAAAACAATCAGATGGTAAAGACCTCTGCTTTAATTTATTACATGAGAGGTAACTACTAGTCGTTTCTGAAGCTATTACCAACGTGGAGTGTGGAACTGGGGAGGCTTTTCCAATGTAAGTAGTACTGCTCTCTGAAGAACCACTACTCTCAAAATGGAGAAACTTCGGCACCAATAATGAACTCATTGCTGCCATTTGTATCTTACATAAGCAAAAAGATTCTAATGTAAATATCGAGTCATGGTTCCACACTACCATAGTATGCAGTTTGTCATGAACCATGAACTGTCATTTTTTTAAGGAACTTGAGTGCCGGAGGAATGAGAAAAAAGCTGCATAGCAAGGACAGAGGAGTCTAGACCCTGGGTTGGGAAACTACAGACCAAGGACTGGCCTGTTTTTGTAAATAAAGTTTTACTGGCACACAGCCACGCTCATTCGTTTACATATTGTCTGTGGCTGCTTTCATGCTACAACGGCAGAGTGGAGTAGTTGAGACAGACACTGTATGGCCAACAAACCCCAAAACATTTTCTCTCTGGGTCTTTAAAGGAAAACTTTGCAGACTCCTGGTCTAGACAAACAGTCAGATGAGTCAAGTGTTGGCTAAAGATTCCCAACTCACAATGCCAAGAGAAGGACTGGGTTGGCTTTGATTGTTGTCATGCACTATGTAATTTTAAAAAATCTTTACAAGCCAGCACAACTAAAATTCTTATTCACCTGATTTTGGAGCAGCGATATGGAAAATAAAATAAGGTATGAATATAGTTTATATGTTATCTGGACTTCTAAAGTATTACTTGATGGCTTAAATGTACAGAAGTCAATGTCATTTCTTCAAACTTTTAAGAAGACACAAATGTTGGTGATCACTAAAGTATTGGTATTATGCTTGTGTCTGTGCAAAATTCTACAATGCGCAAAACCATGTGCTGTAGCTATATAGTCCTACTTCAAGTAAAACTCTTCAGTCTAATTCTTTTCCCAATCTTTGAAACCAGTTTTAAGAGCCACCAGAATTCTGTAGTTTAAGACACTAGACAAACATTTCTTGGCTGAGACTTCCAGTACCAACATGTTGGACCAATTCAGTAAAACATGCCATAAATTATATGACTATTTTATTTGAATTAATGGAACACTTTCCACAATGGCGGGAATTGTTACTAGGAGTTCAAAAGCCGGACATGGGCTCTAGATTATTATTATACATTGGAGATGATTTGAATGTTGCCTTTGTGGCCAGGTTTGGTTGGTCTGGTCAGGAATGCAGGTTAAAAGACCAGAAGCAGTTAAGATTACAGTCTCAACAGGTCTGAGTTAAACAACCTACACAAATGCGAGACTATCGGCTGGGACAACATTGTACTGACATGTCAGAAATGATCTGAAGGTTTTGAAATGCCCCTAAGGATAGGGCTTATTATTTGATGTTGGTTACAATGAAGGCTGACTCTTTTCTTCTCATTTAAATATTAGGTAGATATTAAGTAACAGACATGATTATGGACTCTACCTGCAAATGTTATTTTAGTAGATATGTGACTATTTACAGCAGAAAAGCCATTCAGGACACAGGAGGACTGGGTTTCTTCTCTAAATTTAGTTGGATCACCTGGCTGTGTGTTATGTCTAAGATTTAAATGGCTGGTATCTAGTTCTCTAATCATAACTGTCCTTTTATCTAGATTAATTTATAAAGCTTGACATAATGACTTAGGGAAGAAACAGTGTGTTAATGAAAATATCACTAAGAATTTAAACATGATTTTTGAGACTTATGTTAAGAGTTAAAACATATAAAAGTCATTTGATAAATTATAAGAGGGACATAAATGAAGGCATAGAATATGAAGTTTTTTCCTTCAGTTTCAATTTGAGTATAATACGGTCACACAGCTGAAGAAAACATCACCATTCTATATTTTTATTTTAAAAATTCGTCCTAATTCTTAAAGTTTTCCTTGTTTAAATAGTCCACTAGTCAAAGTCTTTTAGTTTTGATATGTCCCATCACAGAACGCCACTTGTGAATTCTAATTTTAAAGACACACTTAATTTTTAAAGGATGATTCTAATAGTGCTAGTTTTCACAAAAGATGACTCACCATTCTTATTTAGAAATAGAAAGGTGAGATCTTTCTATTCAAAAAGGTTCAAAAAAGATGTCTTAAAAAAAAAAAATGAATGCTCTTTAACCTTTGGTTCAGGAGTAAGGTTGTGGGGTAAAGTGTTTCTTTAAAGCAAAGCAACTGACATTACAAGCCGTGTGGGAAAAGCAGCCTATATGTTCTACAGCCAAATCGTGGGTGCACATTTTTGTGTGACATTTCTGTTTGGGTAGCCAGGCTCTAATTAAGATCTAGCCGGTTACATGATCACTAGGGAGAGGTCCATGGTGTGGGGAACACTTCAAATTACATTCCATGAAAACATTAGACTTTCAAGGCTTAGGAAGGCCCTGAGTGTCCATAGAAATGGAGGTGGGGTAAAGAACTGGAACTAATGCTAGCACATGTCAGCGATAAATAGCTGCTGACACAAATTGAACATGTGCAATTTTTAAAAAAGGTGGTATTGAATAACAGGCCAACAGCCATCCCTCTCGGCATTTTAGACCTCTTTCTTCTCTCCACTTTGGCTCTTTGTTGAGTCACTTCCATCAGGCAAAGTTCCATAGGATAAGCCGTTTGAATCTGGTTGTATTTTATCCAACATTTGTTTCCCTGTGGAGATAATAATCACAAAAACTCTTTTGAGCTGTTACAGAAGAATAAGTTGTAATAACTTCTCTATCTAGGCCACATTTTATTCCCTTTTTTTATACTATGTGGTCACCCTCCAAACAGAACAGATAATGTCAAGGAAGAAAAGGCTCTTGGAACTCCATGTCCCTTGATACGTGATCAGTCACTATCCATGTGAGAGAGCGCTCTCCCCACCCCGCACGACCTAACATGCGGGGCACAGAACGCAGGTTGCATCAGCTGGGAGGTTCCCTCATCTCCCAGCCTTGGTCCCCAGGGTTCTGTCTCCTTTTCCATGTTTAGTCTAACGCATAAAACAACATAGAAAAATAGTCTTTCATAGAGGCTTAAATTTTAAAGCTGTTACTCATCCTATGTATGGGGCTTTGTGAAATGAAAAATAGTGTAAAAAATGAGTAAACTTTATCTCCTACCAAAGAACCTCTAACCATACAAGTCATCTATAATACACACTCTTGCCACAAACACCAATTCTTGCATTGAATGCTCTTAGTTGATAAGACGGCTCAAATGTCAGAGAATGCAGAATTCTTAGGGCCATATTTTCTCAGTTGTAGGGACAAGGCTTTAATGATTTTTGCTTCAAAGGCTTAGTCCCAACAAAATGGTGGAGGAACTTGTGAAAACATCACTACTCCTGTCTAGAAACTTATAGGTCACCCCAAGTCCTTAGCAAAGCTGGAGATTGTTGGGGGTGGTGGGCAGGGCAGGAAGTGAGGATGCAGCAGACTTTTTCCTTTGTTCTAGACACTGCTTCTGTTGTTGGCATGACTAAAGTAAGTCATTCTCAGTGAGGGTGAAGGACTGGAAAGACATGCATGTTTAACCGATCAGGATGAATGAGGTAAGCGGGAGGAGAAGAAGGTACTCATGTTCGGGTGTCTGGGAAGAATGTCACTCTTGGCCCCACAGTGCACAAGCCCCTCCTCAGTCTTCCCCAGGAATGATGATCCTTAGCAGCTTAACCTCTGTCTTTAGATATTGCCTCAAAGGCTCTCTGAGCAGCAGGGGTCTACTGCTCCTTTCTACTCTTTTCCAATTTAAGGAAACTCCAAGAGGAAATTTGCAACATCACCTAAATCAAGAAAACAGGGCAGTTCTTTTATATCCCCAGTGTTCTGTGCAAAGTCAACATTCCAATAAATGATTATTAACATTTACAGTGAAAATATCACCTCTGGTACAATCATTGAATGTACATTTTTTGAGGATAAGAATTATGTTTCATATTATTTTAATACTGAAAATAATACCAGTAATTATTAATTTATGAGGATTAAAATTTTCTGTTATAAATTAAAGAATACACAGTTTTACCAGGAATATTTCCAAAATCAATGTAAGACTGTGGCAGATGTTCCTTTTCTCGATTTCTTGTGATCAAAAACACACCAAGGAATGACAGAAAACACCTGTAAGAAAAATATTGATAAAAAATATAAGAACACTGAAACAACTCATGGTATTAAATAACTGAGCTCCATATTCTACATGATGACATAAATTCCACTGGTTTTGCTCTTCCTGTTTCTCATGGTAAGCTGCCTAACACTTGTCTTAATTGCTGCAGCCAATAATATTTGTCCCCAGAACCAAGACCTGGACAGCTTCCAAAAAATCTCTGCCCCAGATTTTTACCATCTGGAGGCTAATTCAGGCTCTAAACCCTTTGGGTAGATATTAGGTCTCATTTTCTATCTATGCATGCCAAGACCCATTACTGGCATGCAACACGAGCAAAAAATAATTTATTCTTTAATTTTCTAAGAAATTTGGTTGTCCTTGGCCATAAGAATAGTCATAGTATCCAGATCCCAGAAGTTTAGCCTTGCCCAAATATCTTATGAAATTGAATTTTCAAGATAGATGGTTTTCTATGCCGAAAGCAGTCTGGGCTCAAGCTTGCATAACAATGGTCATGCAGAAAACAAGATCAAGGAGCAGCTAGGCATTAATAGAGTGTCATTTGGAACCAATGGAAGATCCTACACACTAGCAGTACTCTGTCAAAGTTCTACTCTCTGTTTGCAAGAATGTCAGCAATCACGCTCACCAAATTTCCAGGAAGGGTTTAAGCTGGGCACCCAGACACAGAAAAGGGATGTTACCGATCTAATATTTTTAGGTCAAAAGCTAGAGATCCTCCTGTCGTGGCCTTTTATTCTAGGTGATCCTAGAGGTATCTGTGGTTCCCTGATTGAGAGCTAAGCTAGGGGTTCCCAAGGGCAAGGTAGGTCTGATACAGCACAAAAAGGTCATGGAGGGCCACAGGAGCCAGTAGATTCAACCTGACTTTGGCTGGAACTGAAAATCCCCAATGTTTCAAAACTCTCAGAGAGACCCCTAAATAACAAAGTCAAAGAAACTGAGCCCTGTGTTGGATGGTAAATTGACATATATGTTTCTTTTAGGAGCTGAGGCAACTGTTATTTCGTATATTATTTTCCAATTTTCTATGCTTCAGATACAATGCCAAAAATCCTACAGAAAAGTAATATTTCATATACCTGACCTCTGAGACATTTACTTACCCAAAAAGATATATAAATATAGTGAGAAAATCTGCACCAAGGAATTCCTTATAAAATATGACACCTGTAACAGGAATAGAAGACAAAATTAATTTTAGGGTAAGAATATTTATAATAGCTACACACATTGTTTATCAAATTATGTTAATACAGTAGACCCCCTTTATCCTCAGTTTCACTTTCTGTGGTTTCAGTTACCTGTGGTCAACTGTGGTCCAAAAATATTAAATGGAAAATTCCAGAAATAAATAAATCGTAAGTTTCAAATTGTGCACTGTTCTGAGTAGTGTGATGAAATCTCATGCCCCCGGGTATGAATCATCCCTTTGTCCAGCATCTCCACGCTGCACATGTTCCCTGCCCATTAGTCACTTAGTAGCTACCTCAGTTATCAGATGCCTGCTATGGCAGCACAATGCTTCGGTTCAAGTAACCCTTATTTTACTTAATAACGGCCCCAAAGGGAAACCATAAGGGGCTTCCTTCTAAGTGAAAAGGTACGTATATATAGGAAAAAACATAGTACATATAGGGTTTGGTACTATCCATGGTTTCAGAAATCCACTGGGAACATATACCCCGCAGATAAGGGGAGACTACTGTATATTATTTTTTCTAAGTATAATTACCCTTAAAATTCACATTCAATAGTTTAGTTTAAAAATATTTGCATGCCACACTTACATTTTCAATGATTCCAAAAAGAACACAGATTTGTAGCTTTTATATAATGTATCATTATTATAAAATCATCATAATTGACATCACTTTTGCACACAGAAATTTCTTATCCAGTCCAGAATACGTCTGACTAGAACACGCAAGAAAACAAAACTCTAGTGACATTTCCCCCTGCAGTCTAAGGCCAGGGGTCAGCAAGCCTGACATGAGAGTCTGGGTGGATTCTGGGGCCTCTGACGTAGTACTCACACTTGAGGCCAGATGCTGACATGCTGTCACTCTTGGCCATGCCCTGTGGGTCATCGGTCGGGCCACACGCTCACTCAGGCACTGGAGAACACTGGAGCAACTGACGTGCTCCCCTAGCTCCATTACTCTGCCAACCTTCTCCCATCCCCTTCTGGCCTTCCCTTTTGGGTGAAGGAAACATGGATGTGTCTGTCATTTACTCTGATGAGCTTTCCTTCTTTCCTTGTTGGTCTCAATGACTTCTTCTTGGTCTAAGGTCCCAAAGCCTTCATAGAGTTTTTATTAAATAAGGTTCTTTAAATTATATATTACCTGGAATTAAATTTTTGTATGTGTTGTGTTAGCCTTGTTAACTGGTCGACAAATATTTATTGAGAGTCCTATGAGCTAGCCACTGCTCTCAGTGCTGCAGATACCACGATGAACAAGACATGGTCCTATACTCAAGGAACCTTCTAATTCTGAAGCCTATCGCCTCACCTAGAGAATAAACTTCTTATAGGAAGAAGACACATCCAGTTCTAATGAATATCTGTCACATGAATGAACCTTTCTGAAGCATTTTTCCATGTTATTACACATTTCCTTGTAATCATTTTAATGATTTCACGTTAATTAATAAGCCGATATACCATAATCATTTCTCTAAGGGCATTTTAAGTTGTTTCAAAATTATTTTTGCTTTAGTAAAGTAGCAGTAAACTTCTTTGTACATATTTTGTCCCAGTATTTTAGGATTTTTGTTCTTGCTTGAAGTGGAATTTGTTTTAAAGAGTACAACATTTTCTTTTTCAGAATTGTAGTAAAATACAGATAAAATTTATCATCCTAACCATTTTTAAGTTTACAGTTCAGTTGTGTTAAGTATATTCCCATTGTTGTGCAACTAAGCTCCAGGACTTTTTCATCTTGCAAAACTGAAACTCTATACCCGTTAAACAGTAACTCGATTTCCTTGGTGCCCCGCCCCAGGCAATCACCATTCTCCTTTCCATTTCTTTAAGTTTGACTACTCCAGATACCTCATATAAATGGAATCATACAGCATTTATCTTTTTGTAACTGGCTTATTTCACTTAGCATAATATCCTCAAGGTTTATCCATGTTGTAGCATATGTTACAATTTCCTTCCTTTTTGGTGTTTGAATAATATTTCATTGTATATATGTATACAGTATATTTTATTTATCCCTTCATCTGTCGATGGACATTTGAGTTGCTTCCATCTTTTAGCTATTGTGAATAATGCTATTATGAACCTAGACATACAAATATCTGTTTGTGTCCCTGCTTTCAATTTTTTTGAACATATACCCAGAAGTGGACTTGCTGGATGGCTACTCCATTTTATATTTCCACCAACAATGCACAAGGGTTACAATTTTTCTACATCTTCACCAACACTTACTATTATTTACTTATTTTTTCTAGCAGTCATCCTAATGGGTATGAGATGGTATCTCCTTGTGGTTTTGATTTGCATTTCCCTGATGATTAGTGGTGTTGAGCATCCTTTCGTATGCTTATTGGCCATCTGTATATCTTTGGAGAAATGTCTAGTTAAATCCTTTGCCCACTTTTTAATTGGGTATTTGGATTTTGTTGTTGTTGTTGAGTTGTTGGATCAGAGTAGAAACATTTTTAAGGCTTTTGACAAAAACTATGAACTCCCAGTTCTAGGAGAGTGGCACTATACTACCCAAAACTCCACGAGAGTGCCTGTGATACTGCAGCCTTGTCAGTACTTGTTACTACAATAAAAAGAACAAAACAAAACCTTTACTAATGCAGTAGGCAAAATATGGACTCTCATTTTAATTTTAAGCTATATTTTTTGAGGGAGGCAAAGAGGAGGAGTTAGTCAAGAAGCTTCACCTCCATTCCACATTTCAGTAGTATCACATGAACTGTTATCACTCCTAGAGAGTTCCAGCATCCCTGACTTATCAGTTACTCAGTGTGCTGAACATTGAGATCCAGCCCTGTGAGTCCTACTGCAAAACCTTCTTTTGAGGGGAACTACATTTTTAAAATACCTTTAGTACATTAATATTAACTGTTAGGCTATATGTCATGCCTATAACTCTTTTTGGCCTTGTTCCTTTTCTAATAATTCCAGGGCACATAAAAGTGCAATCTTTTCTTACTCTCTTTTGTCAACAAGCATAAAATGCTAAAAAAAAAAAAAAGTCCTGGGATATAATCTTTCTCTTTAAAAGTTTGGTTCAATTTTGGGAAACAGAAAATGTATTAATTACTTTTAAAAACTGCCCACTGGCAGTCACATTGTTTACCATGAAATAAAAAAGACATGCCAATTAGGAAACAGATAATCCCCAATTACCTCAAAAATACATAAACTTTGCATTGGGAAATGAACTCACAATATGAGAAGGCAGTGAAGGCATCTAATAAGCCAAAGAACTAGGGCATACCAGAACCAAACCGAGGAGTGATATACCTGAATCTACTGTATTTTGGTTTGAACCAAGTTTCAAATTTATACTTTTTTAAAAGACTATTATGTCTGACATATTTTAAAAAATTTTCATAAAAATAAAAGATCTGCAATAGTAGAAAAATAGAGGCCAGAACAGCAAAAGTAGTAATTTCTATTCTCATCTGTCTGGCTTTCCCTTAAACACTGGATTCAGTTTTGGACCCCACTCTCTGATCAAGTGGTGAGAGCCAGGGAGGGAAGAGTTAATGGAGCTGGGGATGTCTGGCCCAGAGACAAGACACAAGAGGACCCTTTAACTGTTTTGATTATCAGAAGGGCTGCCAAGAAGAAGACTGCAGAAAGCAGAACTAAGATGAGTGCCTTGAATTTACAGGTAGGGCTAATTTCAGCTCTGATATAAGGAAACACTTTCTAATAATTAGAGCTCTCCAAATAGAGCAATCCAAAATGGGACTGAGCCGTCTCAGGCCACAGAGCCCTGGGGAGTATTCACACAAAGTAGAATAACCTGTCCTAGAGTATGTTGCAGGGGAAATTCAGACACTGGGTGGGAGCTGGGAGGATGTAGAGTACACAGATCCTTCTGCCCTAAAGATTCTTTAATTTTCTCATTATTCTTGTTGTGGGGGTAGAACACCTAAGTATAGAAGATCCAAACTCACCTGCAATAATGGCACTGGTTGTAAAGAAAATATGGTTAACCGGCACCACCATCGTTGTATTGTAGAGTTTCGTGGCTTGATTCAGGAACCTAGAGCAGAAGGCACTTACTGAAGCTCTGGCTTTCAGAGATGCTCAGCAAAAAGTTAACAATAACATCAAAAAATGCTTGTTCTTTAGCTACAACTACAAAGAGAAAGGAAGTGCAGTAAAAGGGCATTTCCAATCAGCAGTCACAGCTTATATGCATCTGATGTATGAGATCAGATGTCAGGTTTTATGGTCTGTTTAAACCAACAACAGTAACAATGAAAAGCAATTAATCATAGTCCGAGGCCACAGAAGTTTGAGTTGGAAGTGATTCAAGCTGCTGGACCGGTACCACACTGGGATTGATTCATTACGATAGACCCTAGAATCTGTTAAATATCCTATCTGGGGAATAGTATAGCTATGCATTGACATGGCACGTGCCAAGAAAGAAGATGGAGAAGTAAAGGAATGTTTAATGTTTCAAAAACAATGCTGATGACTCCAGCTGCAGAGCACATGTGGGAACTGAGCTTCTCACTTTGGCCACCAACATAATTCAGGTTCTCACAACTACGCTATGCTGCCCGGTCGTGGACTAGAACTTTGTCTAAAGGAGTGCATTGCACTGACATCACCTGGGCACTTTTAAAAAACGCTAATGCTTACTTAGGCCCTATTCTTGAGTAATTGAAAACAATTACTTTTGTGGGTAGCCCAGGTGCACCTGTGCGTGTATGTACATGTGTGCAGGTGTGTATGCACACATATGCATGTACATATGCAGGCATGTAGGTATGTGCATGTATACATATATGTAGATATATACTTGTAAACAAACCTCCTCGCGTAATTTTAACGGGCAGCCAGGGCTGAAAGCCACACTTCTACAGTTCTAGTGGGTTCATATAGTTCTAATGTGAAAGATGCAGGGGCTGAAACAAGGGTGGTAAGAATGCAGATTACCTTCAGTTGTATCTGCCTTTTAAATTCATTAAGCATAGTTTAAAGGTAATGATGCTAATCACTAAATTCCAAAAGACAGTTTAATAGTACTGATTAATTCAGAAGAAGAAAGAGAGATAAACAAAATAGCAAGATTCAAGTGTTAGAAACACATTCAGTTTCACAAGGAAATGACAAATGAAATAGTGACAAAATATTGGGTTCTTTCAGTAATTCTCCATACTCCTTGTAATAGGGCTTCTATCCAACCCATAATCTTTATACTTTACTTCTACCACCTAAGGAAGGAAGCACTCTCTTCCACAGTTTGGGCTCTGACTTCCTAGCTAAAACTGGGACGGTGCTTTTGCATAGCATTTTGTGGTAAATAGAAAACTTTCTGGTTGACTCAAGAGAACCTAGCAGGCAAAGGCATAATCATAATGTGAAATGGAGGGAAAGCGATTGGAGCAGATGGAGGTAGGGGGAGAGAAGAGCAGAAATTAAAAATGTTCCATGTCACCACTATTAGCCCCAAGAGAAACATAAAACAATCATTCTGCAATCCCATGGGTACAAAGCAAATTCTGGCCAAAGATGCAAAGTTCTGGGGAAAGGATTTCCCTCCCGGCCAAACGTCTGGTTTTGTCCATCGCTGGGCAATTAATAAGCATGAGCTAAGAAATGAAGGTGAAGGGTTCATGTATTTCCTATACTTAGAATGAAATCCTGGATGTGGACCTGCCCTTTTGATTTATTGCTAATGACAACCTGTGTACAACCGATATTAATTACAAGCAGGAGAGCATCAGGAAAGTATCAAAGTGCACTTAGTTGGATTATGGCTGCACTTTAGAACTCACAAGATGTGAAGGCAATGCTTAGCAAAAACTTCTCATTGGATGCGAAGGATAAAGCAAGGCATGTTGGCTGAGGATAAGCTGTAGACCCTTCACCCTCTGAAATCAGTTGCATCTAATTTTAATTATCATCTGAAGCCAATAAAGACTAATGCTGAGAGAAGCACAGGAATGTTGAAAGATTAATGAGGATATAGAAGCTAACTTACTTGACTTGGAAAACACAAGATGCTATCATGATGATAAACATGATATAGAAGATGGGATAAGTTAGTTGCATTTTATCCGTCACAGAAAAAGTGATCATGCCTGAGACAGCTTTTACTGAAATAACAGTCAATGAGGCTGAAAAAGAAAACAGAACATAAATGAAATTCATATCTGAGACAGAAATACAAACATCTTAAATTTACACGGTAGAGTAGTCAATACCCTAATTATGCTTTAAGAATGAAAACTGTTGTGAGAAGAGTAGGGCAGGATGTGACACTAGCCCAGCAGTAGCCCTGTTGCTGAAGCTGCTGGACTTCAGGTTTGCTTCTATTAGCTAGTGATCTGCTGTGTGACTGTGCGCATTTTATCTTTGGAGCAAGATGCTTATTTTCCAGCCCTAACTGATGAAAGGGTGCTACAGAGGTTATAATTACTAGTAGATGAGAAAGGAGAAACAACGAAGGGAGGAGATAAGAAAAATCAGATTGTCCATGTGACACGATGGGAAAATAACTATTAAGCTATGCTGAAAAAATTTAAAGCCAAATAGATGAGAAGACTGGTAAGCGAAAAGGAACTTACTTTGTGAGTTTACTAAGAGTTGTACTTAGTCTATGTATGAACTCTTTGTTAGTAAATGTCTAGAAGTTTCATTAAAAATATTTTTTGATGAAGATGCTAATAGGTAACAGAATCAGAGCTGAGTATTTCTCAGAGTTAACTATAAATCTAAGATTTACACTGTTGCCACGCAGCAGCCTACCCGTCTGTCTCCTCGTACCTGCCCCTAAAGAAAGGAGAGTCTGTGAGACGATCCTTTCAGGGACCTTGCTTCACCTTTGTGCTTGCACCTTATGTCTCCCTGTTTGGCCCCAGAAAGATGGCTGGTCAGCCAATGACGAGTAAGGTTCCCCATGGGGGGGACAACTCAAGCCAGGCGCAGTCAAGTGGGGACCAACAGGAGAATCCACGGGGTTCATAGAGGTGGGCACAGCCCCCCACCTTCCCATGGCTAAGGAGAGCCTCTGCCTCTGTGGCTGCATTCCATCCCACAACCTGCAAGGGAAGAGATTCAGTGGTGTGCTCTCCATCTATTCATATGCATAAAGTTTTGTCCCTTGGGGAAGTACATACATCCTGAGACTTAGGGTTCAGCAGGCTGCAGGCAAGGGTGATTGGCTTGAATCAGTTTCCTATTATGATGTATGTGATTCACAGATCTTGAGATTGACAAGCTCTATCTCCTTTACTTCCCCCACCTAACTAATAAAAGCTAATGCGTAGGCCCGATTCAGGGCGTCCAGTCCTTGAGACTGTGCTCCCTTGGCCCCGCTTACAATCTATTATTGGATACTGTCTTTTCTTAACCCTGCGCCGCCCTCCTTGCTCCCCACAACCCTCGTCGCGTGGGACGCGACATTACATAAACATGTCTACTTATTTTCTGTGTTAAAGAGGAACCTATACCTTATGAGAACAAATTTTTCTTAGGTTCCAAATAGCAATGAAGAAAAAATAATTTGCTAAGGTTATATCAACTTGAAAGCAACGAAGCACTTTCTGGAAACACAATGTTTCTGTAGGAAAAAGACAGTGTTTTCTTTTTGTCCTAGGTCCCTTGAAATTACTGTTGCCAATAATTCCAAAACTTAGGAGAAACCTACAGAAAATTTAAAAAATAATTTTTACCATGAAATGAAAATAATGATAACTCAAAGGAAGTGTGAATTAGAAATGATATTTTTATTGCTGTTGATACCTGGTCATAATATGAGTATATCTGGACTTTATTGAAAAGGCACTTCATACACACACACACACACACACACACACACACACACATATGTGTGTGTGTGTATATATATATATATATACACACACACACATAATATATGTGAAACAGCAGGTGATGGCCAACAAGGAAAAGCATTCCGTAATCTCCTTTTCCAAAAACTGAAAATATACTTTAACTCTTAGTGTATTAGGGCACAGTTCCAAATTAGGCATTTTCTTTCTGTTAAAAGTCATAATTAACAGAGGAGACAAGGTGATAAATTCTGAAAACAAGTCCTCAATCTGAACAAAGAGGCCCTTACAGCCAGGCCCCTCTTCATCTTAAAATGTCTTTTGACTTGATCCTTAGCGAATCCAGGGATTTTAAATAACTAGAGAGAGGGGTGTCACTTTCTGGTGTAAGTATGTAAGGTTAGCTTTTGAGGGACCTTGATTTCCTCCCAAATACTTCTCGTGATTAGAGCACAATGTGGTTACGGTCTCAGCCTGAGCAGCCTGGTTTCCGAAGGCATCATTAATGGAGAGCAGTTGAACACATTGTTCCATTAGCCTTAGAACCTCAGGATTGCAAGGACCTTAAAGGTCATCTAATTAAAAAAAAAATACATCTAATTCAACCACCAACTGATGTTAAATTATACTTAAAAACAAAACAAAAACAAAACTAGAATTGTTTATTAAACAGCTAAACCAACTATCAGTTGCTGTAGTTAATCATTATATTTTCAAAGCATGCACAATCACCAACTGAATTAATCACTATTTATTGTAACTCGGCAAGTTATTTCTAGACTGGTGTTGAATTCTTCAAAGTTTTTTTTTGAGGTGCTTGATGAGGACAAGAGGAAATACAAAATTTGAATGCAGTCTCATTCTAATGTTATAAAAAATAAAAATAGAAAGTACTATGTATACACAGAAAAAAAGTTAGAAGAAACTACATGAAGATACTATCAGTGGTTATCTCTACGTACTGGGATTATGAATAACTTTTAAGCTCATTTTTTAAACTATAGAAGTATACATGTTCATTTAAGAAAGTTTGGAAAATGAAGAAAATCCTGGAAAGAAAAAATGAGTATCACATGTAACCACAGCACTCATCCCCAAATCATTTTTTACATTTGGGAAATTTTTTTGTAGTTACTTTTCTACCTCTGAGTATGAATATGTCACATAACATGTGAATTATACAGTACATACTACATAGGAACCTATTTTCCATTGCCATTAAGTATTTTCTATGCCATTAAGTATTCTAAAGCATGATTTTTATCAGCTGTATGCCTTTCTTTGTATGAATGTATACTTATGTAATTCCCCATTCTTGGATAGGTAGATTGTCCCTATTTTTTTGGTGTTAAAAATGAGGCTGTGATGGATATCTTTGAACATATATCTTTGCATATCACTCCGCCTATTTTCTTAGGAAAATCACCTGAAGGGGAATTACTGGTGTTGACAGCCACTGTTCTGAAATATACTGGCAGACTGCCAACTAAAGAGCACCAGTCACATTCCTGTCTTTTCTGTGCTGTGGTGCTCTGACTAGTACCCACCTGGTATGGTCATTACCATGTTATTGATTTTTTCCCCTGTATTTTACGTCCCCATAACTATTTTGTAACTACCAATTTGTACTTCTTAATCTCTTCCGCTTTTTCACCCCATCCCCCAGCACCCCTCCCATCTGGCAACCATCCAATTGCTCTCAGTATCCATGAGTTTTTTTCTGTTTTGTTTGTTTGCACTATTCTTTATATGTGCTACTTGGGATTTGTACTTATATTGATTTAAAAAAATGAAAGCTTTCTTCTTATGTTCCCCCAATAGTTTGAACACCATAATAATCTGTTCCTTAAAGATTTAAAGACATTGTTGAAAGTAAAAGAAAGTCTAGGCCTAGCTCTTTTAAGGATGTAGCTTTTTAACAACTCCTCTATTTCCTCCATAGTCATTTTTGTTTAAAAAAATAAGTGATTCATTCAAGTTTTCATATTTATTTTCATTACATATATATTATTTCTAGTTTGGGGTACTTTTCCCCTTTTTTCTTATGAAGGTTCTATTTTATTGTTTTTTAAGAACTGATTCTTGGGTTTATTAATGCATTGCTTTTCTGTTTTTTATTTCATATATTTTTGCCTTTATCTTCATTAATTGCTGCTTTCTGCTTGCCTCAGCTTTATTTCTATAAAAAAAATTAATGAAGAGAAATCTCATTTAAAATGAGTAGGGAGGCCAGAAGGGGCTCTCTCACACGCTGCCTGGATTACAAAACCCAAAAGGGAGAACACTGTAACAGCCTCCCACCTAGTACCTCTCCCCCTCTATAAAGGCATTTCCTCTCCCTTGTTTTAGCAAACTGGCATGTTGCCCACCATGGTTGTATGTTCCAGATTGCAATTCTTTGTTGTTCCCAAATGAACCTATTTGCTGGAGAAATATCTGGCTGGATTTTTGTTTAAGGTCAGCATTTCAATGTTTTTTCCCTTTACTCTTGAGTTGAATGCTTACATTTAAAGCAATGAATTTCCTTCTGAATACAGCATTAGATATAAACTATAGGTTTAATATTAAATGTTTTCATAATAATTAAAAAAAGGTATGCTGCAATGAAATCTTGGTTTCTACTTTGGCCCAACTGCAGTTTAAGAGTAGTGTTAACATTTCTAGTGGTATGGTTTTACTGGTTTCTATTTTTGTTATTATATTATGTTTTTATTTCATTGTGATCTGAGAACGTGGTCTGTACTTTTTCAACTTCCTGGAATTTATCAAGGATTTCTTTGTGGCCAGTTATACGATCAACTTTTGTAACTATCACACAGGTATTTAAAAGGTGTATTCCCTGTTTTCAGGATTTAGAGTTTCTATAGTACAGCCACCAGATCAAACTTAAGTATTCAGTTTCTATCCTTAATTATTTTTCAAACTTAAGTATTCAGTATCTATCCTTACATATTTTTCTGTCTACTTATCTTCCATGAGCTAAGAGAAGTCTCCTACTCTTATATTTGTGTTAACATATTTTTAGAAATAGCTGCTGCTTGAGTCTCCTGAGTGTCTTCTTCCTCTAATGGTGGGGGAAGGGGGAACCCCAGGATCCTTTGTTGCATTTAATCCTTCTGCTTTGATTTTAACTTAAGATAGTAATACTATGACCTTCTGCTTTGTCTTAGTTTTAGTCTGAGTTACCTTGTTTTAGATGAAATTTATTAATGAAGTCAAAATATTTTACAACCAGCAAGGGCCAATCAGAAAGGGTGCTATTTTGCTAATTCTTACAGGGCTGAACCAAAGCAAACTGGACGAATCCAATTTCAGAATCTTTTTCAGAATTGAGCTGGGAATTTTTATGAAGTCTATTTGGGAATCTTTCTTTTTTTATTGGGTAATCTTACCCTATTTACATTTATAATCATCACTGATACATTTGACCTCAATTCTCTATTTTCCTATTTAAAATTTTCTTGATTTTCAATATTTTCCTATGTAATTTACATTTTCTCTCTTAGTTGTTTGCTTTTGTTCTCCGTATCTGGTAATTTGGAAGGAAACAAACATAAAATTCTTTTTCTGTTCTTTTGATCAACTGCATACCTGAATATGTTACAGAGTAAATTTGTTTCTATAAGTCACTATCACAAATACACATCTTCCAATGCAAAGGCGAGAACTAGTTGATGAAAAAATGAAAGCTCTAGCACCTCATTAACATGGGGCTTCAGCCTGTCACAGTGGTATAAGTAAACCTACAAAGTCATAGCAAACAGCACACAATGTATGGGGTCATCGTATTGGCAAAGAAGAAATAAAGGAAGAATTACAAATAAATTTTAAAAAGGGAATTTCCCAAGTGACTAGTGAGGTCTTCTTGTGTTGATATATATGAGAATGTGTGAGAATGTGTGTGTGTGTGTGTGTGTGTGTGTGTGTGTGTGTGTGTGAGAGAGAGAGAGAGAGAGAGAGAGAGAGAGAGAGAGAGAGACAGAGAGAGACAGAGAGACAGAGAGAGACAGAGAGAGAGACACAGAGAGAGAGACAGAGAGAGAGAGAAAGAGAGAGGACAGATTTAAAAATATATAGTGGGCTTACTATCTAAGCATCAGTTTTCAAATCTTATAATGTGCCTCTGGAAAAACAAAGGAAATGGGTAGGTACACAATGAATCAAAGAAATGTTGTATTTAAGAAAATCATACTGCTTACAGTTATCTTTTATATTAGCCATATTTTAAAGTTTTTTAAAAAAATGTAAACAGGATAGGTCTTGATAAGTAATTCCTGATACAGAAGTTTATATTGGGTTCATTTATTTGCTTTTAATTTCCAATTAATTACTAAGAAAAAAATCCTCAAATTGTGAGAGAGCAAATAAAGCTACCAAGAAGTACAAATCCTTAAATATATTTTTCAAAGAATTAAACATATATCAATTGTAGCAACAGACATGCAAAGCATAATTTGCATAATTGAGACTCAGTTTCTTTCTATAGATCAGAGTTGAAAAATAGAAACAATGAGAAAGGAATAGAATGCTTGAGTATTTTCCTTCAAATCTCTTTTATGACAGTATGGCTAGATTAGAGAATTAGAAAACAAAATATATCCTTACCTAGAAGTGCCACCAGGGTTAGCAAAATCACAATGTGCTTCATTCCTTTTCTTTTATGGAAATATAGGAGAATGCAGAAAAGTAATATTTCTAAAATCTAGAAATAAAAAGAAAGATGAAAAAGAGTAAAGGATAAATTATTCTATACAAGGTATTCAGAATGCCACTCTTCTCTTTTTGATCTTGCAACTCTTCTCATATGACAGTTGAGAGTGACATGACTGGAATTCCTAAGGCCAATTATAAATATTTGGGAATATAAGGAGCCTCAGACTTATAGAGCCAGAGCTCTAATATCATCTATATGCCAATCTCCAGTTCTGACCTCCTTACAACTGCAGTCTCACTTATCCCACTATCTATTAGACATTTCCATACGCATGTTTAATAGCCATATCACATGAATACGGGCAACACTTTCCTCTCGATTGCCTACCTTCCTTATCTGTTTTTCCTGGGCCTTCGCCCCCTCAGCAAGTGACATCACCGCACTCCTCTCTTTTCCTCACTCCTTGCCACTCTCTCAGACTACTGCAATAGCTTTTCATTTGTCCCCGATTTTACTCTTGCCTCTCTACAATCCAGCCATTTAGCAGCCAGAGGAGTCATTTAAAAACACAATTTGGATAATGAAGTATTTCATTCACAGAGAATATATATGATATACATAAAAGGTATGTACAGTGATCTGACAAATACTCATGTGTTCTCTACCCAACCTGAGAAAGAGAATCGACTAGTAAATTTGCAGTCTGTTGTGTGCCCCTCTCCAATTGTACCCTCCTTTCACTTCGACCTTCCCAGGAACCACGGTACTGAATTTTGTGTTTACCATTCACTTTCTTTATAGTTCATCACATTTCTATGTATCCTCCAAACAACACCCTTTTTATTTGTGCATATATTTTTGGACTTTATAAAGCGGAAACATTGCTTTCACTTGCTTTTTTTCACTGTGCATTGTTTATGAGATTCATCCAGGATGATCCATGTAATAAAAATATAAATTAGAGCCAGTCATTCTTAAAACTCCTATGGTTTCCTATCATATTAGGAATAAAATGCAAACTCCGTCCTGCATCACAAAGCCCCAGCCGACTTCTCTGACCTCATCTTGTGCAGCTCGCTCCTGGATGGTCTAACCTGCGCCAGCCACAACGGCCTCCCCACCCCTAACCCAGTTCTTTGCAGTTCTCAGATTGCTCCTGCGTTTGGGCCTTTGCACTGACTGTTTGTGCTCCTGGGAGTTCTCCTTCCCTAATCGTTGCACAATGGCTCCTTCTACTTACTCAGCTCTCAGCTTAAACGTTACCTCCTCTGAGAGGTCTTCTGGGACCACTCTGATCTAACAGAGACACCCACTCATACTCGCACACCTGTGACAGCAGCTGGCTACTGTAGAGCACTTTATCATCATCTGTCATACTTCTTGTTCATGTATTTATGTGTTTCTTGTCTGTCTCTCCCACTAACACATCAGCTCTATGAAAACAGGGACCTTATGGTTTGTGTTTGCCACTCTGTTTCCAGTGCCCGGCACACAGTTGGTCACTCAATAAGTATTTATGGAATTAATGGGTAAATTACACCAGAAATTTATTATGAGTAACTTCCCAAAAAACAGGCCTAATGTCTAATAAACCGAATAGTCAACAAATGGCTAAAATTTTCCTACCCTTGAGAAAACGCTAGTATAATTTTGAGTTCTCGATTTTACTTTTGTTTCAACCTTTTTTTTTTTTGAGGTTCTTAAGATAACCTGAAGCAATGCTGTCTCTTTTGAAAAGAGACAGTATCCATGGACGGAAATCATAAATATGAATGCTTACTTTTCTGACAGCAGACAAGTAAAAATAACACCACTAGTTTTTTTCTTAAAAATTACTAGAGTTAGAGACTTTACTACTTTCAGGACTGCATTTTACTTGTGGAGCCCTTTCTAAGTCAACATAAATTTCTACTCTTTCCAAGGTTTTGTTTGTTATTTGTTTTTTTCTTTAATCCTCTATGGGAACAGAAAGCAGCAGGACCTTATCTTCCTCATTTGAAAACCTTTTTATCTAATATGGAAGATTAACTCATCCCTTAGTCTTTTCTTTTCCTGGTAAATTAAACCAATTATTTTAACTTTTCCTTATGAAACTTACTTGCCAATTCTTCAATTTAATCAAGGTGTGCTACGAAAGCTATTAAACTGCTATCTCTGCCTTCCCAAAAGCTGCCATCAGAACACTGGGTGTCCCAACCTCTGTACAATTCATCATTGTGAACAGAAATATTCCTCTTGGCGTGGTTTCCACGCAGCCACCGGCTTCCACTTCTCATGTGATACAATCACAACTCACAGCAGCATTCGAGAGTAAGTATGCACTGCTGGGGAGGAGAAAGCTCTTCCTGCACTAACGCACAGGGTATGTTAGCTAAATCTACTAACATGCTGATTATTAATTTTTGGGGGAGAATGAGAGTAGTTATCTGTTCTAAAAATCCTGTACGACTTTTTTGTAAATTCCATCTCTGTAGCTTCAGATAAATAAAACATGAGTTCCTATTATTCATAGAATGACTGTAGTTGCTCTGGGTTCTGTCTTGTGGCAAGAGGTCATGAAGCTCCCAGGAATAAAATATTCAAGCAGCATGAAGTAATGTTAATTTTTTTCTAGCAACACTTTCCCTCATCTGTGGAAATGTGAATATTAAAGAAGCTGTGATTTCTGCAGGTTGCTGCAACCCAGGCTGAGGCTGCTTTGCTGATTGCTATCTCAGAGGTCAGAAATAATAGCACTTATTGTGTGCTTACCATGCGCTTTACTTGTACACTGAATCCTCACAACAACCTTAGGAAGTAGGTGTTATTATGATCCCCATTTTACAGATGGGAAAACCAAGGCTCAGAGGGGTTAAGTGGGGCAGCTCTGGTAGGCTGAATAGTGGCTTCCCAAAGATGTCCATGTCTTAATCTCTGGAACTTTTATGTTATTTTACATTGCAAAGGGGCTTTGCAGATGTGATTAAGGCTATGGATCTTGAC
The DNA here is from genome assembly GCF_004115265.2 of Rhinolophus ferrumequinum. Classification (NCBI taxonomy): domain Eukaryota; kingdom Metazoa; phylum Chordata; class Mammalia; order Chiroptera; family Rhinolophidae; genus Rhinolophus; species Rhinolophus ferrumequinum. The sequence continues at coordinate 40,112,346 of NC_046297.1, forward strand.
ATGGGGAGATTATCCTGGATTATCCAAGTGGGCCCAATGTAATCACATGAAGCTTTCAAAGCTGAGAACCTTTCCAGCTATGGCCATAGAGAAATGTAATGTGAGATAGACCTGAGTTGAGGAATGCTGGTGGCCTCTATAAGCTGGAGAAGGCAAGGAGACAGAGTCTCCCCTAGAGACACGAGCAAGGAATACAGCCCTGCTAATATCTTCATTTTAGGTATCGGACTTCTGACCTTCAAAACTGAAAGTTAGTATGTTGGTGTTCTTTTAAGCCACTAAGTTTGTGACAATTTGGTATGGAAGAAATAAAAAAATAATTTAGGTTTTTGTACCAGAGATGACCAGAATTTTCAGTATGAGTTTTCTGAATTGATTCTAGGTTTTCTGGTTTGGGTCTCTAATATAATTAGATTTAAAGGCACTCTCACCCTGTTTTCAGTGGTAAAAGGAGCACCAGCAGTCCATGGAATGATGTGACAAAAGAGATACACAAAATTTCACCATAGATACGTCACTTTCAGTATTAAAATCTGAGCCCATATTCACCTCATCTTCTCTCTTCAAGTTCTTTCTTGAAAGTATAGCCTTTGATATGGCTTCCTTGTCCACAAGAAATGATCTCCGCAAAGGCTCTCCTAAGGTCAAGTCTGGACAAAGATCTGATTCTTGGTGGTCAGCTTTTATTAATTCTGCATAGAGAGGTGTGTCATGAAAAAACTGGACTGTGTACCCCCGAGGGGGACTGCCTGGTGTTGAATTCTGGCTCTGCTGCTTAGTATTAAGTGACCTTGGACAAGTTATTGCACCTTCCTACCTCAGTTTCCCTATATGCCAATGTATAGGGCTGTTGTGCAGGTAAAGGACAGAAAAGAGTCAGAACTAGGCACAGGCTCAGCCTGCTCAGTGAGTGTTGGCTACGGCTGCTGCAGAAGCGTGCCGCAGGGCAGGCCTGCCAGGACTATTTGCATTCAGACAACAAAGCAAATGAACCTCACGCAATAGCTATTGAGGTCTTATAAAAACACAGGTTTCTCCCTTCAGGTTTTTCACACCTGGTGGTGGGTCTTGAAGCAGTTTTGCCAGAAAGGCTGACTGAATAATCGGATTTGGGGTATAGAATTACACCAAAGGACAGGCTCAGCCCCTGCTTCTGCTGATTTAATTTTTTGTCTGGCAGAGAGAAAATGAGCACCATGCAGATTAGTTTGTGAAGGATTCTATGTTCACAACAGAGGTTTCAATTTGAATAGTCTGTTGGAAAATCTGGGTGGGCAAAATGGCCACATTCAAGCCTGCCAAAGAACATAAAGTAATGGAAGCTTAGGGCTTCATTTCCTCATGCGGTTCTGCAGTTAATAGGTGTTAATCAACAAAAGGTCCTTCCAGAAAAGGGCCCCATGGTCACATAAGCCTGGGGCTTGCAGAATTAACAAAATTAAGCCTGTCTCTTTCCTAAAGTCCTTCTAGTTTTTAACATGTTAAAAGAGATGATGAATTTGCCGGTGGGGGTTACGTTACACAGCATCTCTCCAAACTAGTTTGACCTTGCAAACCCACTCGGTTTGTTTGCTTGCTTTTGGGCACGCACTAGGTGGGACTATCCCTTTATGAATACAGGTTAAGAAAGGCTGTTTTAGTGTGTGAGTAAAAAACACTTCCTTCTTTACTGGCCAGTAGACACTAGGCTTTTCAAATCCTCTTCCTGCCCAAGAGTACCTGCTCAGAGGACAGGCTCCTGGGCCTGTGTCTGAGGCTTCCACTTCATGTAAGCCTTAAAGGTGAAACGGACATCCACCTGGTACAGGTAAACACATGAGACGAGGAGATGCTATTAGCCAGACTGTAATTCAGCTTTACAATCCCCTTTTGAGAAATGTAAAAATTATTCGCACTTTAAAATATTTTTGTTCATTTTATTAATCAGTCCTGAAAGGCAATTTAGGTACTGCTTTTATACTCACAGAAACAGTTAGATGAATGATACTTCAAAGAATAGATTTAATTACTATAATTATGATCTTTGCAGTCATGGTTTGCAAAAAGTACAGAATCTGCCACATCGAAGGATTAAATATTAATTACTTAGATGTTTAACAGATTTAAACCAAACTTCAGCTGAAGATCTTATTATATAATTGGTAACTTCTAGAGTCTTTAGAGATGCAACATATAATACATTGAATTCCAAACTAAGATAATATAGATCTATTCCCTTTAGAGTCTAAGGCCAATAGTGTTATTCAAATGTGATTTATTAAAGGTTTATTTTATGTCATCTTATAAATATCTGGAATTATTTATATTTTTTGGTGACATTTACTTTCAAATACACTTTCATTATTTTATAGGAATATGGGTGTCCCCCAGGACTGTAAAATTCCTGCTTACTGGAATTCCTCCCTCTATCCAGGATGACTAATACATTGAATGAATTAGTGAATAAATGAATGAATGAATTTAAGAGTTGACCTTTGAAAATGGCAAAATGCAATTAATTTCAGAGTTTTTTTGGTGGAAATATAAGATTTAATAAAAAGTAGTTTTATTCTTTCAAAATGTTTTCTCTAGTGTTAAAACAATATAAATACATCATCATCAAACAATGCTGTTTATCCTCAAAAAATAAGCCCTGATGCATCTTTAATCTCCAAAGGATTCAACTTAGGCTATTAATTTTCTGGTCATAAACTATGTGATGCGTTTCTTACTGGATGAAGAATTTGTTTTGCCTGTAGGCAAAGAATAACAATGTGTTGGTAGGACTTCAAGTTTAGACTATCATGAAATTCTCAACAAGTCCTTCTAGTTCTTAGATTTGATTGATGACAGCTGTGATAATTAAAAATGTGGGACAAGTAGGAAGACACAAAGACGCAGGCAGGTGACACAAAATATTACAGACCTGAGGAAGGCTAATCAGAATTGGGAAGCCCAGTCCTAAAGGTTGATGGAGGACAGAGGTAAGGGGAGCCTCCCAATGTAAGAGGAGGGAGTTTAGGGGAGAACATATGGAGTTCAGTTTTTCGAGAGGAACCTATGGAATACCCAGGCAGGGATGAGTAAGGAATAAGTGGACAGATGAAAACAGAGATCTACAGCTCAGAAGGGGAATGGGAAGAAAATGCAGTTCTGGATTTGGAAGTCTTTCTAAAGGATGATGGTGGGGTGGGCACTGAGATCACCCTAGAAAACCTGGATGAATATTTAGCGTTAATAGGTAAGAGCGGTTGGCAGAAGAGAAGGAGGTGACCACCAAGAGCCTGGGATAGAAGAGTCAGTGAGAAAGAGGAGAAACAAAGAAAACAAACTGAGGAAGCCAGAGAAGAGAGCAGTTCAAGTAGAAGATGGTGGGCCACAAGTAAATGCTACATAAGGTTCAAGAAGAATCAGGACCAGAAAAAAAAAAGCAATTACATTTGGCAATTTGTGAGTTGGGATCTGCTAGATTATAATGAATAAGGATAGTTTATTAAAGATTTCTCCGAGAAATCTAAGTATCTTTTTGAGTAAGAGAAAGGAGTACAGTGGGAGATACAAAGAGAAAAGACCTGTAAGCATTTGTGTTCCAGTGGTCAGAATTATATATCAGAGATGATAGGATACATAGAATTCTTGTCACATAGACTAGGCACTGCCAGACATAATACCATGCAGTTCCTACTGCAATATCCTGAGTTACACTTGGAGCAATGTTCACCAGTAACTATGTTCCTGCAAATGCCAGTGTTACATGTTTAAATACTAGGTGTAGGGCCGGCCTGGTGGCTCAGGTGGTTGAAGCGCCATGCTTTTAATGCCGAGGTCGTCAGTTCAATTCCCACATGAGCCAGTGAGTTCCGCCCTCTACAGCTAAGATTGTAGCTGGCTCTCCCTGGAGCTGGGCTGCGGTGAGCTGCCACGGGCTACCATGTGCTGCCATGAGTGGCCGGTGGCCAGCATGAGTGGCGGGCGGCCAGCGTGAGTGGCCAGCAGCCATCGTGAGCAGCCAGCAGTTGGCGAGAGCTGCCGTGAGCTGCTGTGAGCGGCCGACCGACGACTGGCGACCAACTGCCTCAGCTGGGGGGAGCGCAAGGCTCATAATACCAGCATGGGCCAGGGAGCTGTGTCCTACACAACTAGACTGAGAAACAACGGCTTGAACCAGAGTCGAGTGTGTATGGTGGGGGTGAGGCAGAAGAAGGGGGGAGGAAAAAATAAAACAGGTGTATAAAGTAGGATAATACTATTTTACCTGTTTTAATGGCAAAGGACTAGAGCAGATAGCTTTTTGAGGCCACATCTAATCCTAAAACTATATGGTTCTGTGTGCTTTGATTCTTTTTACTGAATTCACAACTATTTTACCAATCCTTTCTTGGTTAAATGCTCATCTAGACTATCCCAATTTTCTTCTTACTACCTGCCCTCCTAGAATATTCTTAGTCTCCATCTGACTTCTGTAACAAGTTACATACCAACCATTTCAATCATGTTCTCTCTTTATATCCACTGGACATAGCCAATGCTTCAAATAGTGGCTTCAAATTTCTGTATCAGCCCATCCCATTCTTTCTTTCACACTTCTCTCATTATGTCCTACAGCTATCTGCTTCTCTACAGAAAATCTGTTGTGTTAGTCTCAATAAGTACTTTTTTGAAGAGACTATCTTGAATAAAATACAATGAAGTGAAATATGTCTTTAGATATTTCCTTTTGACCTGGGAAGAGAGGTTTTGGGTTGTTTTTTTTTATTTGTCCTAAAAGATGTTGATCTAAAATTAGCCAGATTAAATGTTGTGGAAATTGTTCTAGTCATGGGTCACCCCCAAGGCTAGGCTACCTGAGAAACGAGGTGCTTCTATTGCTGATTTAGTTTTTCAGATACTTTGGTATTGGTCAAATATATTTACATTTTAATGAGCTATTAATGATGAGAAGAAAGATATTAATTCTCCAACATGTGCATGTACCAATGGTCTTAGATAACACAGTTTCTGCGATAGTACAATTTTTAGAATTCTTACCACATAGATCAGGAACTGCCAACCAACAAAGTAATACTGTATTGTTCTTGCGGAGATAGCCTGAGTTATATTTGGAGCAAAGTTCACCAATAAATATGTTCCTGCAAATGCCAATGTCATACCTTTAAATAAAATTGAAAAGACAAATCGATTTGAAGAGGGACATTTAAGTCTTTTTGTAGATGCAAACATTTCCTACAGACTAAGCATTACTTGTAAAAGTGCCGACATTTCTCCCTAATAAAATCCGATTCATCAAACCATCCATAGATAGCATTATGAATTTACCTGAAGGCATTATGTTTAAAGGGGCTATGGGCCTGGGAATGGATGGGGCAGAACATAACTTCTGATTTTTCTCTGTTGTTCCAGATGAATCCTGGTCTCTCCAGAGCTTGTGCATAAGGAGACATGAAAACACATCCAGCTGGCTGTTTGCATGTGGGACCAGTAAGTGTACTGGATCGAGATCTAGATGGCAGAGCCCAGAGTGGGAGAAGTCCATCACCTGACAATCCACCCTGCAATTACTCATCCTTGGAGCCTTCACACACACACACACACACACACACACACACACACACACACACGTAGGTGATTTTATCCTCTGAAACTCTGGTAAATAGGCACCTTAATCATTGCCATTTATTGGAGTTCCGTCAGCAGAAATAAAAACGGTGAACACTGACTTTGCTATAAGATTTATTTAATCCAATCTAGAACCTAATATAGCTTAGTAAAATCCCATATAATAAACCTATAAGGAATGTGTTATTGTCATTACTTAAAATAATGGTGGAAGGCAATGTGTGTGGGAGGAGTAGCCACAGAAGGAGTAAAGGAAGGACTTACCCTTCCAAATAACACTGAACACTGCATATTTATTAATAATTAGCAGACTGAGAAAAAGTGACATGTGAAGCATTTTTCAAATAATACCCTTGAAAACATAATTCAACTTGTTTCATCACTGAGGTCAGCATTGTCATATACATAATTTACAACCAGCATTGACTCCAACCTGAAACAATTTGGTTTCTCTATAAAATCTCACAATTTGAAGATACCAATTTCCTATTCCTCTTAACCAAATGATTTAGAAGTTTGAATTCTGGTTTTTGAGAACAAAGAGCATTTGATTTTTCACACAAGCTAGACAATAGCTATTCAGGGTATTGTAGAAGCTATAAAATAAGTCTTCCTCTAATGCAACAATTTATTCTGTAACACTTTGTGAAGACAAATTATATGCACAATTTTAAAATATATTTCTAATGAGAATTTTTTTAAATGAAAAACAATATACATTATTAAGTACTATAATAAAAGGAAAATAATAAAAACCATATATAAGAACTTGGGCAAAATTATTGGTCAGCCTTGTCTTTTCTTTTGGAAAAAAAGATCTTATAATTGGTCAATATTAGATTCCTAGGAAGAAGAGATTTTTTAAAAAGTTCTTTAAATTTGGTATAGTATAGCAGAAAAAAAATGCATTGAAAACAGTTTAGAAGTCTCAGACTTCCAACTCTAATTTATATTAAGCTCCTCTGCAAGTGATTTATCTTATCTAACTGTATCTAGTGTCAATTATATTTCTTTTTTTACTTTAGTTTTGAATGGGTAACAAATGTATATGGTAAAAAATTTAACGGTATATATTATATTATATTATATTATATTATATTATATTATATTATATTATATTATATTATATTATATTATATCATATTACATTACATAGGACCGGGTCTTATATTATAGTAAAATAAGACCAGGTCTTATATTAATTTTTGCTCCAAAAGATGCATTAGAGCTGATTGTCCGGCTAGGTCTTATTTTCGGGGAAACACGGTAGTTTCTCTCCTCAAAGATAACTACTGCCACTAGTTCTTGAGATTTTCTTTCAGAGATGTTTTATGCATTGTGTGTGTGAGAGTGTATGGGTTTGGTTTTTTACACAAATGATATTTACACACGTTTTGTATCTTGCTTTATTTCTACTTAACAGAACATCGTGAAGAACGTCTTACATCAGTTTATGTAGGGCAGCCTCATTCTTTTTAAGTCTGCAAAGGATTCCATTATATGGAAGTAGTATTGTTAACTTTCCAGTATGGTCCATTTCACATCCTGACACATCCCTCCCAGTTTCACATCTGCTTCCACATTCGCATACCTGTGCCCATTTCTACCAATATAGATCTTCACTGCACTTCAAAACTCCTTAAAAACAAATAAAATGACTGATGATTTTGCAAATATACTTTCAAAGTTCTTTTTTCATATGTATTATTTGATCTGTGAGTGTAGTAAGTAACTCTATGGCAGCTCAGTAGGTCATACATTCTTTTTAGTAAGTTTAATTTCAGCTACCTCTGACAATTAGAAAGGCAGTGTGGATAGCTGCTACCTGTTATATGCTTGTTTATTTGACATCACTTATATTTTTCTATATGACTATCTTCTTTGTGTATCATGTGCAATTTTCCTTAAGTGTTTATAAGTGTTGAAGATAGTCATTGGCAGTTCCTTCAAAAAATTTCCTTAAAATTTATTTATATGCTACTTTTTTCTAAAAATGGCATGAGATGTCAGTTCCTGCTATTTTTATTTCAGTAAAGCCATGAATATTACTTCTTTTGAAAGACACAGATTTCTGACTTAGAAAACTTGCTAGTTCATCTTCTGCTGGCCCATTCGCCCAAAGGAGTAATCTGGAAGCATAAGATACTGCAGAAAGGGAAGCAGCACTTAACATGTTCTTTGCCCATGGAAATGGTTAAATTTCAGGTCAAGAATTAGAAGTCGATCTAAGCTGAAACTGCTCCCATGGATTCAAATTTCACTGCTACTTGCTAGCTGGAAGCTATTTATCCTTCTGTGACTCAATCTTCTCATCTCTAGGTACAAATTAACTTGTCATACCTGCTGTATTCCAGGAATTTGGCTCTGCAAGAGGCCAGTCTGGGGGGCTGAATGTGTTTGAAAAGCTCACCTGAAGGGCTGATGTAACAGAGGACCCTGGGACAGAGTAGCCTCAGGATGCTGACTGCCAAGAGTCAAAGGCCATCTGACTTAAGCTTAAAAATTAATTCAAAATTGTATTTCTAATGTTATAGTCCAGGGATCATTAGGGACTGTCACTGGGGCTGTCTCTAAGGGGATGACAATCCAATTTGAGAATGGAAGGGCTGAACAGGAAGGAATAGTCTGGCCCCTAGTGAAGACTCCCCCCGCACCCCACTGGTCTTAAAAGAAAACAGAACAAAAGAAATGACATAACAGACCACCGTGAAGAAACACTAGCAGCACTATGTTTGCTACCTACTGCTAACCTCAGGGAACTGGTGCACAAAGCACCAAGGTCTGGATATTGCAGGGACCAAAGATGGAGCAGCTGTGGGAAAGCTGCAGGTGGGAAGCAACGACTGGATTCTAGACACGACCATGACATAGGGATGTGGCCCCACCCACTAACCTCATGCTCAGACCTGCAGCAAATACAACTCATCAAATACAACTCAAGTCACTTAAGAGTCTACAATGATCTGGTGAAAGTTTCAGATTTAGCGTGATACAATATACAAATATTAATAAAATCTCTTCGTGTAAACTTGCCACATGTGCGAAACAAGTAAACAAGCTCATTCTTGCTCTTTATAGTAGATAGAGCAGGTATTCTGTGGGAGGGCATATGCCAAGGCAGGGCAACCATTTTTTTTAACTGATATTCTTAAAACTATTGATTTCATAGACAAGTATGGCTGACATGAGAGTTACACTGTGATCATTATCATATTGTAATGTGATGATCATAACTATGATAGTAATATTAGGTTGGTACAAAAGTAATTGTGGTTTTTGCAATTGTTTTTAACCTTTTAAACTGCAATTACTTTTGCACCAACCTAATAGGTAACACTTATGAGCACAATTCTCATTGCTTTATATAACTAACTTAATCCTTAGAACAAACCTGTGAAAAATAACTATACTATTATGTTATTATACTATTATAACATATACTATATGTATATCATATAGTATATAATGTATAATATTGTAGGAAGTATGATAAAAACATGGTGAATGTTTAAATTAAAAAAGATTTATTACAATAAAAGACACATTGCCATTAATCCCCCTCAAAATACTATGCCTCACTTCAAACACACTTATCCCATCATTCTTGCCACTTTCTGAAGCAGTTCGGGAAGTCCTCTTTTGTGAATGTCATTAGTTGCGCTGTCATGGCTGCCTTGATGTCCAGAATTGATTCTTTCATGGTCATTTTGACTTTGGGGAAGAGCCAGAAGTTGCATCGTGCCAGATCTGGTCAATAAGGTGGATGAGCACACAATAATATTTTTATTTGATAGAAATTGCTATACCAGAAGCGATGTGTGACATGGAGCATTTTCATGATGGGAGATGATTTACGGCACACTTTAAACACCTTCTCCCAAACGTAGTTCACACCCAACTGACTGCACCCAACAAGTTGAAACTTGACACACACTGTTACTAAGGTTCAATGCGTCGCTTCCCGTATTGAAGATCCCTGCCTTTCCGTTGGATGGCACTTGGCAGCAGCATTCACTGTATGCTTTGATCACAACGGAAAAGCTCCTGATCACACATCACTTCTGGTACGGCAATTTCTGTCAAATGAAAACATTATGGTTTGCCCTCATCCACTTTATTCACCAGATCTGGCACTGGGTGACTTCTGGCTCTTCTCCAAAGTCAAAATAACCATGAAAAGTAAATGTTTTGAATCGATTCAGGACATCGAGGCAGCCACAACAGCATAACTAAAGACACTCACGAAAGAGGACTCCCAGAATTGCTTCAGAAAGTGGCAAGAATGCTGGGATAAGTGTGTTTGAAGTGAGGGGTAGTATTTTGAGGGGGGATTAATGGCAATGTGTCTTTCACTGTAATAATTTTTTTTTTAATTTAAACATTCATCGTATAATTTGATCACGCCATATATACTACTAAATTATTACTATCTACATTGGGCATATGAGGAAATTGAGTCACAGAGGGAATAACTATCTTGTCTGGGATTTTCTACCTGAGTGGAGAGCTTAGATTGGAACATAGGTAGCCTATTTTCTTAACGATTACACTCTCATGCCTCTTGTGTGCATAAAGGAGCAGGGCTGATGAATGGAAAACTCAGGGTGGTCATTCATGTTGCAGTCCTAACACGTGGTGCCCCATGAGTTGTCCAGAGCATAACCTGAGGGCAGATACAGCATCCCCACAGAGCACAGAAGGAATTGACTCCTCCTGGCAGTGATCCTTGACTGGCCCTCAGGTTCCTTTAGAAGAGCATCTCCAAACTGTTGTTTCTTGGAACCAGTTTTATAAGATGGATGCTTCACCAAAAAAGGTCACAAGTCAAATCTATTTGGGAAGAGTTGAGTTAAACAAACTTAAATAGTTCTTTTACTGGAAGACCCTTTAGATCCTCAATGTGTTAGTGTTCATTGTGGATCTCCTGGAGGAGGATATGGTTATAATATTTTCTGAACATATTTGACCATTTATATCATCCTAAGTAGTGTTTTGAGGAGTCTTTTATACTTAGGGAAACGTCTGACATTTAACTGGATCCAGCTGTAAGACTGCAGCCTCTGCTTCAGGAGGCTATGGCCATTCTGTTGTAAAAATCTCCCGTAGATACTTGTGACTGAGAAGGAAGTATAAAAGTGATTGAAGGGAAAAGAGCTAGAATCAGGCTCCTTCTGATGCTTCTGTTCACTGGCACCGCTAACATGCTGAATTCCTCATCTATGCAAGCCTTATTCTAAGATCTACTTCCACAATTCTTTCTCAATTGACATCTGGTTTCCCAGCCCACCTGTCCCCTTAAGTAAAACCTGAGATCTCCTTTAATTTTGTCCCCACTGCCCAGTTGGATGCCAGCTAATGTTAACTGTCTATTGTCTAACTCCTGGAATCTGTCTTGACCTGACTTCTGGTAGCCTTAACAGTTTTTTAATATTCAGCTAACCTTTCTCCAACCAAGATTGATTTCTGATTCTCTTTGTCTTTGCAATATGTCTCCTGATCAATGGGGGTCCAGCTATTACTTTTGTGGGATACCAGGAGTCACAGAATAAACTGGACTCTTTAACAGCAAACCATTTGGGATGTTGTTCCCTCTCCAGATTCCTCAGGCTTATGGCAGCTTAACTCTGAAGGAGCCCTGAATTGAGAAGTCTCAATAATGTACTGACTACAAATAGTCCTGAACCCGCCATCAAAAAGTCTGCTGTTCTTGAGGCAGTTTTGAAACCAAAATAGCCCATCTGTCTTCTCAACCAGAAATGATGGTTTGTTTGGCTAGATTAGGGTTCTAGATACTGGCCCCGAACCAAACTGACCTCTGGTGTAGGAGAAGGAAAAAAGGAGATACTCTTCATCTCATTATTAATCTCTTGACATTTTATCTGGGGGAACCATTTATAGGTGACTTGAAGTAATTAAGTTACTAGTCTCTGGGGAGTGCTGATGAATTGACTGCAATTTTTATTTTGATAATAATACTATCTGGACTTAAATCAAGTAGTATCTCACAGACTATTAGATTCAGTATTTTTGATGACTAAGGGAGAAAAGAGGAGAAAATACTGTCGTTTTTGGCTGATTGAAGAAGAGAGAAATCTGGTGCTTTTTTTAAAGGACAAAAATCATTAAAATAATTTAAAGTTATTAATCCACTAAGAATCAGAGCACAGTCCAAATCCTGTCATTGCATTAATAATAGTTGGCGATTCCTTTCAGACATAGTTTTTGTGAGGTCATTTTTTGAGGCTAGTGGTGAAAAGCCTCATAGCCACAGAGTAACATTTGGCAATAAATTAGTTCAGCTTGTTCCCGCATGGTCCAAAAATCTTCATTTGTTCCATCCTGAAAAACAAACTTTCATTTGCTTGAAGCAGGGAAAAATAAATGATTTTCTTTTGCACATTTTGACAATTTAATTTTTTGCATGCTTATATGTTAATCTTTTTTTAGAAAAATGCCACTAACTGTTCTTTTCCCTGCTTGGTTTTAGTTTCTGTAAAGATAAAAAACATGTATTTTTCAGTTTTTAAAAGAAAGAGTCAAATTTTCTCAAAGCAACAGCAATACAGGAAAAAAGAAAATACCTGTGACTTAACATACTACGGAATAAGGTTGGGGAAAATAAGTATTTCCCTAAGTATGAAGTGGGTTATTACACCTCAGATCATGGTAAGCTTATAAAAGTGCTGTTGGACGCCTAGATATGGAATAGGTGACTAAATCCTTATTCTTAATGACACTAGAGTCAAGAATTGATCACTTCTAACTACAGAAAAAAACAAATGTGACATCACTTATATAGTCCTACTCCAAAAGCATCAAGTTAATAAGGCAAAAACACCCAAGCTAGAGCTGTGGGAAATGTTGCCTGGATTACTAAAGTTCTCAAAAATATCCTAATCAAGGTTTCCTCTGATGAACCAGTAGAGTGTAGTGGTGGGTGATGGTGGCAGTAGTAGTAATGATAATAATATATAATATTACTGAGCACTTTTTTTTATGTAATAGGTACTTTTCTATAAGTTTTACATACATGAACTCATTTAATCTTAGGAAGTAAGTAATATTTTAAAGATGAGGAAATTGAGGCTTAAAGAGATTAAGTAACTTTGCAAAGGTCACACAGCTCTCTGACCCTAGAGACTCACCCTCAACCATTACTTTATCGTTCTGTCAGGCTGCCACTATTAGAATACTGGTCCACCACTTATTAGTTATAGGACATTGGGCAAATTATTTAGTCTCTCAAAGTATCAGTTCTGTAAATGGGTTGTTCCTGTGTTTAAGTGAGATAGTTCATGTAAAACATCGTACTTGGAAAGAGAAAATATTTAATAAAGGTTAGCTGTTATTAAAATAAGAGAAATTAGCAAAGAATCAAAGAATTAATAGAGGTTTTATTTATTTACTTGGTGTGTGTGTGTGTGTGTATGTGTGTGTGTTTCCTGTTCCTTCCTTATATCACATTTTTAGTATTACCTGTGGGGAATGAAGTTGGTCATAGAAATGATGACAATTATATTAACAGGGCTTTACATTTGTCAAAGTACTTATGTGAATTATCCAATTTGATCCTTAAGACAGCGTCCTATATTTGTCAGCAAACTGAGGCTTAAAGAAGCTAAATAATATTATTTTGGCCATACAGTTGACAGTAGAAGTTGAATCCAGATTTGAACCCATGAGAGTGAGTTTAATTTACATCCTTTGATGTTGAGCCAGTTACTTGCTTTTAGTAATGCTTAGTTGGTCTAAGTGTATAATCAAATCATCTGCACATACTGATATTTTTATTTCTTCCTTTTCCACAGTTATGATTTTCATTAATTTTTTTTCCTAAACCTTACTGGCAGCAGTGGTAGTACAGTATTAAATAGACACCGTATGTACCTTTTTGCACCTTTGTTAACACTTCTCGTGTTCTTCCCTCTGTATGCCCTCCTCGAAATGCTTGGATGTGGCCCATGCCTGTCCTATCCAGCCGTCAGAACTGATTCAAATGTTACCTCTGCTGTAAAAATTTTTCTCTGAGCTTCCCAGCTAGGGTACTCTCCATTCAAACCAGTGGTTCTCAACTGGGGGAGATTTTATACCCCCTTCCTTCCAGGAACATTTGGCAATGATGAAGTCATTTTTGGAAGTCATAACTGGGGCAGAGGGTACTACTGGAATCTAATCAGTAAAGGCCAGGACGGATGCTGCTGAACACCCTACAAGGCACAGGACAGCCCCTTACAATGGAGAACTATCCAACCGAAAATGTCAGTAGTGTTGAGGCTGAGAAACCCTGTTCCAAACTAAAGGCTGAAGGCCTTATGATACATATTATTCTATGCTTAAAAAAAACTTTTTTATGTGTATATTTTATCATCAACTGTATTATTTTAGGATTCTGTCTTAATCATCTTTTTATCACTAATGTTCATGATAATTAGCAAGTCTTACTTTATATTCATCTGTATTACTTCATTAAATACCTTAGATTAATTTAAACATTAATTAACCATTAACTACAAATTCCATATTTTAAATAAAACAATTTAAAGTTTCCTGAAGACATTTGATAAATAATATAGGACGTTAATTTATAAAACTCAGGCATTGCTCATTCTTATTTCTGATTCCATACAACTTCCCCAAATGATCCCACAAACCATAATATATAAAAAACATAGTACAGAAAAATAATATATTTGAAAAGAGACAGTTCACAAAGGAATGCATTTGGAAAAACATTTTAACCATGAAAAATTTGACAATGTTGACTAAAAACTCTACTAGCAGAACCAAACTAAGGAGGAAAAAGAAAAAGTGAAAACTCTTTCAAGACACTAGGCTCAAGGGAAATATGATCAAAGAAAACAAATGCTCAGCATAGCAACACTGGTGTCATATTTAAAGCTCAAATTTTTAAAATAAATGTGATCTCCTTGGAAGTGAGCAGACATTGTTTTATTTCAAGTGCCTAAAGTATCATATTCATTATCATATGTCATCAGCAATTCAGACAGGATTTTTTCAAGGAAGAAAATATGAATCTTTATAATCCTTCTCACCAATGATATTCCCAATAAGAAGTAGAAGATATAATCAATATATGAAGGTTTTGCTATATAACTAATCTTTCCTACAGCCAGGAAGGCTACTGTTAATTTCCATTAATAGCTATATTTCTAAAGAAAATTTTGAAGAGCAAAGTTCTATGTTACTTTTGGAGACAGCGAAATACAAATTAAGTAGTTAACTGGTACATCTAATTTTTGTGTGTGTTTTTTCATTTTTATGTAGTATTTTCATGCAACAATCTAAAAAATACATTCTTTGAAGTGAAATACTCTATTAGGTAACCGATTTTTTGGATTTTATTACGGTCATAAAATTTCATAAACTTCGTAACAATGTAAAATAATAATTTGCTGTGGTCAATAGTATAGGCAGTGGTCACAATGAAAATGGAAGTATTTCCCATGAAGAGCAGAAGGCAACTCCAAGACAGAATAACATTCACCTCTAAATGAGACTATATCCACTTCAGTAATTTGTTCCCAGTTTTTAAAGCACATATTTTTTCTGGATAATATTATTATTTCTTCATCAAGCTGTGCTATAATTACATGAATTAAAGAATTACTTACCTAGTAAATCTGAGACTCTCAAATTTTCTTTCAGAAACATAACAGAAATAATGGCACTACCTAGAAAGAAAATGGCTGTTAGCGGAGTTTCCAATATAAAAACATAATGCAATGCCATTTGAAAGGAGTTAAGCAGTTTGTGTCTTAGGCTTAACAGCTGTGTCCTGGTCAGAGACACCCAGCAGCTGTGGCTGTCAAAATGACTTCTTTTCCCCCTGTGGTGGCGTATACATGGAAAGTGGCCTCGGTTACAATGGCCTTAGGACAGTGACTGGGATAGTGCCTGGTACACAGTGAGGGCTTAATAAAAGTTTACTAAATGACTAAATGAATGTAAAGAAAGGGGACAGAGAGAGAGAGAGAGAGAGAGAGGGAGGGAGGGAGGGAGGGAGGGAGGGAGGGAAGGAAGGAAGGAAGGAAGGAAGGAAGGAAGGAAGGAAGGAAGGAAAGGAGGGAAAGGCAGAAAGAGTAGCAAGGGGTAGAAAGGCAGAAAGAGATAGAAGGGAAGGAAAGAACAAAAGAAATGGCGGAAAGAACAAAGTCTTAACTTTAGATATATCCCAAACTGAGATTGTAAATTGGTGCAGTCCCTATGGAAAACAGTATGGAGTTTCCTCAAAATATTAAAAATAGAACTACCTTATGCCTCAGCAATTCCACTTCTGGGTATTTATCTGAAAAAAATCCAAAACACTAATTCGAAAAGACACATGCACCCCTATGTTCACTGCAGTACTATTTACAAAAGCCAAGATATGAAAGCAACCTAAGTGTCCTTCGATAGACAACTGGATAAAGAAGAGGTGGCATAAAAAATACAATGGAATATTACTCGGCGATAAAAAAGAATGAAATCTCGCCATTTGCAAAAACAGACATGGATGGACCTAGAGCGTATTATGCTAAGTGAAATAAGTCAGACAGGGAAAGACAAATACTGTATGATTTCACTTATATGTGGAATCTAAAAAACAAAATAAACAAACAAAACAGAAGCAGACTCAAAGATACAGAGAACATTTTGATGGTTATCAGATGGGAGGGGACTTGGGAGGATGGGAGAAAAAGGGAAAGGGATTAAGATGTACATATTGTCAGTTATAAAAAGTCACAGGGATGTAAAATACAGCATAGGGAATATAGTTAATAATATTGTAATAATTATGTATGGTGTCAGACTTACCAGGTTGATACTTCCTAAGTTATATAAATGTCTAATCACTATGTTGTATACCTGAAACTAATATAATATGGTATGTCAACTATAATTGAAAAATACAAACAATTAAAAAATATATATATATCCCAAACTGAAACTCGTTATTTCTCATCATCTCCTCCTCTAATCCCTATTTCTATGAAACCTCTACAAAGCACCGGAATCCGAGGCTTCTTCCTAGTCTCCCCCTCCTTCACACTACACATCCAACAGGCTACTGGGTCCATTAAGTCTGAATTTCACTATCTCTCAAGTCCACCTTATACTCTTCATTTCATTGTCACTGTCCCAACTCAGGTCAGCTTCACCTCAGGGTTAGATAACTGTAACAGCTTCCCACTGGGGCCTCCCATTTCACTACCCTTTCCCCAGAGCACCACCAGCATAATCTTTCTAAAATGCAAATCTAATGTCAATCCACAGCTTTCAAACCTCTTAATGACTTCTTGTGACGTACAGGATAAAAGCCAAACTACTGAGTATGACATTCAAAGACAGCCAATCATGACTTTGCTCCTGCCAATTTTCTCACATCTGCCCTTGATCTCTTTTATATTCTATGCCCACCCTTACCAAAACAGTCATAGTTCACCAGAACCATCATTTAGTTTCATGCTAAAGGACTTTTATTTGTGCCATTCCCTATGCAACTCTGCCTCCATCCTCTCGAGCAACTCTACACTCAAGCATCACCTCTGGACTCCCCCCACCCCCAACCAGGTTGACCACTCCACACTTATGTGTGATACATAGGTAATACAGCTTTTTCATCACACCTAAGATTTATTTGCCTGTCTTCCCACAAAGACTACCAGTCCCTTTTACTCAGATGTATCTTATTCTAAGATCTCCAGTGTGCAGTTAGTACCTAGCACATAAATAAAAGAGTGTTTGTGAGATCTCTGCCCGCATTTGCTGACCTTTGTGATGTTTCAGACCTCTTTCCCATTGATGATGCTACTGAACTCTCAGCCTCAGAACTGAGCAATGGCCTGCTGCTATGGCCTTAGGTGTGTGGGTAAGTTGAATCTTTCTAAGTTGTTCCTCTTATGGAGCCATTCCTCTATGAGTAGAGGCATGGGAAAAGGCAGCTTCCACTGATACAAAAAACAAAGATACAACATAATTTGTATTTTAAATTTTTAACAAAAACTGTGAACTGAAAATTTTATTTGTTTGTTTTTTAAAGTAAAAATATAGGGAAAAAATCATTATAAGATAATATCACCGTCTAGAGAAAACCACAGTTAATATGTTAGTATGTTCATTTCCCTTTAGCTGAGATCAAACTACAGTGCAAAATTTTTCAGTTTTCTCAGTTACCATGTTATAAGCAATATGCCATGTCATTAAAAATTCTTCATAGATAATAATGAGTCTGTATAATAATCTTTTCAATCAATTAAAGTTGAATATAACTATAACTGGTGTTCTGGCAATTGATTTAAAACAAAAGAACAAATCTACATTGGAAACTCATTCAAGATAAGCTGGGATCCTCATATATTCTTCCCATCTTCTTCTCAACCTAGCTCTCTCTCGTGCAAGTTGAGCTATGTCCTTGCAAATTTTTTCTGGGCACGTTACTTATAGGAATGGTTTCACACAAAATAAACCGGGCCTGGGAAATGTCCACCAAGCATGAATTTAATTGTGTGGCATGCTTTAAAACATTGAAGCAATATTTTATGTAGATAAATTAATGTATAGATACATAGCCCATTACAGTAAGAAATGAGTTTGGGACAGATGTAAAAATGTATGAAAATTTTGTTTCAGGTTTGCACCAAAATAATTCAGGGACACTAATTTCTCATGTTAGAACATTAGAAAAGGTATAGAGACCAAGACCCGTATCACTGACTTCCTGTGTAATTAGGTAAGGAATATTTCCAAGTGGAGGGAGACAGATTAACAATAAAAAATGGGCAAACTGGGGCAGAGGGAGCCTGGCTGCAGAGGCAGGGTTGGGCCATGCATGGAGCAGCATCTGCTTGGGGCTACCCTTTGCCTTGCACCCTCAGCTCATCAAGTATGGTGGCTGCAGACTGCATGTCTCCACACTCACTTTTAACTATCTTTTTACTCTGCCTGTCTGCTTGCCATCTAGCCAGTGACAAACGATAAACCGTCATTTGTGTTAAAAAAAAAAAAAAAGGAAAAGTATCACTACACTAACACACACCAAATGCATTCCATTTGAACAATTCTTAAGATGACTGTTTCACAGCAAAGGATTCCATTTAAGAAGGGAGACATTGTTTCCATGGAAGAAGGAAATTTGGGGGCTAGTAGAGATAGAGATAATCTACTCCAGGTCCTAAACATTATAATTGGGAAACTGAGGTCCAAAGAGGTTGTTTGTTTATTCATTGATCCATTCATCTAACAAACATGTATATTATAGCAGAGTCGGAAGCAACACCCTATTGCCTTATTTCAATCCAGAGCTCCTCCTAGTACACCACACTCCATTGCCTCCCTTGAAGTAAGGAAGGTACTGTTTTCCTTTTCTTTTTGTTGCTAAGCCACAGTTTCATTTCACTTTCAGAAGGAAGAAGGAAAAATGTTATGCAGGAGATAATTTCATTGATAAAAGCAAAAAGGACATGATTGGTAACAATATATTTGGACTACACTACATGCATCAAATTATATGAATTGCTATAAAATCGTTATCAGAGTTTTATGAAACACAAATATACGACTTTCACTTTCTGAAAGAATGTATATGTCTGATGCACTTTTATACTTTTTTTCCGTTTTAAGAGGATATGAGATTTTCTACAAAATTTTTAGATAAGAGAATAAGATTTTAAGTTTTATTTATCTAGCAAAGAAAGTAATAAAAAAGAACATTTTATTAAGATACATTTACTTGTGACTCATTTATCTTGCAAAAACACGGTTAAAATGAGAGCTGTGCTGAGCAAAAACACAGTATCTGAGCAACAGCTAATAACATGACTTCTATATAAAGTAGTAAATTTTTAAAATGAGAAAAAATAAACTGAAGTGCTCCCGTATATATCTACAATCAGAGATCTGTCAAACTCAACCCTGGCTAGTTGTTGCTATAACCACAACCATTGTCTAATAAGCACTTAGAAAGGGGGAAAAACTATTACATTTTTATTCCCTAATAATATTTAATATTGAAAACTAGAAAGAACGTTTCAAGATCAATAGTTTAAAAAGCATTAAACAGATTTGTACTAGGTATGATTAAAGTATAGTTACTACTCAGCATTTACCTCAGCACTCACAGATGTGTGTACATTTTGGACTAGAGCCACTTTTGGGCAGAGATTCAGGAATATACATGGGTCTATACAGAAGAGTACTCCTGGACACTGGTCTACACAGAGTGCTAACAGACACAGGTCTACACGAAAGGCTCGTGGACACTGGGATTAAATTCATTACACAGTGTCACACAGTGACTCCAGAGGCAAATACCAGACCTCAACGACCATAACACATTAAAAAAAAAAGGTGAAAGGCAGTGTATGAAAAATAATATACCAAAATTCAAACAGTGGTTATATAGGAATCATAACAGAATAAAAGATAGCAGGAATACTATCCATTAAGTGGAAAGGACAAAAAAGTTTCTTCTAGTATTTTCTTTGGTGCAAATAGTGCTCCCATGGGTCAGTTTATTAATGTATTCACTTGGCCTTGAGCATAATACTTTATGATCAGAAAGAATCTCAGCAACAGTTATAATGGACTGACTCCTATTGGTGAGTCATTTATACTCTTTTCGGCCATTAAGTGTCACTAAGCTTAGCGATCAGAATGGAGATGCTTTCTAATCAGGGTTGATAGAAGGAAACTTACAGATGGGAATTCTGATTTGCATTTCCAGACGAAAACAGATAAAGACCAAGCAAGATTTCAGTGGCTTCAGCTGAACCAGGTCTGGATGCAGGGAGGGTGCCAGTCCCAAATGTAGGTATGTGCCCTGGTATTGAGCTTGCTAATGCTCCGA
The DNA here is from genome assembly GCF_004115265.2 of Rhinolophus ferrumequinum. NCBI lineage: Eukaryota > Metazoa > Chordata > Mammalia > Chiroptera > Rhinolophidae > Rhinolophus > Rhinolophus ferrumequinum. The sequence goes on from NC_046297.1 coordinate 40,132,786, forward strand.
TTTACTTAGGAATAAACCCTGAGTTTGTTCTTTATTCACCTCCTCTCTGACATTACTCAGGCTTTGTCTACAACCTGGTTGTTATTATGGAAGAATTCTTAGCTTCCTTCACGTGGGTGGCCAAGAGTTGGTGTTGTAAGAGCCATGGCAGGTCACAAGTGAGAGAAAAAGAAACAACTACAAAATTAATCTGGTGCATGAGAGTACAGTTAGGTTGTACAAACTTGATTTCAATGTTCTCTGTGATAACCACTAATGAGGATTAGCAAATGAAAAGTTAAGCATCGATTTTCTATATGTTAGCAACTGAACTCAAGGGTAGATTTTTACATGTGACTTTAGATTTTTGTTTCTATAGAATGGTAGGTAAATGGCCACTTTTTACTTAAATTCTCTTACCCCCAAATAATAATTTTTTTTAAATTAAAGGTTTAATAGCACAGAAGAGAGCTTAATAACTATTTAAATGTGTTGTGGTATGGCGATTTTTAAAAGACTTTGTTCACATTTACTTCTCCCTATTTTTTACCTTTTTATGATCCCTTCTTAAAAGGCAAATTTAACCCAAAGTTTAAAAACATCAATTACACTTTATTTAAATGTGATTATAGATATGATATTCTTATCTGATTTAACAGGAAAGAACAAAAAAACCTTGGTCCACAGGTCACAAACTCCAGGGCCTATAGGGGCCAGTTAGATAATCCTGCGAAGATGCAAAATTAATGAGAGTGATGGGCTGTGGCAACGAGGGGTATGGGGCCGCCGTGACCTGGAGAACACAAGATCAGTACAATGTGGCAGCTGTAATTCAGCCCTAGCCAACTGCAAGTCCAGTGCTACCAAATCTGATTCTTCCGACACACACAAAAAAATTTTTGTGTGTCATGGTCCGATTTTTAAATATAGGAAAATAATTTGTACCCTTTAAAAGCATTGTTTGAGCCAAACAAAATAAAGCAGTGGCGAGATCTGGTCCACAGGCCACTGGTTTATGAACACTGATCTAGTCCACAAATGAAAATTTCATGAATTTTCCTTTCTTGGACATGCAATTTATTGCTTGACGTCTATGATTTTAAGAGAAACCAGGGTATGTTTATAATATAGGAAAATAGAAGACAAAGCAGTAAAGAATACTCTCTTTTATAAAAAAAATAGCCCATGACATAAAAAGAACATATTTATATAATAATGCTACAAACAGATCCTCACATGTAAATATCTGGCTTGTGGTTTCTGACCACATATAATGGCAACTTCATTGTACTGCTGAAAAGCAAACCACAAAAGCACTTTCACTTCAGTCACAATCAATCTTCAAACACGTGGACACGTTGAGCGTGCTCACAGGCTCAGTCAACGCTAACTGTTCTGAAGTACTGACTTATCCATAATTATCATTCTCCGTTAGTTGTAGAATTGTAGAGAAAAAAATACATCGATTACAATATACTACATGGAGTTAGGATTTGAAGATCTGTGACAGTTTGAAAAAGATTTCTGTACAGAGAGAAAAGTTGGCCTACTATCCACAGGAATAAAAGTGTCAAATAATTCATCTTATTAAAAAAAATTGCTATTGTCATTTATTGAAGAAAATGAAGAAATCGTTCATAGGTAATTTGCATAATTTCAAATGAAGAAATTTACCTGGATTAGGAACAATAACCTTTCTTTTCTACATTTTTCTTGACACACATTAGTGATTAAACTTGAAAAGAAGTAAAAATGCTATCACTGAAAAAATTAACTCTGTATTATAAATTTAAATGCGCATTACTTTATCAATAGCTATTTCTCTAGAAATACTTTGTGGCATTCTCAAACAACAAGGATGGGTGGAAAAGACATTTCAAATAAAGTTTTTACGTTTTGGAATGCTTTTAGCTGAGACTGCGTGAGTAGACATAAAATGACAACTTCAGAGTTTTATTACAAACATTTTATTGAGACTGTTTTTTTGGGACAATGTACTAAAGCAGACAACTCAGCAAACCACTGAGAAAAAGGATATATATATATCTTTTTGCATTATTTCCAATATGAAAATAAATGTCCATGTGAAGTGTCACTATCACAGGCAGCCCAGGAGGTTCAGAGTGTCAGTGGTTTCGTCGAGGCTGGCACAAAGCACGGGGGGCTCTGAAGGACTGAGAGTTCATGGCACCTAGGTTTGTGGAAGGTGACTGGTCACTCACTCACAGGTCTGTTCATGTTTCCTTTCATTTGTTTCTAATAAAAATCTTGGAGACCAAAGTTTCTGCTTGAGATGACTTCTTTGGAATCCCAAAAGGCCTCACCAGGGCTTTCCGGCTATGCTATGACCATCATCTAATGGATTACAGACTCATTTCAGTTTAGCGCTTCCTAACAGCAGAACAGAAATACACGAAACAACATATATTCCCCATCATGAATTTCATTTTTGAGCAAAAGCCAGCACGACAGAGAAAATTAAAGATGGAAAAGACTTATCAGCCATATGGCTCATTCTCTCATTGTCTCAGTGCAGTTAGTTTCCAATCTTAATTCAAATTAGCCCACGAAGAGGGTGACTACTTCTCATAGGAAATTATTCCAGGGCCAAGGAGACTTGCTGTTATTGATTTTATCGTTCCATTTAATATTCCAAGTGTTTGATCTCATCTAACTCATCTCAAATTTAATCCAGTTATTACTCACTTCTATTCATCTGGGCAATAATTAAGTGAAACAAGTTTATGTGTCTCAGGTGGTACCTGGCATAGTGGATACACATTCAGTATTAGCTTCTTAGCATTAACTATTTCTAAAGTATTGCCTGAGTTTAATTGGAAAAAGTTGACATATTCTCTGAACTCCTTTCTAATTACTTTCAATAAATATACTCAAAAGCAAGGAACTAAAAATGTCTGTCACATTCTGTTTCTTCCACCCTTGCTGCCCCTGCAATAATCTCCCTTCATGTCCCACTCCCTTGTTACCCCTAGACAAGTTAATTTTATACTAAGTAAGGTCTACCATGCATCTTCTTAATTCTATGTGGCTTCCACTCATTGGATTGTTGATAACTTCATTATTTTAAATCATCTCTCAATGCTTAGGTGTAGCATAGATCACAGTCATGGGGATAAACAGAAAAAGGAAAACATTAAAGATAAGGCCACACTTTGTAGATGCACAAATAATCTAACTCAACTCCCAAAGGACAGGCTTATAAACCTTTAAGTATTTATAAGAGTGAATATTCACGAGTGCCTTGAGATGAAATGTTTCACCATTGTGCTTTATCAGGAATTGAAATCTTTTAAACAAGTGTTTTTCTCTTCTAATACCCTATAACAGAACATCTTATCCTCATTTTATCAAAATTCAACTTCAAAACAATTCTATGAGACAGTACTGTGTGATTTCCCCATGCCACACTCTCCTGGAAAGAGTAGACGGCAGGCAGGCAGCCAGACAAGCACAGTCACCCGTCTCCTGGGTCTCAGTTGAATGGCCAGGGTGGCCACTGAGAGCATGATGAGAAATGCCAAAGGGGAGTGTAAGGTCAGAGCTGCTGTAGGCAGTGAACAGGTTGTGCAGTGCACAGATACAAATTTTGAGGAGGCACCACCCACGTCTCAGATTTTGTTGATTTGTATGGACAATTTTCTGACAGATGGCACCAGAATATCCTGGTCTAATAAAATCAATGTATTACAATAATTTACAGACAAAACTAAAGTACCAAGAGAAATGCCACCTTGTTTTTTAATTCACAAAAAGGCACCACATGGATGAGAGGAAGGCCCACCTAGGGTGCTAAGGGAGCAGAGAATAAGCATGAATAATTTAGTCTAGAAGCCAAGAAAGGTCTCCTGAGAAAGAGGGTTTAGCTGGGACAAGATTAGCAGAAGTTCAAAATTTTAGTACAAGTTCCACAGGATATCCAACTTATTTCTTTTTACTAGATTTCTGGTATAATAAATAGTTCCTCAGAAAACACATTCTTAAATTGCAGTTAGACCTTTTAGAAGTCTGCCATTCAGCCTCTCTGAAGTTAATTAGCAAGTGAACAAAAGTGCTATAAAACCAGGGCAAGAAGACAGAAAGTTGCACACACATCTCAGGCTGTTATACTTTTTCTCTGACAAACTCCTGTCTGTTTTTTAAATATATTTTTTCTTGGTAGGTATTTTCCAACATGTTTTGGTAGGGACTCTGTGGAGGAATCAAAGGGTCATTACTGCTTAATGGCTGAACAAATGAGCCGTGAGGATCCTACTTTTCAGCTCCCCAAAAATTAACCATCACATAGATAAGAATAATAAAAAGCATTTCTCAAATTGGTTCATCCATTTTAGAAAATTTAACCATTAGCCATCTTTGGGGGCATGGAAATAAACTTTATCATAAGGAAGTCTGTACTTTGTTTCTATGGTATAATAATAATAATAATTATTATTATACAGTCAAACACATGTTCTACACATGTGTACTACACATCCAACACTGTTCTTAGATGTCTGTGTTTACTCACTTCTTCCCCATGACAATTCTGAGGTAAGAACTATTTTTATCCCCATTTTACAGATTAGAAGTCTGAGGCATGAACTGGTTTAAACAACTTGTCTGAAGCCACAGAGCTTTCCAGCAACATAACTGCGACTATGAAAAGTAGTGCGAAAGTACAAGGTAAGACAAAAATACAAGGGCTCTGACATTATCTCTTAAAGAGGTAGACCAAGGCCGGGCCGCTGAGATCCACCTATGCACCAGGATTATTTCCCATTACCCAGCCCCCACTGCCAGGCACGGCGAGTTCTCTATCCTGGCTGAGTGTCTAGGAGGCTGTGACTGCTTGTGAGCACTGCCTTAAGAATACCCTAAAGGATTTTCTGCAGAACTGTTGTTTCTCGAGATGCTTCATATAAAAGCATCTTGTGGTCAACAGGTTTGGGAAACTTGGTCTACTGCCCCCACCTTGGAAAGACTGACAGTATGAATGGACCTATCCCAGGGCCCCAAGAAGCCCTAAGGACACCTGCGCAAATTTTAAAATCTAATATTTCAGGAACTTGTTTGATTATGGAATCCCTTGTTGGTTTCTTATAACACCTATGAAAGCACCAGTAAAACTAGTGCTTGAGAAATGCTGCCTCGAGGTAGCATATCAGCGAGGAACACTAGGACACACAGAGAGAGAGGGGGGAAGGATAAGAAAGAAGATTATTTGAAGTAGGTACATGGGTAGAGCACAAACTGAAATATCCCTAATGCTTACCATAGTGCTCCTTACATACTAGTCCTAAAAAATACCTGCTCCATTGCTATGTACAAAGGGAGTGGGAATTTTGATGATGTGAGACAAACCGCACGTCTGACATGAGCAGTCTTATGTGCAGAAGACTACTACCCATGCTTATCCATACAGTACCCCCTTATTTCTGGAAAAGAAAAACAGGTCGCCATGTGTAGGTATGAACCAGACCACCTCAGGAGAAGGAGGAAGATGGAAGAAAGTAATCTTCACTTGGACTTAAAGGCTAAACTTTCAAAGTGTTCTCTATTTTAATTTTCTTGTTTTTTTTTTTGTTTTTTTTTTTTAGTTTGAAAAGCAACAAAAGACAGAAGGCCAGAAAAGAATATGCAATTTCCATGCAACATTGCAACAGATATTATCTTTTTTTTTTTCAATTCAAAGGGAGATTTGATTTCTTTCTTGAAGCTCCCAAGAAATAATAGGGGGAAGAAAAAGTTCTAGCATAGGAACGTGTGGACACTCTTCTGCCTCATCTATAGTCACAACCATAAGATACACCTGTTTTAAGAAATACTTTCCCCTTTGCTTCAAGTTTGTTCGAGTTTCTAAGAATCTTTATAAAGAATCTCAGGATGGTAGGAGGTTGTTCTAGGGAAAATTCTCAATTACCCGCAGTCCCTAACCCACCCACAACACTTCACAATAACCTAAATTCAGCTCAGAAGTGCTGTGGGAATATTATTTATGAGCATGTATTACTGTTTGCAAAGACTGTAAAGTAGGAAATGATTTGTGTTTAAGACTATAATGTACTTCTTTGAACCATTTTAAATGGGCACAGAGGGAAGTTACTAAAAATGTTCTAAAATTAATTGGGGCTAAGATCACACAAAGAAAAATGACATGCAGCATTAAAGAAAGTCCCTCTGTCAAGGCAGTGGGCTCAAAGTCTGAGGGGACTTGGGGAGGACAGGATGCTGTCTAAGGGAGAAGGTGGGAAAATCTAAGTTTCCCATTATTAACGAGAGCTTCGAGCAAGTCATGCCAAGATGAGCAGTTTTACAGGCACCTTCGCTGAAGGTCTAAGAGAGGTATCAAGGCTGGTCCTAAATTTCTGGCAACTTCTGATTTCTCACTTCAGGTCCCAAAAGGCTGGCTATATGTATTGCATTTATGTGTAATCGCTGATCTTTACAATAAGTCCAGGCATATTCTCCTTACTTTGAGTTAGAGTAGCTCTCTTTTTCTTGTTCCCAGAAAAATGATTTCCCAGGACTGGGAGTCTCGAGATAAGTGGAGAATTTCAATACAATGTGGCACATTCAACCCTCCCCCAGGTAACTGTGATGTGCTTGGACACTTACTTTCTTTGGTTATTTTATGGAAACTGAGCATAAGCCAGAATAATAAGTGAAACTAAAGACCAGCTCTAAATACAGTCATTTTGAAGCATAATATAACATTTTCAGAACAACTGGGGCCTTTAGAGCTCCCAAGTTGACAATATAACTAGATCTTTTGTTTGTTATTGCTCAGATTTTCAAAATAAAATAAAATCTAGAATGTCCACAAAGATAGTATGCGTAGTAAATAGAAGATAAGGTATACCCAAATCGCTCACTTTATCGGAATGTTAAAAATGGTAAACGATTAGATAAACTGTGTGCCTCTTCAGAGTAGTAACAGTATGGTGATTTTAACTGAACAATTTCTAGAAAGCTAAAAAAGTGTTCTTTGCTAAATATTCTACTATCATATTTCATGAATGTATTTTAAATATTTTAAATGATTAAGAAGAAGAAACTATTTGCAAAACAAAATGAAATTCTCTTCAAATGTACATTATTTCAGTTTAAACTACGCATTCTTTAAGAATACCATAAAATTTTTAGTAGAAATATTACAATTGTGATATGTAAGCACATGTTATGCTTGATCCAGATAATAACCATCAACTTGTTTCTATTTCAATGAAGTTTCCAAATTCACAGAAATTTAGAATCATGCTGTTTCCATAGCAGCAAAAAAAGAATAAAACTTAAAAGATCTTGCTCTTTTTTTCAGTCTTTAGCAACATCTCATATTCTCTTTTCTAAATGTATTTAGTAAGTCATATAAATTTTGAAAGTAGGATAATTGTGACATTACTGTAAAATTACACATTCTTATAGTAATGTAGAAGAACCAATGTTTAATTCTTAATGTAAAAGGGATGCTAAACTATGGCGTTAACATCAAGCATCAAAGAATCTAAGTCATGTAATGTCAGTTTAATATATGACTAAAACACATTGTATTACAAATGTTTTTAGATAATTCATTAATGATCAAAAAAACACTGTAATATTTGCTGTTACTGTTTATTTATTAAAACTCAACTAGGATTTAGGGTTTTTAACATAAGTGCTATGGCTACAAAAATGCAAGTTTCTTCATGGTTAATGTGACACAGCATGTCAGTGAATAACTGAAATTAATAGCTTAATTGTTGCAAATTAACATGGTTAAGAAAACAGAAACTAGACTTTCTTCTTTTGTGCATGTGTTGTTTAAGTTGGATGTTTTCATTAACTATTTTGATCTCTTAAATTTCCATTTGTCAAAACATAGAAAAATGGCTCACCTGTAACAGACATACAGCCCAATGGAGCGATGAGAGTAACGGGGGCAAATCCATAGGCTGCAAAGTTTCCTGTCTCTCCCATGGCCATCAGTACAACGCCCCCCCACCACAACACACTCTTGAAGAATGGCTTTGGGTGTTCACGGTGCGCCAGCTGAAGATGAGAGTATTTCTGGAAGTAAATCAGAATTTAAATAAGGTAATATTTCTTCCCAATTAAAATCTGCCTTAAAATTTTGGGTCTTAATAAATTTGTATCATGGCTTTTAAATTTATTTGTAGGTTATTATAGAGCAATTATTACGGTTTTGTGTTTGTTCCAAACATATTAACAGCAGAAGTGACTCACACTGATACAGCATTTTATAGTTAAAGGTCTTTCTCACATATGAATGTTACTTAATTCTCATAACAACTCTGTAAAATATGTATCATTAATACTATCTGAAGATGAGGTGTAGGTGAAGGAGTTAAGTGGCTTTTTAGTCCACTATACCAAACACTTACTTTAGAATACCAAAAAGTCCAGATGCCAAAATAAACATTAATGAAATAAAGATAATAAATTACTAAATAAAAACCTTTTGAAAGGGGATTCAAATTTGAGTCAAAGTAGCTACCACAATAAACACAGCAGGGCAGAATGCTTTGGTAGCAGGGACTTGGGTTGGGGGGTGAAATCTTATTTATATCTGGTTTGGGTATTTCTTTGTGTTTTAAACCTATGGATTCCTAAAAAACCTGGCCATTAAACAAAGTCCTATTTCCCTATTTATTTTATGAAAACTGAACTTACTTCCTTATAAGAAGTATATACAATTCTAAATTTCTTAAAATTTTTTTTAAAAGAAAATAATGTAAGTACTAGAAGAAAACATCAAACATTTAAAAAAACATCTTGGCTTATACCAAAATTATGAGCATCTTTTTAAGTGTGGTACAAATTCATAAGCCAGCTAGGCACCTTGCCTAGGGCACACAGTACTACTAAAAGGCCCACAAAAACCTTTCTTTTACAATCAGAAGAAGAAAAAAAAATGAATGTAATCCAGCTGGATCATATTTATCTTTATATCAATGAGGTCACAAAACATAATTTTTTATATTTTTGATGGAGGAAGGAGCCCAAGAAGGCAAAAGTGCCTGAGGCTCATTATGGTTATAATATGTTAGAAAAATGAACTTCTTCTTACCTGAATATTTAGGGAAATGCTGATTACCAAATTTCCTAAAATGGCCAGCAAAACTCCAAAAAGGTGTATCTGAAAAAAGAAAGCGTTTTCTTTAAATGATACTTTAAATAGTACATATAAGATATTTACTGGAAAAAAAAAATACAAATAATTTAAGTTGATACATTCACTCATTTGTTCATTCAGTCAGCAAATATTTATTTACTTAGCACCTATCTGCAGGGGTTGTTTGGAATATGAACAATGATTTTATTGGAATTAGTTTTTAACTCTAGTCAAATATTGTTTTTAAGAACTAGCTCAGTTTCTTACTGAATCTCTAGATATTCGCGTCATTCACTAAAACAAAAAAAATAGTCATTAGGTTGTGACTTTTTCCTACTAAGATGTTTCTTATTTATCTTTTCTGTTCATTTTCTCCAGCAACTTCTCTGACTGAGCTGTTTACTGCCTCAAGTATGGACTATGTAATTTTTTCCCATCTGGTCTCCCTCTTTCCTTTCTTTTAAAATATTCTGGAGGACTGTGGTATGGCCTTGGAATTAAAAGATGAATCCGAGATCAGGTCTGTTATTTTCTAATGGGTGACCTTGAGCAAGTGATTTTATCTCCCTGGACTCAGTAAACAAGGGATGTTGGACAGGGTGTTTCCAAAAATCCCTTTACCTCTAAAGTTCTATGATCTCCACTGGAGACAGATTAAATTTTCCCACCACTCCCCTGGTCAAGAACTCACAATGTCTCTCTATAGTCAACTACATCAAATATAAAATTACCATACCAGCTCCCCATAGTCTGTCCTCAACCTGACCATCCAATTATCCGTGACACACTTAATGTGCTCCTTACCTCTGGTAGCTGACACACAACATTCTCTAGTCAGATGTCTTTTTTTTTTTTTTTTTTTTTATTGGGGAAGGGGAACAGGACTTTATTGGGGAACAGTGTGTACTTCCAGGACTTTTTCCAAGTCAAGTTGTTGTTCTTTCAGTCTTAGTTGTGGAGGGCACAGCTCAGCTCCAGGTTCAGCTGCCGTTGCTAGTTGCAGGGGCCGCAGCCCACCATCCCTTATGGGAGTCGAGGAGTCAAACCAGCAACCTTGTGGTTGAGAGCCCGCGCTCCAACCAACTGAGCCATCTGGCCACCCAGGAGCTGAGCGGCAGCTCATTGACTTCTTTCTAGTTGCGGAGGGCGCAGCTTGCTGGCCCATGTGGGAATTGAACCGGCAGCCCTGTTGCCCAGAGCTCGTGCTCTAACCAACTGAGCCACCTGTCCGCCCCAGATGTCATTCTTTGCTCATGTTTCTCCGCTCACCTAGACAGAGCAGCATCTTCCCTCAGTCCATTCCAACCCTCCTGGCCTGCTGAGGTCCACCTCTTTGAGACTCTCAGACCACCCCACCCCATTTTCATTTTCGCAGATTCTAAATAATGTACATCCCTTATTTCTTCTTTTATATTGTCATATGTATCATTAGGCTGTATAAATAGATGGCAAATTCTCTGAGGGAAGAGAACCATTGTCTTAGGCTTCTGTTGGGTCTTCCACAGCATCTACTACACAAAATGAGGGGCTTGAAAAATACTTGCTTGGAAAAGTGTAATGGTTTAAAACTAAAATTATGCATATTAAAAAATAAGTTCCTTCATATTGCCCAAGATGTATATTACATATCCTGCATCTATTATTTGATGACTTAAAAAGTTACATTAGCAGATCCTATCTAAATACAAAGGTATAATATCTTCTAGCATTATAAATTAGCAATAATATAAGGAATCTTCTTCCCTTTTCTTCTATAGTACATAGCTTCCAGCTAGCTTCAAATTCCAAAGAGTTATTTGAATTTCAAATGAACCTTGTAACCACAAGGAAAGCTTTTCAGAATGCAAACTGTCTTTGAAGTTGTAGAACTTTATTATATGTGCCGAAGTGAAATTCAGTATTTTTAACAAATGAAGCAGAGAAGTTGAAAACCCATTTAATAGTTGATATATAATATCCATAGTCTTTAATCAGTTAAGAATTTTCCTTTCCTAATAAAGGCACTTGGCAATAATTTTGATGGCTATTCCTCACGGGGAACAATTGTATCATAATACAATGTGCTATTTCCATGCTTTTGATTTACAATTAAATGCATTTGGCAATAATCAAGAAAATAAAGATTCAGAAGAAATTTGGGATTAAATGGAGAATTATGAAAATCTTTTATAAATTACAAAAATAAATTGTTAAATAAAAATAAGTGACTTCAAAATTCTTTAAATCATTCAATGGGTAGTTTAAATGCCACCAGGCCGAGTGTTGAAATTTGTAGCAGGATTTGACAATGATTTCTTAATATAACACCAAAAGCACAGGCAACAAAAGAAAAAAATAGGTAAGTTGAACTTCATCAAGATTAAAATCTTTCCTGCATTAAGGAACACTACTAACAGAGTGAAAAGGCAACCCACACAAGGGAGAAAATATTTACAAATCATATATCTGATAAGATTGATATCAAGAATATATGAAGAACCACTACAACTCAACAACAAGAAAACAACCCAATTAAAAAACAGGCAAAGGACTTGAATACTTGAATAGACATTTCTCCACAGAAGTATGAGTATACAAACGGTCATTAGGCACATAAAAAGATGCTCAACACCATAATCATTAGGGAAATGCAAATCAGAGCCACAATGAGCTACTGTGTTTCCCCGAAAATAAGACCTTGCTGGACCATCAGCTTTAATATGTCTTTTGGAGCAAAAATTAATATAAGATCTGGTCATATTTTAATGTAAGACCCGGTATAATATGATATGATATGATATGATATGATATGATATGATATAATATAATATAATATAATATAATATAAAACACTGGGTCTTATATAACATATAATATGATATGATATGATATAATAAATATAGTACCCGGTATAATATAATACCAGGTCTTATATTAATTTTTGCTCCAAAAGACACATTAGAGCTGATGGTCCGGCTAGGCCTTATTTTCAGCGAAACACAGTATCAATTCACACCCACTAGGATTGCTACAATTAAAAAAGAAAAACCAAATAGAAAATAACAAATATTGGAAAGGATGTGGAGAAACTGAAACCCTGTGCTTTGCCGGTGGGGGTGTAAAATGGTACAACTGCTTACCTCAGACCATGTAAAAAATTATCTCAAAATCAAAGACTCAAATGTAAGAGCTCAAACTATAAAATTCTCAGAAGAAAACATACGAGTAAATCTTCGTGACCTTGAATTTGGCCATGGAATCTTATAAATAAGATATCAAAAACATAAGCAACAAAAGAAAAAAATAATTGGATCTTATCAATATTAAAAACTTTATGTCAAAGGACACTATCAACAAAGTGAAAAGACAATCCATAAAATGGCAGAAAATATTTGGATATCATAAAGCTAATAAGGGACTTGTATTTGGGATATATATAAAAACTCTTACAACTCAATAATAAAAAGACAACCCAATTAAAAATGGGCAAAGGATCTGAACACACATTTCCGCAAAGAAGACAAATGGCTAACAAGCACATGAAAACATGTTGAAGATCATTACTCATCAGGGAATGCAAATCCAAACCACAGTGCGATACCACTTCATACCAAATAAGATAGCTGTAATAAAAATTCAGATAATAACAAATTTTAGCAAGGATGTAGATAAATCAGAACCCTCATACAATGCTGATGGAAATATGAAATGGTGCAACTACCTTGGGAGACAGTCTGGCAGTTACTCAAAAAGTTAAGACTTTGCATTTGACTCAGCATGTCCACTCCTAGGTATGTATCCAAGAGAAATGAAAACATATGTCCAGACAAAATCTTGTACACAAATGTCCAAAGCAGTATTATTCATAATAGCCCAAAGTAGAAATGACTCAAATGTCCATCAACTAATGAATAAATAAAATGTAGGGCATTCATACAATGGAATATTATTCTATCATAAAAAGGAATGAATGCTATAACCTGGATGAGCCTTGAAAATGTTATGCTAAGTGAAAGAATCTAGTCACAAAAGATGATTCCATTTATGTGAAAGGTCCAGAACAGGCAAATCTATAGAGAGAGCAGATTAGTCGTTGCTAAAGGCTGGAAAGAATGAATGGTTTGGGGATGACAGTTAAAGGGTGGTGGGTTTCTTTTTGAGATGATAAAGTTCTAAAATTGTGGTGATGGTCGCACAACTCTGTGAATATACTAAACACCAGTAAATTGTATACTTTAAATGAGGAATTGTATGGTATGTGAATTATATTTTAATAAAGTTGCTACAAAAAAATAAAATAATCTGAAAAACACAAAGCATTTACATCTTTTATTTTTGCCCAGAGAAATAAAATGCTACAAATGTAGCTACCGTGTTTCCCTGAAAATGAGATCTAGCGGAATAATCGGTTCTAATGTGTCTCTTGGAGCAAAAATTAATATAAGACGCAATTTTATTTTACTATAACATAAAACTGGGTCTTATATAAGACTGGGTAAAATATAATATAATATAATATAATATAATATAATATAATATAATATAATATAATATAATATAATAAATATAATATAATATAACATAATATGGGTCTTATATTAATTTTTGCTCCAAAAGACACATTAGATCTGATTGTTTGGCTAGGTCTTATTTTCAGGGAAACATGGTAGCTCTATTTCAGTCTCTTCCCTCCCAGTGACAAGTAACTTTTTTCTGAAGTTGACATATTTCTTTCCTTCCTAGATTTATTTTTATCTTTATTTTGTTTATTCAATATTTCTTTTTTCATCTTCTTTAGACCCTTAACTCATTAGTTTTTCCTCTTTCTATCTAATAATATATGCAAGTACGGCTGCACATTTCTCTGTTTTAGCTGCTTGTATAGTTTTGGCATGTACAGTTATCATTGGCATTTAGTCCTAAATATTTTCTAATTATCTTATTTTTATCTGAGGCTTGTATTATTTAGAGGTGTGCATTTTAATATTTTTAAACAAACTGGGGTGTTGGTTATCACTTTGTTACTAATTTTCTAATTTTCAGTTGTCAGCAGAAAATATGTTGCATGTAAATTATGCTTTTTGACTTAGTACATGGTGTAAATTGAAATTTGTTTTGTGAACTTGTAGTGTATGGTCACATTTTATAAGTATTCCACGTATGCTTGAAAAGAAAGTATTTAATTGAGTTATATATATTTACATAGTCTATCTATCTATCTATCTCCATTAATTTATTGCTCAAATCTTTGATACTCTTACTAAATTTTGGACTACTTTGTCTATCAATTGCCTAGGTGGTATATTAAAAATCTACTACGAACATGGATTTATCCATTTTCCTTTTAAATCGACTGAGTTTTGCTTTACATATTTTGAAGCTATAGTGTTAGGTGTATACAAGTTCCGGATTGTTTCATCTTCCCAGTTAATTGTTCCTTTTATCATCATGTATTGACTTTTTAAATCTCAGTAATGGTTTTGCTTTAAAGTCTATTTTATTGGATATTAATATAATGTGGCTGCTTTCTTTTGGTACTTGCAACTTTCCACATCACTTTACTTTCAACATTTCTGTGTCATTATATTTTAGTCAGCTTTCTTATACATAAAAAATAACTGGAAAAAACACCCTGAGACATTTTGTCAAATGGGAAGGTTACTCCACTTTGTTTATTCTGATTACATATATATATATATATATATATATATATATATGTATATATACACATATATATGTGTATATATATATATATTTTTTTAATAGTTTCTGGGTTTTTTTTTTTTAAGATTTTATTGGGGGAAGGGGAACAGGACTTTATTGGGGAACACTGTGACACTGTGTATTTCCAGGACTTTTTTCCAAGTTGTTGTCCTTTCAATCTTAGTTGTGGAGGGTGCCGTTCAGCTTCAAGTTGTTGTCCTTTCAGTCTTAGTTGTGGAGAGTGCAGCTCAGCTCCAGGTCCATTTGCTGTTGCCAGTTGCAGGGGGCGCAGCCCACCATCCCTTGCAGGAGTCGAACCGGCAACCTTGTGGTTGAGAGGATGCACTGCAACCAACAACTGAGCCATCCGGGAGGCAGCTCAGCTCAAGGTGCCATGTTCAATCTTAGTTGCAGGGGGCGGAGCCCATGATCCCTTGCGGGACTCAAGGAATTGAACTGGCAACCTTGTGGTTGAGAGCCCACTGGCCCATGTGGGAATCAAACCGGCAGCCTTTGGAGTTAGGAGCATGGAGCTCTAACCGCCTGAACCACCGGGCCGGCCCTATAAATATATTTTCATTTATTTCTACTATCTTTTTTTCTGTGTTTGTAGTTTTCTTGCTTTTTCTTTGCTTTCTAATTTCTCCTCTCCTGAATCCTGTTGGATTTTTGAGTTTTCTTTTCTTTCCTCTACTATTCTTGCTAGGAAGTTAAACATCTTTTTTTAGATTCTTTTAGTAATTACTGTTAATTTTTTAAAGTTTTACACTTTGAAATAATTATAGACTTACAGTAGGTTGTAAAGAAATGTACAGGTAGGTCCCATGTACTCTTCCCCGAGTCCTCCCGTCAGTGTTAACACCTTACACAACTACAATAATATCAAAACCAAGAAATTGACATTGGTAAAGGTCTTATTTTATTCAGATTTCAGTCACTTGCATTGTGTGTGCGTGTGTGTGTGTTTAAGATACTCGTTTGTACCACCACCATAACATACCACCACCATTGCCTCATGTTAGAGACATACCCATCTGCCTTCCCTCCCCATCCCTAACCTCTAGCAATCACTAATCTGTTCTCTATCTTAATGCTACATAAATGAAACCATGTAACCTTTTGAAGTTGGCATCAACCTTGATGTTAATCCAAGTTGTTGGCCCAATAGTCTGTTCCTTTTAATTGCTGAGGAGTATTCCATGGCATGGATGCACCACAGTTTGTTTAGCCATTCAGCCACTGAGTGACATTTGACATTCAGTGGGTGACACTGAATGTCAAATAATGACAGCTAGTTTTTGGCTGTATGAAAAAAGCTGCTATGAAGATTTGTGTACAAATTCTGCATGAAAATCAGTCTTCTTTTCTCTGACATAAATGCTTCAAAGTGTAATTGCTAGGTCACATGGTAAATCCATTTTTAGTTCTGAAAGGAGGTGCCAAACTATTTTCCAGAGCAGCTGTACCATTTTATATTCCCAACAGCAATGTATGAGGGATAAAAGTTTCTCCATTATTAAGTTTATCATGCATTCCCAACATAAATTCAAATATTCAAAATTCCCATCCTTCTAAACATAAAAACTTCCATTTAATTTAACTAAGTCTCTTCTCGCCTATCTTACGTTATTGATGTTTTAGTCACTGTTATTATTGTGTTATACAGTCAATACTTGCCTTATTTATCCATGTTTATCTATTTCTTTGTTCGCCACTGCTCTTTTTAAAAGGTTTTTATTAAAACATAACTAACATGCAATATTATATTAGTTTCAGGTGCACACCACAGTTAGTCAACATTTATATACCTAAAGATGCGATCACCATGATGAGTCCAGCAACCATCTCACACTGTACCATGCTATCACACTATTATTGACTATGTTCCCTATGCTGTACATTATATTCTCATGACCCATTTCATGCCTGGAAATTTGAGCTTTTATTCCCCCTTCACTTTTCCCCTCCCTTTTAAAATTTTTCAATTTATATATTTAAGAAATGATCTCTCTGACTAGTCTAGTACTGACCTGGCACTATACATAGTTATTACCATATTATTGACTATATTCCCTATGCTTTACTTTATATCCCTATGACTATTTTGTAACTACCAATTTGTACTTCTTTTTTTTGTTTTAATTATATTATTCAGATCTATGAGAGTATAAGATTGGCTGTCAGGTTTTTTTTTTTTTTTTTTAAGGTTTTATTGGGGAAGGGGGACAGGACTTTACTGGGGAACAGTGTGTACTTCCAGGACTTTTTTTTCCAAGTCAAGTTGTTGTCCTTTCAATCTTAGTTGTGGAGGGCGCAGCTCAGCTTCAGGTCCAGTTGCCGTTGCTGGTTGCAGGGGGCACAGCCCACCATCCCTTGCGGGAGTCGAACCTTGTGGTTGAGAGGACGCGCTCCAACCAACTGAGCCATCTGGGAGCTCAGCGGCAGCTCAGCTCAAGGTGCTGTGTTCAATCTTAGTTGCAGGGGGTGCTGCCCACCATCCCTTGTGGGAGTCGAGGAATTGAACTGGCAACCTTGTGGTTGAGAGTCCACTGGCCCATGTGGGAATCGAACCGGCAGCCTTCGGAGTCAGGAGCACGGAGCTCTAACCGCCTGAGCCACCAGGCCAGTCCCAATTTGTACTTCTTAATTCCTTCCCCCTTTTCACCCAACCCTAACTGCCCTCCCATCTGGCAATCATCAAAATTTTTTCTGTATCTATGAGTTTGTTTCTGTTTTGTTTGTTTTGTTTTTTGTTCTTTAGATTCCACATATAAGTAAAATCACACTGCATCTGTCTTTCTCTGTCTGACATACTCTACTCGGCACAACACCCTCCAGGTCCATCCATGCCACTGCAGATGGCAAGAACCCATTCTATCCCATGGCCAAGCAATATTCTATTGTATATACTCAAAAGTTACACCTCCTCTTTTTTTATCCATTGATGGACACCCAGGCTGCCTACATGTCTTGGCCTTTGTAAACAATGCTGCAGTGAACATATGGATGCCCTCAAAGTAGCATTTTGGGTTTCCTCGAATAAATATACAGAAGTGAGATTACCAGGTCCTTATTTTTCCATCCCTTTACTTTCAGTCTGTGTGTGTGTCTCTTGATCTGAAGTGAGTCTCTTGTAGGCAACATATGTAAGAGTCTTGTTTTTTAATCCATTCAGGCATCCTATCTTTTGATTGGAACATTCAATTAATTTACATTTAAAGTAATTGTTGATAGATATGTAGTTATTGCCATTTTACTACTCATATTTTTTATCTTTTTTTTTTTTTTCCATTTTAAAGAAGTTCCTCTAACATTCC
Source organism: Rhinolophus ferrumequinum (assembly GCF_004115265.2). Classification (NCBI taxonomy): domain Eukaryota; kingdom Metazoa; phylum Chordata; class Mammalia; order Chiroptera; family Rhinolophidae; genus Rhinolophus; species Rhinolophus ferrumequinum. The sequence goes on from NC_046297.1 coordinate 40,150,876, forward strand.
TTGTAATAGTGGTTTGGTAGTGATGAACCCCTTTTGTTTGGGACTCTCTTTATCTGTCCTTTGATTCTGAATCATAGCATTGCTGGATAGAGTAATCTTGGTTGTAGGTCCTTGCTTTTCATCACTTTGAATATTTTGTACCAGTCGTTCTGGTCTGCAGTTTCTGTTGAAAAATTAGCTGACAGTCTTATAGAAGCTCCCTTGTAGATAATTAACTGCTTTTCTCTTGTTGCTTTTAAGATTCTCTTGTCTTTAAGCTTTGGCATTTTAATTATGATATATCTTGGGCCTCCTTGGGTTCATCTTGTTTGGGACTCTCTGTGCTTCCTGGGCTTGTATGTCTATTTCCTTCCCCAGGTTAGGGAAGTTTTCTGTCATTATTTCTTCAAATAGTTTTTCAACTCCTTGCTCTCTCTCTCTCTTCTCCTTCTGGTACCCACATGATGAGAATGTTGTTACACTTGATGTTGTCCCAGAGGCCCCTTAAAGTACTCTCATTTTTTTTTATTCTTTTTTTTCTTTTTGCTGTTCTGTTTGGGTGTTTTCTGCTATCTTATCTTCTAAATCGCTTATTAGATCCTCTGCTTCACCTACTCTACTGTTGATTCCCTCTAATGTATTCTGCATTTCACTTATTGTATTCATTCTTTCTGACTGGTTTCTTTTAATGTTTTCAATTTCTATTTTTATGTTCCCTATCTCTTTGTTGAAGTTCTTCCTGAGATCATTGAGCATCCTGATAAGCAGCGTTTTGAACTCTGTGTCTGGTTGATTGCTTGTGTCCATTTTGTTTACTTCTTTTTCTGAAGCTTTGTTTTTGTTTTTTTTTTTTTTTTATTTGGGACATGTTTCTTTGTCTCCCCATTTTGGCTGCTTCCCTGTGTTTGTTTCTATGTGCTAGGTAGAGCTATGTCTCCTGGTCTTAGTAGAGTGGCCTTATGTAGTAGGTGTCCTGTGAGGACCAGTGGTGCAATTTCCCTAGTCACCTGAGCTGGGTGCTCCAGGTGTGTCCCTTGTGTGGGTTGTGTGCCCTCCTGATGTAGTTGAGCCTTGGTTGCTGTTTGCATACCAGTGGGAGGGACTGACCCTCAGGCTGATTGGCTGTGAGGACTGGCCGTGATTATAGTGGAGGAGCAGTGTTGCAGGGGCTGACCCTACAGAGCAGGATTCACTTTAGCAGGGCTCTGGTGCCTGCCCAGTCTTCCCTTTGAATGTGTCATCCTTGGAAGCTCCTGGCCGTGAGGTCCAAAGCTGGCTATTAGGTTCCCAGGCCCAGGGCCTTCTGGGAGGGGCCTTGTTGCAGGTCAAGTTCAGCCACAGACTATGCCCTTTCCTGGAGGCCACCTATCAAGAGCCATAAACAGCTCTTAAAAAAAAAAAGTTTTATTGAGATATAATTTACATACCATAATGTTTGTCCTTTTAAAGTATGCAATTCAAGTTTGTAGTATATTCACAGAGTTGTGCAACCATGACCACTATCTGATTTCTGAATATTTCATCACCCCAGGAAGAAACTCCATACCCATTAGCAGTCATTTCCCATTCCCTTTCTCCTCAGTCCCTGGCAATCACCGATGTACTTTCTGTCTATATGGATTTGCCTGTTCTGGACATTTTATGTAAATGGACTCATACAATAATGTGACCTTTTGTGTCTGGTTTTCTTCACTTAGCATGATATTTTAAAAGATCATTTTGTTGTAACATGTATCATGTATGTAGTATGTACCATTATCATTCCTTTTTATGGCTATATAACATTTACTGATATACCACATTTTTATTTATGTATCAATCGGTTGATGAATATTTAGATTATCCTACTTTTGGAATATTAAGTTCTTGTATCTTAATTTTAATTCTGGGTTCAGTGTCCTTCCTGAAGAAAACTTTAGTAGCTCTTTTAACGAAATCCTTTGATTTGAAATTTTCTGTTATTCTGCAAACATCTTCATGTCATCTTTCATCTTGAGTATATAAATACAGGCTGAGAGTTATTTCCTTCAGAAATTTGATGGTATTCTACGTTTTCTGGCCCTTACTGTTGTTGAGAAGTAGGTTGTCAATCTAATTTTTGCTCCTTTGTAGGTAATCTGTCATTTTTTCTCAGGATGCTTTCAAGATTTTCTTTGTCATTGGTTTTCAGCAGTTTCACCACAGTTTTTCTATATGTGAATTACTTTCTGCTTAGGACAAATGCTTCAATTTGAGGATTCGTGTCTTTCATCAATTTTAAATTCTCAACTATTATCTCTTTGACTATCATCTCTCTTTTATTCTCTCTATTCTCTCCATTTGGAATTCCTCTTATGAGTATGTTAGACTTTCTAATTCTATCCTCCTTTTGTCCTAAATTAACTCTCATATTTTCTGACTCTTTATCTCTTTGTACTGAATTATAAATAATTTCTTCATATCTATCTTCTAGCTTAGCTTTTCTGACCTCCGTCCTCTGAATTGAGTCTTTATACACTTGTATCAGTACATATATTATACTGTACTGTAATTACTTTTTATAAGTTCATTTCTCCTCTACACCATACATACGTTCCTTGAGAGCAGAGGTGTGATTTACTCAACTCATCTTTGTAACCCTAATGACTAGTATAGGATCTGGCACAAAGAAATTATTTATTAAATACTATTTGAACTGAACTACTACTACCAGATTGTCTAGAAAGAGTAAATTTTGACCTTTGGCCCTACGAATTTCTCAAGGGAGTATTTTATAGTAAATTGGAGTTTAAATACATCAAACACTCATTTTTGATCTTTATTAAATTTACTAGAGTTAGTAAAATTATATAGGTTTCAAGTGTACATTTCTATAATACATCATCTATATATTACATTGTTTATTCACCACCCAGAGTTAGTTTTCCTTCCATCACCAAATATTTGACCCTCTTTACCCTCTTCTACTATCCCCCTGCCCCCTTACCCTCTGGTAACCACTAAATTGTTGTCTGTGTCTATGAGTTTTTGTTTGTTTGTCTTGTTCGCCAAACACTCATTTTTATGAGAACACAAGCTTGTCCCAGAATTCAGATTTTAACAATTAAGAGTGTCCTCTAGTGCAATTAAGCTGCCTGCTGAACATTAAAATCTAGTTAATTCATATTATTCTAAAAGAGCAAGAAATATACAGATATAAAACAGGTACAAGAAATATTTTCCCGATAATATTCAGTATAAACTGGTGTATTTTATTTTTATTTTTCTGAAAATTTACCTAATTATTCAAGGTTAATTGCATGCTCATTAAATTATTTTAATACATACTTGTAAATAGTAGTGATACAGCAAATCCTCATTAACAAACCTAACTGTTGGGGAGGGAAGCTTCAAATTTGCAGTGTTTCTAAAAGGTTGTTTAATTATCTTCAAGGACATATAGAAACTTGAGGAAACCACTACCAAGTGCTGTTTCCAATTAGAGGCTCTGGTAAGTGTGCTTTAATGACTACAGAATCCTCATCTGCAATCAGAAGTACCATTTGCATACAGTGAGCATGACCTTATAAACTTGCCATTTAAATTAGGTTAAAGATGTCTAGTTTACATTATTACTTTTATTCAGAGTGTTATCTGTTTTCTAGCATTTTAGAATTCGCGGAAGCTTAGAGCTCCTCTCTTCCCTTCAAACCCTTCTTATTGATGGGGAGACTGGTCTGGAAAAAGAACAGAGGGCCAAAGAAGGAAAGTGACTTGTGTGAAGTCACACAGTTAGATAGCAGGCAAATTTTGGCCCCAAGGCATCCAGCTCATCAATGAATCACTATTTTCCAAAGATTGCAATAAATAACCTTCTGGCTAGTCAATGTCAATTTACTGTGGTTTTAAAATTAGCAGAATCTGTTTCTTTTCCTTGGTGAAAATAAAATAATGCAAAGATAATAGAAGGAGAGGTTGCTCCACAGCTTAATCAAGCAGCTAGAAGTACAAGCCAGAGACACAGACAGATGACCTTAATTTTTGTAGTGCTCACTTTTGTCACCACTGTAGCTTAATTTCTGGCTTTTCCAGGATATCTTGGCAAACAGATGGTGGGACACACAACAAACAACTTATCTAGAATGAGGTTCAAAATATCAGCACTGATATATATTAAGGATGTTTTTGTTTTATTTGGAATAACAATCTTCTATCCTACTTTTTTGTGCCAGAATGTTCTTTAGAATTTCGCAAAAAGTTACTGACCTATAATTCATGGGTGGGACAGTTTGGCCAAATGGAGATGGGATACGATAACAGGGGTGTATGGAATTGCTAACAGTCTGTATCAGTTCTGGCTTTGAACTCAACCATATTCCTGGCTCTGCCTTCAAAACATAAATTCAGAATCAGACCCCAATGGAGCTAGTACATGGTTCAAAAGAACCATAGATTCAGAGCTAGTTTTGAACACTGTTATAGCCTTATTCAACTCCCACTTGGAATAATGCTATCTCCTGTTCCAGGCAGTAAAATATGTCTGAACAAGGAAATGACAGATCTAGTTCTAGTACAAGAAAGACTGCAGGTTGAGTGATTTAGGTCATCTAATCACTGCAGGAATGACCTTAAGAGCCTGAACCTGAAAGGGGATATATGCCTGAGAAATAGGCATTCATTTCATCCCATCTCACAGGAAACTCTTAGGAATGAACTGGGGTTGATTTGCATTTGCACCTAATAAACAGGTAGACACAATGTTTCACAATATTCACAATTGGTGACTCTCCAGGTAAAGGACATATGATGTTTATTGTACTACTTAATTTTCTATAGGTTGGAAAATTTTCAAAGTAAGAAGTGAAAAAAAAAGTGCTTTACAGACTAAATGAAATTAAAGAGAATATGGATTCATTTAAAAAGAGTTAAAAGAGGAAATGATAACAAGAAAAGAAATAAAAGCAAGAAATTAAAAAAATCTGGTTGAACCAAGAAAAGATTAAAGAGAAAAATAAAACCATTGCACACCTTAAAACCACATGTAGACATTGCTTAGGAAAAACTCACAATACGGAGGAAAGGACCTGAAATTGATCATAGAGAATATGGTAGATCTGGGAGACAGACAACCTGAGGAAGCTAACGTCACATACTATGCATTCAGTCATGAATCCATTTCATATTTATTTAGGAACTGTTAAACATTAGGTCTGATGTCAGGAATTGAGCATGCAAATTACCCTCTAGAAGCTCAGAAGAAATAGAAAAAGCAACTACTATCTTTTAAATTTATAGTAGAGGTATGCTCTACAGAAGAGACAGAGAGTGCAAATCTGCCCACTTTGGAGAGTGTTATTAGTTTCTTGTGGCTACTATTAAGTTACCACAGACTTGGTGGCTTAAAACAACAGAAATTTATTTTCTCACAGTTCTGGAGGCCTGAAGCTCCAAATCAATTTCATTGGGCTAAAATCAAGATGGCAGGGCAGTACTACCTCTGGAGGTTCTAGTGGAGGATCCATTTCTTGCCTCTCCCAATTTCTGGTAGCTGCTGGCCCATCCTTCGTTTATGGTATATCACTCCAATCTCTGTCTCCATGGTGGCCACACTGCATTCTCCTCTTCTATGTGTAATCTCCTTGTGCCTCCCACTTACTGGCTTTGCACTCCAAATTCACCCTTTTGCAAATCAAATTCACCTTTTTGCAAATCAAATTCATCCTTTTGCACATCAAATTTTTCCACAAAAATGTTTTCTTAATCTCTGTGATAAAAATAAATCCAATATTAAGTTATTGTTAAAATTAAACATTTTATTGCATGTATTTAATAATAAACATAAAATACTTATTTAACATCAGAAATACTTATTTACTTATAGCTTCGTTTATCACGGTTCTCCTGCTGCTGCTTATGTTAATTTCATATACATATTCATAAAATAATTATGACAATCTGTAGGAATAATAGTTGCAATGGAATGATTAATAACATCTACTAAATGTTCATGGTTGGGTGGATCAGCCAAGACATTTCTTGCACAGAACTTAATTTTTGAAAAACTTTTTCAATGGTGTTCATCATTGGAAAGTATGGTGGTAGAAATAATAAAGTATGTCTTGTCTGACCAACAAGATCACATTATTCCTGGGTTTTGTGGAGGCTTACATTGTCCAAAATAAACCACACTTCCTCCATATTATCTTCATCCAATGTCAGCAATAATCTCTGAAGAAATTCACAAAAAATATTTGAAGTAACTGTGGAATATGCAATTATTTCATGCCACAGCATTCCCTGAATGTTTATTGCTGCAATTAGAGAAACATTTTGTCCTCTAACCATTGGTACAGTCACATGAGCTGGAGTATTAACTTTCGATTGTACCTTTGTTTTTCAAAAATTAAGTTCTGCACAAGAAATATTTTGGCTGATCTATAAAACCATGAACGTTTAGTAGATGTTATTAATCATTCCGTTGCAACTATTACTCCTACAGATTGTCATAATTATTTTGTGAATATGTATATGAAATTAACATTAGTAGCAGCAGGAGAACCGTGATAAACGAAGCTATAAGTAAATAAGTATTTCTGATGTTAAATAAGTATTTTATGTTTATTATTAAACACATGCAATAAAATGTTTAATTTTAACAATAACTTAACAGTGGATTTATTTTTATTACAAAGATTAAGAAAACATTTTTGTGGGAAAAGGATGAATTTTATTTGCAAAAAGGTGAATTTGATTTGCAAAAGGATGACTGATTTGCAAATGGTGAATTTGGAGTGCAAAACCTGTATATAAAGATACATGTGATGGCATTTAGGGTCCATCCAGATAATCCAGGCTATTTCCCTATCTCAAGACCTTTAACTTAATTATATCATCAGTAAAAAAGGTGCCCTGAAGGGCCTTGAAGCAGAAGATGCAGGAATAGCTGGACTAGAGAGGCTGGCAGTGTGCCATGATCTGTAGGTGGTTCTATGACATGAAGGACTCTAAAGTAGAGAAAGATAGGTCCAGATTTGACTTTCAGAAGACTCATACCAGCTATAGTATGGAGGATGGACTGGCAGGGAGCAAGACCAGGAAAGAGGAAAACTATTACGAGACTACCTCAGAACTTTAGAGAAGATGTGAGGAGAATTAACTACAACAGGGCTTAAAGAAACAATATTCATATTTATTACAGTAAATGTTGGAGACAACCTGAAATATGCAATGCTTTTTAGACTACTAAACAGGTTGGACTATTCTCACCACTAATCTCCTTTGCCCTTGTATATAATAATTGAGTTGTCTGCAACACTAAGGTAAAACTATAATCCCATATGTGAAAAGACGAAAGAAAGAAAATCAATCAGGAACAAATTTTAAAATTTTTTTATCTTGGTTATTGTATGCTGTAAGCTTATTGTCTTTCTTATGAGAAAGTTTCATGACACTAGATCCAAATCTGGTGATTTAAAGCCAGCAGAAAAGGTCAGGGTTACATAACACGGTATATCATTGCCATTCTACAAGCTGTTCCATGCCAACTTTTAATCAACTTTAAAACCTAGGCAGAAAAGCCCAACATATTGCCTTCCCATACAATTAAGAACTATTACATTTTGTCTTTTACTTGGGAACACATTTCCTTACATAATTGTACATTCATTATTTTTAAAAACTGAACTCCATTGAGGATAAGCCTTACCAAGCTTACTTAAGAAGCCACCATGTTTTTTGCTCTTGAGAAATTTACGTTTTGGCAAAACAAATTGATGGAAAAAAGTTTAATACATTTAATAACACATCCTTTGGGGGCTTTTAACACTTTGTTAAAAGGACAGCAACAATAGTCACAAAAGGTGAGCTAACAGTTAAGGAAGTCTTAAATTTGATTCTATTACAAAACAAATCAACCCCATATAATATTGGAAAGGGAATCTTTCAAACAAGGACAGACAGGTTGACCACAAAGAATGCGAGTGTTTGCATCCAGATCAATATAAGTTTCCATAACTCTCAAATTTTCCAAGAACATATTCATTATAATAATTATAAAAATCTGTAATCCTGTTTCCAAAGAAGCAGATTGCAGGCTGCTGTTTGCAGCGCTAGCCTAACGTGTTTAGTTACAAGTCTCCCCCACACCTACCTGGGTTTCCAGAGTACACATTCCGTTTTGAGAGCAATGCCTGCCTTAAACTCTGGCTATATTTTGCCAGCTCCATCCCCCTGGAGGCTGAACTCTATTGTGCATATCAAGACCCAGCCATTGGGTGAGTTTCTGCCTCAATAAGGGGATGGGAGAAATCATGATACTGTCACTCACTGATAGGCCTCTGCCAGAGACTCCTGTGGCCCTTGTGACCCACCAGACCAGAAGAGACCAGACCAGACCTGACATCAAGGCAGGATTCAGATTCAAGTTTTCTACACCTCTTGGGCATTTGACTTGGACACTCCATTGCCTCTAAAAGGCCAGTCCTCAAAGCCTACATAATATCTCCTATCCCCAAGCCTCCCATTCCTGGCAAAATTCTCACATCCCACTGGTCCAGCAAACATGTCCCAACATACATCTTGGTCAACCCTCAGGTGACACCCAGAGGACTCATCAATGATGATGTGATTTGGGTCTGCAAGTATAGTTCATAACACTAATAAAATGCTCTACATGTAACATAATTATTCTCTACTTTATGGCTGTAGCAGCTGCTGGCAACATGAGGTCTGCCTGTACCTAGCTCACAAAGAACCACCCATTTCTCCACTGTTGTGACTCAGGCAGCCATATTCAAAGGTACATTACAATATTTCCTCTTCTGCTTTGGCTCTCTTATTTACAATTACATAACTATACAATGTTAGTCCTGAAGCTTTCCATTGAGAGTATAAGATAGGGTAGCTTTACACCAGTACTTCAAATGATGTTTTTCAAGTATTTCTAAAGCCTTCTGTCTGTCTGCCTGTCTCTATTTCTTTTTTTTTCTTTCATATGTATTATGTATGTCACACATATAGAGCTACATTTTGAGTATTCAGGCTACGTTTTCTTTTCTTTTTTTTTCTTTTCTTTTTTTTTCCTTCTTGGAGCACCCAGCTCAGGTGACCAGGGAGACTGAGCCACTGCGCCCCACAGGACACCTACTACATAACACCACCCTACTAAGATGGGAGATGCAGCAGCCCTACCTAATACATAGAAAGAAACACAGGGAGGCAGCAAATTGGGGAGATAAAGAAACGTGTCCCAAATGAAAGAACAGAACAAAGCTCCAGACAAAGAACTAAACAAATGGAGACAAGCAATCTACCAGACATAGAGTTCAAAATACTAGTTATAAGGATGCCCAATGATCTCAGGGAAAACTTCAACAAAGAGATAGGAAGCATAAAAAAGGATAAAAATAGGGCCGGGCCGGCCCAGTGGCTCAAGTGGTTGGAGCGTCGTTCTCCTAACGCCGGTCGAGGTTATCAGTTCGATTCCCACATGGGCCAGTGAGCTGCGCCCTCTACAGCTAAGATTGTGAACAACAGCTCTCCCTGGAGCTGGGCTGCCATGAGTGGCTGGTGGCCAGTGTGAGTGGCGGTAGCTGGCCAGAGCTGCTGTGAGTGGACGACCAACTCCAGGCTACGTTTTCTGATTTCTTTGATATCACTGCCCAATACTGCTCTGTTGAAAAGGGATTTCTGCTTATGATTTTTATCGAGTGGAATGTTGGTTACATTTCAGGCCCTCATTATCGATTAGCTAATCAAACTCAATGTGGGCTGTGACAAGAAGGAACACAGTACAGTTATCTCCCAAACAGCTCTGAACAATCACAGCTCTGCAAGTCCAGAGCCTGAAGAAGAAACAAAGACCCGCCCCCCAACCCCAGAATTCACAGGATTCACCTTGACCTTGAATGAGATATTGGCAATGCTAATGTGGCTTCTAGGACTCCGTTATAGCATTATACTCACATGCCATATGTATTTCACCTAAATTCACTAAACTTTTATGAGATTCCTACCTACTAAAGAGGTGGTTGTTGATAGTAAAAAATTGCTAAGCATGTAGAGGCAAGATAGGGACTAAGCAAGGGACACTGCCTTTGCTAGCTGATTCCCTTTGACTTTTCCATCAGTAGGAAAGACAAGAAGTCTTTCCAGATTCTTTTTTGGAGAGGTAGAGGGAAGACAAGTCTAAAATTAAAAAATAAGTCATTGTTTAGAGATGACGTTAGTAAAAATATTTTAGAACTTGAGCCTATAATCTAAGCTTTTAAGGAGTCCCACCCACAAAGGCAAGGCAGGCTAAACAGGGGACTACTTTTCAGGGGCTGCTCATATGATACAGGATACAGAAAGGGAAGGGCCTAGATGAGATGGGAGGTGTGTTAGCCTGAGAGTGGCCCAAGGGGACAGTATAATCCACAGGAGGACTCAAGCCCTCTGGTGGGCATTGCTTTAGGGCCACACAGTATCCCTTTCTCTTGGTTACAGGACCCCTCTTTCATCCAGCCCTTCCCAATTTCTTCTGGGACACAAAGCCCAGTAACTCCAGCCTTGGTGACTGGTACAGGAAAAGACGTGGACCTACCCTTGCCCAGTCAGACTAAAGCACATGTATTTTCGTTGGTTGAGAAAGTCAAGCTTTCCCTTCTAAAATTGTAGGCTAGAGAGGTGAGCCTGTTAAAAGTGGAATCAACAACCCCGAGGAACAAAAGTTGAAGAGGAGAAGGAGAAACAGTGTTTACCATGTTGTTTGATCCTCTGGGCCAAGGTTTAGATGAACCTAGAGTTCTGGCCTTTTACATCATCGCCAAACTGATTCATTTCTTTTATAATTTAAGCCAGTTAATGTTAGGCTTTCTGTGACTTGCAAATTAAGATTCTTAACTTACAAAGCATTCTTGGTAGGAAAGCCACATTCAAAAGCCAGAAGAAAGATGGACTCCTATTGCAAGCTAAAGAAGTCATGATAGTGGTCCAAGTTACTGAAAGACGAAAACACTTCGAGGGGTACAGGAAGGTAAATTAGGAAACCCATGCTGAGGCTGTAGGTAGGCAGCAGGACATTCATTTTAGGCAGACATCAATATGACCTCTCAAGGCCAGGGTGGGTCTCCGAGGAGTCATATCGGACAGACACAATCTTTGGTGAGGTGTGGAGCTCATGACTAAACATATCAGGAGCCATACCTCCTGGTATGTGCCAAAGGTGACAGGAAACCACGCTGGCAGTGAGCAAGGCAAGTGACAAGGTGAGGCAAATCTACCGTGTGCCCATGCTAAGAGCTATGTGGAGGGGCAGTGGAGTGTTACCTGCCAGCCCCCAGGCAATTAGAATGCTCTGGTGGCCAGGACAGACCAGGTGAAAAGCTTGAACGCTATGTAAAATGTAAGTCTGTCAGACAGGGAAGCGGGTTACAAAAGGTGTAAACTCAGACAGAACACAGGGAAGAGGGTTACAAAAGGTGTAAACTCAATAGGGCAATATTGGATTTTTAGGGGAAAAAAAAAACCTAAGCTAAAATAAATGGCCCCAAAGTCTTAATGTTAACATGGCATGAGCATGCCCACTGCTGGTCCTGCTGGTGGGTTAAAATAAACTACAGTCTGTGTCTGGAGATGTGATCACCCTACTGCCACAAAGCACCTCTGTCAGCTATTCCCAGTGCTACACACCCATCTTCCCAATCCAGAAATCTGGAAAGTGGCCGATAATATGAGAAGAATCCTTGCCTCAGTATTTCAAGATAACAAGTGTTCCAATTAGAAAATTACTGCAATTAGGAAGTGTTCTGTAATGTGAATACATTTGAAGAGTGCAAGAGAGGCAAACATCAAAGAGGGTGAGGAAAACACCAGATACAAAGAAATCAGTGGTTTTAAAGAAAGCAACATTACATCAAATGCCTGACATAATTTATCTCATTTCCATTTGTAATGAGCTGTCCAATAATTACTAACATTTATAAATACTATATGTTTTATGACATTTCCTGTAGTACATGTTGACTGTAATACTACTATACTAATAATCGCTAATATTTATTGAGTGCTCTATGTGTCTGGCACTTTGCTAACTATCTGACATACCTTCTGTCATTCCTACATCAACCTTATAATGCTATGCTATAGGGTATGTTATTGGGTCTGTAGTGTTATTATTATTACTATTTCAACAGAGAAAGCCAAGATTTAGAGAAACTAAAAACTTGCCAACACATCTAGTAAAGAGGTGGAGTTTGTAACACTGTACTATACAAGAACAAAAAACATAGCTTAGGGGAATGTCATCCCTTCCGTGGTAAGCTCTCAATAGCCAATTTGAACAATCACCAACCTTTTTAAAAGAATTGTTTAATTCTCATAAGCAATATGACATACCATTTTCCACACTACCTGGGTAAAATATGCAAATTGAACAGCAAGTTCAATGCTACTACTATTGTTAAACATTTTTAAATTGTAGAATATAATGTACACAGACAACTGCAAGGAGAATGATGTAGATGAATAAATTACTAATACGAATTATTATAAGGTAAATACCCTTATAACACCATCCAGATTAAGAAACAGAAATTGGGCGTCCACCCACAGCCCTCCCGTTGCCCCACACCATCACGGCCTCTCCTTTCCCCAAGGCCTGACATTATGGCAACCACTTCCTTGCTTTTCCTTATAGATTTATTACCCAACTGTGCACCCCTAAACATGGCAATTGAATGTTGTCTTTTTATTCTGATAGGACTTTAGGTCTATTTTAATCTACACGTTCTCTCCCTTTTTTTTTTTCCTAGTAAAAATCATTTTTGAAGAAACTGAGCCATGTAAACCTATAAACTGGCAAAGTTGCCCATAGCCTGAATTTTGCTGATTGCATCAATGCAAGTATTATAACTAGTTGGTATGAATGAAGCCCTAAAGAAAATATCAGGTAGACACAAATGCAAACACCTGGTCTTCCAAGTTTACAAGAGAACTAAGACTGTTCCTCTAACAGGGACCATGCGACCATTATTATCATTTTCACAAAAGTTTTGATATACACTGGCTTTGAAGTAATCTTTTTCTTCCTTCCCTCTTCTTGCAACCTTATACACACATCTCAGAAAATCTGGTAAATGGAAGATGCCATGTTGGATATACATAAGGCAAAACAAACCCCCCAAAACCACAAACAAACAAACAAACAAACAAAGGAACCCAGTAAGTATAAACAGAATAAAAAAGAGATTTTTCTTGGGAAGGAAATGGAAAGGTTCATCAACCTCTACTCAGCCCTTTGGCTATTTGTAAGTTTCGGCACTTTTCTTTCTTTAAGAGATAGTCAGATGCAGCTACCAGCAGAAAAGAGATAGATGGAAGGAAAGCAAAATCAATAAAATGGCAATATAAAACTCAATGTGATTTTTCTTTAGAACAGTGAGACAAGCCATATTCATTTCCCCCCTCACATTTTCTCTTACCACCACATTCTTTTCAAGCCTTAGTTTCTAAGCAATGGGCTTCAGGCATGGAATAAAAAATAGCTTTGCAGTTAAATCTACTTGCTGTAAGAACTTGGGGGCAAGTTATTTAACACAATTTCCTTACATGAACAGTGAGGATAATATGTACCTTACGAGATTGTTTCAGGGCTCCAATGAGATAATAGCTATAAAGTGTCACATAGTAAATGCATAACAAATGTCAGTTTCTTTGCTTCACCTCTTTGCTGCCAAGTTGTATCAATTTTCCTTTAAATATGTTAACTTTCAAAATTCAAGTCATTGAAAATCAAAAGTTCAAATAAAGGACATAAGAAATTCTAAATTTTCATTTCACCCTATGTAGAATAAACCTTTTGACAATGTCATAAACTGAAGAACCAGTGACAAAACACCCCTTCTTCACAGTATTTCCCACATTCATCCTTTCTTTTCCATTCCCTCTAACTTATTTATTCAACCAGCCTGAAGATCTTCTATTCCAACTCTAATTTTACTGGTAAAGACTGAAGCCTATAATGACTTGCCCAGTACACTTAGCTGGTTAACAGCAGAAAACAGACAATAGCCTCTAACACTGGTTGCAAATTAAGTGCCTACAGGGGCCAGTAGGTAAAAAAGATAAGAGAAAAGAGAGCAGCTTAAGTGGGGAGCACAGCTGTTCTACACTGTGAACTCCAGCTCACTGTTATCATGTGGGGAAGAGAGCCAAGTGTTGCTAGAGCTTCTAATATTTAAATAGATCATGGAAACTTGAAACTTCATATATAATCTACTCATTTTTAAAGGTTGGCAATGCATTAAACATTTTTTAAACCTCTCTGCAGGTCTAACAAGACACATCTCTGGGTTGGATTTAGTCCACAGCTGGCCAGTTTGAGGCCTTTGCATCCTGCTAACCCTAATTTAAATTTCTTTTATTTAATTTGCTTTGATTCTCCCACTCCCTGCTTAACAACCCCTCAATGGTTCCCTACTGTCTACAAGATAAAATCCAAACTTCTTAACTAGCCCTTCAAGGCAATCCATGACTATGTCTTAGACCCCAAACTATATTTCCACCTTGCAATCAGTCTCCACCTTCTACTGCAACCAGAATGGCCACTGGCTTCCACTCTAGGTACAAAAATGCCCAGGCCACAGAGGCTACTCCTTGGTCCCCAGACTTTTCCATTTCTTGGAATACCCTCCACTCTTATCTTCCCATCAGTGAAACTCTATCCATCTTTAAGTGTCTGGCTCAAATACCATCTCTCCACAAAACATCCCTGATGGCCCCTGTTAAAAGCCAGCTTGCTCTGAATTTTTGGGTTTTATATTACTCACATGACACCTACCACAGACTGCCTTGTTTGGGAGTTACCTGTATAGTTTATTTCCCCAAGCACCTAATAACTTTCCTGGAAGGGTTTGGGTCTGAACACTATAGTAGTCCTCTTTATCCACGGGTTTACTTTCCACGGTTTCAATTACTCATTATCAACCACAGTCCGAAAATATTAAATGGAAAATTCCAGAGGATTTCCGCTGAAGATGGCAGAGTAGGTAAATGCTGTGCTCACCTCCTCTCAGGACCACATCAATTACAACTAAACTATAGAACAACCATCATTGAGAATCATCTGAAGCCTAGTTGAACTGAAGCCCACAACTATGGACATAAAGAAGCCCCCTCATGACTGGTAGGAGAAGCAGACACATAGAACAGGCTGGTCCCACACCTGCATGTCACCATTGAAAATCAGGAGCGATATCTTGGCTGCAGAGGTACCCTCTGGAGGAGCGAAGGTTCCCAGCTCTTCCCCAGCCCAAGGTTCCAGTGCTGGGGAATGAAGTCTCCATAACTTCTGGTTGTGAAAACCAGCAGAGATTATGGCTGAGTGAGATGAAGGGTGGCTGCAGCCCCAGGTTTTCCTCTTCAAGGAACCGTGCATGGACTTACTTGCTGACAGACTCACTCACCCTGAGTTCCAGCACTGGAGCAGTGGCTTGAAAGGTGCCAGGGACATACATGGAGAAACTGAATTGTCTGGCTTCAGAGAGAGGGCTGGAGGGGCACCTTTCTCTCTGACCAAAGAGTTGGCAGAAGCCATTGTTTCTTTGCTAAGCCCTCCAACCTCCCTGCATGCAGAGGCAGGCAGACACCATATCTGAGTCTCTATCAAACTGGCTATCACCTTTGGTTGGCCCCACCCTAGTGATTCCCAGAGACTCCATCCCACACAACATTCACACACCCAAGCTGCTTCCAGTGGCTTTCCCATACAAACAACCTCTCTTAGCTCATGCTGTGGACTTTCGTAAAATTGCTCAAAGGTTCACAAAACTCACAAATGAGCAGCATTTGGCTTAGGTGTGTCCCATACCTCTGGCTGAGCAACCCTAAGCCTGGCACTAGCGACAGCCAGCCTCATTGGCAGGTTGGCAGATTGGCCTCTTGAGGCATCTCTAAGCCCAGTGCATGCTGCGGCCATCCACAGATTGCTTTGTAGCTCATACCAGGTGGCCAGGGCAGAGCACAGGCTTTGGCTAAACATGGCCTGCAACAAGTTCCCTCCCAGAAGGTTTCAGGGCTGGCACTCCTGGTGGCCAGCTTTGGACAAAGCCAGAGCATCACCCAGCAGCCTCCAAGGACAACACACCCAAAGGGCAGACTGGGCAGGCACTAGAGCCTGCTATAGCCAATCCTGCTCTGTAGGATCAGCCCTTGTACCACAGCTCCTCTACTGTAGTCATAGCCAGTCCTCACAACCTATCAGCCTGAGGATCAATCCCTTCCACTGATGTGCAAACAGCAACCAAGACTTAACTACAACAGGAGGGCACACAAAACCCACACAAGAGACACACCTGGAGCACCTGGCTCTGGTGACCAGGGAAACTGCACCACTGGGTCCCACAGCACACCTATTATATAAGGCTACTCTACTAAGACTGGAAGCCATAGGAGCCCTATCTGATATATAGAAACAAACACAGGGAGGCAGCCAAAATGTGGAGACAAAGAAACATGTCCCAAATAAAAGACAGAACACAGCTCCAGGAACACAACTATACAAAATGGACACAAGCAATTTATCAGCTGCAGAGTTCAAAACATTGGTTATTAGGATGCTCAATGATCTCAGGGAGAACTTTAATAAAGAGATAGGAAACATAAAAATGGAGATCAAAAAACATTTTTAAAAGTCAGAAATAAAGAATACAATAACTGAAATAAAGAATGTATTAGAGGGGAACAACAGTAGAGTAGATGAAGCAGAGGACTGAATCAGCGATTTAGAAGATAAGGTAGCAGAAAACACCCAATCAGAACAGCAAAAGAAAAAAGAATCCAAAAATATGAGGATAGTTTAAGGGGCTTCTGGGACAACATCAAGTGTAACAACATTTGCATCATGGGGGTACCAGAAGGAGAAGAGAGAGAGAGAGAGAGCAAGGAATTGAAAACCTATTTGAAGCGATGGCAGAAAACTTCCCCAACCTGGAGAAGGAAATGGACATACAAGCCTATGAAGCACAGAGTCCCAAACAAGATGAACCCAAAGAGGCCCACACCAAGACACATCATAATTAAAATGCCAAAGCTTAAAGACAAAGAGAGAATCTTAAAAGCAGCAAGAGAAAGGCAGTTAGTTCCCTACAAGGGAGCTCCCATAAGACTGTCAGCTGATTTCTCAACAGACACTTTGCAGGCCAGGAGGTACTGGCAGGAAATATTAAAAGTGATGAAACCCAAGGACCTACAGCCAAGATTACTCTACCCAGCAAAGCTATTATTTAGAATCGAAGGACAGATAAAGAACTTCCCAGAAAAGGAAAAGCTAAAGGAGTTCATCACCACCCAACCAGTATTACGAGAAATGTTAGAAAGACTTCTTTAAAAAGAAGAAAACAAAGATGATCAAAAATATGAATAATAGGGGCCGGCCCGGTGGCTCAGGTGGTTAGAGCTCCATGCTCCTAACTCTGAAGGCTGCCGGTTCGATTCCCACATGGACCAGTGGGCTCTCAACCACAAGGTTGCTGGTTCAACTCCTCGAGTCCCGCAAGGGATGGTGGGCAGCGCCCCCTACAACTAAGATTGAACACGGCACCTTGAGCTGAACTGCCGCTGAGCTCCCAGATGGCTCAGTTGGTTGGAACGCATCCTCTCAACCACAAGGTTGCCAGTTTGATTCCTCGACTCCCGCAAGGGATGGTGGGCTGTGCCCCCTGTAACTAGAAATGGCAACTGGACCTGGAGCTGAGCTGCACCCTCCACAACTAAGACTGAAAGGGCAACAACTTGAAGCTGAACAGCACCCTCCACAACTAAGATTGAAAGGACAACAACTTGACTTGGAAAAAAGGCCTGGAAGTACACACTGTTCCCCAATAAAAGTCCTGTTTAAAAAAAAAAAAAAGAATAATAAAATGGCAATAACTACACATCTATCAACAATTAGTTTAAGTGTAAATGGATTAAATGCCAATCAAAAAATAGGGTGGCTGAAAGAATAAGAAAACAAGACTCTTACATATGCTGCCTACAAGAGACTCACTTCAGATTAAAAGGCACACTCAGACAGAAAGTAAAGGGATAGGAAAAAGATATTTCATAAAAATGGAAACAAAAAACAAGAGCAACAAAAGTTGAAGTAGCAATAC
Source organism: Rhinolophus ferrumequinum (assembly GCF_004115265.2). Lineage (NCBI taxonomy): Eukaryota > Metazoa > Chordata > Mammalia > Chiroptera > Rhinolophidae > Rhinolophus > Rhinolophus ferrumequinum. The sequence goes on from NC_046297.1 coordinate 40,168,944, forward strand.
TTACACCAGACAAAATAGATTTTAAAACAAAGGCTATAACAACATATAAAGAAGGGCCCATTAATCCCACTTCTGGGTGTTTATCCAACGAAACCCAAATGCTACTTCGAGGGGACATATGCACCCATATGTTCATTGCAGCATTGTTTACAATGGCCAAGATGTGGAGGCAGCCTGGGTGTCCGTTGATAGATGAATGGAAAAAGAGGAGGTGGTGCATATATACAATGGAATACGCTTGGCCATGAAAGAGAATGCTTGGCCATGGAAGGAAATGGGTTGCTGCCATCTGCAGTAGCATAGATGGACCTGGAGGTTATTGTGTAGAGTATGCCAGACAGAGAAAGACAGATACAATGTGATTTTGCTTATAAGTGGAATCTAAAGAACAAAAGAAAGAAACAAAACAGAAACACACTGATAGATACAGAAAACATTTTGAAGGTTGCCAGATGGGAAGGGTGTTGGGCGTGAGTAAGAAAGGGGAAGGGATTAAGAAGTACAAATTGGTTGTTACACAGTAGTCATGGGGATGTAGATACCCTATGTAGCATATTAAATATAGTCAATAATATTGTAATAACTATGTATGGTGTGAGATGGGTATTAAATTTATCGAAGTGACAGATGGGAGGGGGTTTGGGGGCAAGGTGAAAAAGGTGAAAAAAGGTGAAGGGATTAGGAAGCACAAATTGGTAGATACAAAATAGTCATTGGGGTGCTTGCTTCGGCAGCACATATACAAAATGGTCATTGGGATGTAAAGTATAGCATAGAGAATATAATCAATAATATGGTAATAACAATGCACAGTGCCAGGTGGGTACTAGACTAGTGAGGGGGATCACTTCTTAAATTATATAAATGTCTAACCACTATGCTGTACAACTGAAATTAATTTAAAATAATATTAAATGTCAAAATAAATAAATAAATTTTAAGACTCCAGAAATCAACAATTCATAAGTTTTAAATTGCATGCTGTTCAGAGTAGCATGATGAAATCTTGCATGTCCAGCTCCATCCCACCTGGGACATGAATCATTCTTTTCTCCAGCATATCTATGTATATGCTACCCACCTGTTAGTTCCCTAGTATCCCTTTCCATTATCAGATCAACTGTCATGGTATCACAGTGTCTGTTTTCAAGTAACCCCTATTTTACTTAGTAATGGCCCCAAAGTTCAAGAGTAGTGATACACAATTCAGATATGCCAAAGAGAAGCCGGAAAGCGCTTCCTTTAAACAAAATGGTGAAAGTTTTGACTTAAGGAAAGGAAAAAAAAAAAATTGTATGCTGAGTTTGCTAAGATCTACAGTAAGAATGAATCTTCTATCCATGAAAGTGTGAAGAAGGAAAAAGAACTTCGTGCTATTTTGCCATCGCCCCTCAAAGTGCAAAAGTTACAGACACAGCACATGGTAAGTGCTTAGTTAAAATGGAAAAGGCGTTACATTTGTGGGTGGAAGACATGAACAGAAAACATGTTCTGATTATCAGCAACAGGTTGCACCAGAAGGCATTGAGCCTACATGAAGACTGCAGCAAGGGGTCCCATGAAACAAGTGATACCAAACCATTTCCTTCAAGTAAGCAATGGTTACAATAAAGATATTTTGAGAGAGAAAGTTTTATTATGTTATTGTTAATCTCTTACTGTGCCTAATTTAGAAATTAAACTTTATCATGGGCATGTCTGCATAGGCAAAACCAGTACATAAGAGGGTTCAGAACTATCTGTAGTTGGAGGTATTCATTGGGGGTCTTGGAACATATTCCCCCAAGGATAAAGGGGAACTACTGTATGTCAAATATTCTCACAGTGCTTTATAGAAAGCAGGAAGTTAAATAACCGTATTAGAAACATTATCCTTTTATACTGAAAACTTGTGGATCACATGTAAAGAAAATATCTTTGTAGAACTCCATTGCATCTATACTTTTATAGGCACGCTCCTGAGTGACACAAACGGGGAAAGCCCTCACTTCCCTGGCCCCCCAAAACATTTTCCCCATGACTACATTTTCCCCTACTTACTACCTTCTACTTGTTTTGAGATTTCCTCCTCTAGAAGCACTCACATCTTTGCCTTAGACAACACTGATTCTAAGAGGCCACTGTTAAATATTCATCTATTACCTAAAAATGTTTCAGGGAAGTTGGTCTTTTTCTATGAGTAAGGTTAATTTATCAGATCTGACGGTTATCACTTGGAAAGACATAGAGAGCTGGCTATCAGTGAACAGATGCTGTCCAAATATTTCAGTTGTGATAAAACTGATTAACCTCTGGCTTTCCAGCAATCAAGGCTAATTTTGAGTGTGAGAGTCCTAAACTTTTATCTCACATTTTGTTTTTTTGGAGCCACCCCCATTTTCAGCCTTCTATTTTCAGTTCATGTCAAAAAGAATTAAACTCCGTTTTATTTTTACTGACCTGGCCAGCACTAGAGGCATTAAACAAACTGATGAGTGAATTAAAAAAATCAAATTTTACTTTTGCTTAAAAACAAATGCAATTACTGAAAGGGGAAAATAGGAAGGTCTTAGAAGATGGCCTAAATTTGCACAATAATGGGAAAAGTTGATAAGGTCTTACCTCAAACTAGCCATCTTTGAAGTCAGCTGAGTAATTTCAATTAGCATATTCTGGATACACCCTTTACAACCTGTATAAATATATACTGTCAAATGCAAGTTAAGCCTTGCAAACATAAAGTTAAATCCTCATTTATGTCACATGATAATATGTATTTAGGTGTCAGACAGCCAAGACAATCTTGAATTCCAGGAAACATTAAAGAAAACTAATGACGACAGATTTCCACTGTGAAAACAATGTTTTCTACTGTTTTGGATGATGCCATGGGAGGTCACATCTACTTAACACTCTAAGTCCTTTATCAAAAGAGAAAAACTCTTTCTTGAACTTTTATTAGGAGTGCTTCTAGCATAAGCACATTATAACATGCTCATAACATATACTAGCATAAGCATAATATAACATATACTCAAAGAACTTCTTTTAAAAAGCAATTCTATCCTTTATAACTGCTCTGGGTGGAAGGAAGGGGAAATGGAATAGGTCATATACAATAAGCAAAAGGCTCTGTGCCCCCCCATTTTTCCTATTTAGTATATATTGTGTTAAGATTTAAAGCAATGCTCTCCCCTGTGTTGAAAACTAAGGTGAACATGCTTACTTTGTCTTTATATAAGTTATTTTCTGTGTTAACTTTTTGAAAACAAAATTTTAACATTTCAGAAACTGACACTGAAAAACTTTTCAAGCATAAAAGGATTCTAGACCTTTGATTTTTGGTTTAAAAGTCCACTTTAGACCAACAGCAACACATATTTTATGATTATACTGTTGTAAAATAAAAAGACCCAAGGATTTGATAAAGAATGAGAACAAAGTAAGGCACTTATGAACACAGGAAGAAGCCTGGAATCCACCATCTCAAGATCACTGGTCCTCACTTGGAAGAATATAAATGCGGCTAGAGGAAGCCCTCGCCAGAGCTCTTTTTCTGATCTTAAACCAAGCCAAAAATAAATGGGCAGCTCCAATCCTCTTTGATGCTGTTAAATATATATATTTCCAGCGTAAGCTGACGTTGTTAGGCTGACAATGTTTTCCCAAGGGGCTGGTGAGAAAGGAATCAGGCAAGTGTACGGAAATGAACAGCTGTACTGAGACACTGGGCACAGACGGACACACACACACACACACACACACACACACACACACACACACACAGAGCATCTGCGCCGGAATGACATTTGGTTGCCCTTAATGAGCTCCCTTTTTCTGAGAAGGGGGTGGCACTTTTCCTTTTTTAACTGTGAAATGATCCCGAGCGGAATATGGGTGGAGGAGATTCACCCACATTCCTAGAATCCTTCCAGGAGAAAAGGGAGGATTCAGGCTGGAAAGGCGGGATTGTTCGGGACCAAGAGGCTTAGGAGTGACCCCGCAGAGGTCAGAACCGAAGACCTGTGCGACACACTCCCAGTGACTGATGTTCATGAGAGGAAGCCTGGGGGTACCCCCCGCTCTCCCAAATGAGGGGTAGTTAAGCCCATGTGTGCAAACATCAAGTCAGTTCGTCCCACTTGGACCGCCCGGTGTCTTTCTGACACTTGGCAGGAGGGCGGCCGAGGAGCAGGAGGCGCCGCGGCCCCGCGCCTGTCCCCACCGGGCGGCGGGGCGGACGGCCCTTACCTGGTTCCTGCGGTACCACGCGCCCGACAGGGAGCCGTTGCCGGCGCCCAGAGCCCCATACGTGAAGTTGCGGGACAGCTCATCCAGGGCGGCCGAGGCGGCGTCCCCGAGGCCCCCGAGCGCCAGCGCCGCCATTAGGTCTCGTTCCAGGCGCTCCGGCTCAAACGCCTCCTGGCCTGGCTGCTCCGCGAGGCTCCGCGGAGGAGGCGCGCCCAGCCGAGGCCGCGCCAGGGCGGGCCGCAGCCACTTCCTGCTCGGTGTCGCGGCCAGGCTGGCGCGCCTTGGCCACCTGGCTCCCAACCCCCATTCGCCCCAGGTGCGCCGCCTCTCTCCTCCTGCGCCAGGTGCTGGGGGTAGGGGTGTGGGGCGTATCGCTGCAGTCTGCCCCCTCTTCTTCCCCCCCCCCCCCATCGCCTGGCTCGCTGGCTCCGCATCCTCCTGGCCGCCAGGCCTTGGTGCACAGCGTTCTCGCTGGCCAGACTGTGAGGGGGGGAGGTGTGGAGGGCAGATCATCTGCACCTGTCAGGGAGACAATAAAGTCACAGCTAAATGCCCTCCCAGCCCTTCCGGCAGATGCTCAGTCAATATTGCTGAAGTGAATGGGAGTGAAAGGAGGCATAGACTATCCCAAAGCAGCAACCTTCGCCAGCCTGTACCTGGCAATTTCAGCTATCTAGCACATGTAGTGTATTTTTAAAGTGGTTTGCATATGGAAAAGTCACAGGTTCTGGAAACATTGTAAGCAACACAAGAATAAAGATTGTATAGTTTAAATCACAGTGCCAGCACTTGATAGATCCTTCTTGGAATGAAGGAAAGAATCTACCTAGAGGACCCAGACTGTGTGCTTGGGACTGGATGGGAATGTCTTCAGATGGAACCAGAAGGACTTGCTGAAAAGTTGTTAGCTACTGCTATAAGAATTTAGCATCGTTTCATTCTTTTGCATGTGGCTTTCCAGCACCATTTACTGAAGAGGCTGGCTTTTCTCCAGTGTATGATTTTGGCTCCTTTATCAAAAATTATGTGACCATATATCTGTGGGTTTATTTCTGGGCCCTCAATTCTGTTCCATTGGTCTGTGTGTCTGTTTTTGTGCCAATACCATACTGTTTTGATTATTGTTGTTTTGTAGTACAATTTGAAGTCAGGGAGTATAATACCTCTGGCTTTGTCCTTTTTCTCAGGATAGCTTTGGCTATTCAAGGTCTTTTGTGATTCCATACAAATCTGATGATTTTTTTGGTTCTATTTCTTTTTTAAAAATGCCATTGGTATTTTAATGGGGATTGCATTAAATCTGTATATTGCTTTGAGTAATATGGACATTTTAACTATTAATATATTGATTATTCCAATCCATGGACACGGAATATCTTTCCATTTCTTTGTATCTTCAATCTATTTTAATAATATCTTGTAGTTTTCAGTATAGGCCCTTCACATCCTTTGTTGAGTTATTCCTAGATATTTTATTTGCAATTGGAAAAGGAATTTTTTTTCATGGCTATTAGAGAAATACAAATCAAAACCACAATGAGATACCACCTCACAGTTGTTAAAAGGGCTATTATCAACAAGACAAGTAATAACAAGTGTTGGAGAGGTTGTGGAGAAAAAGGAACCCTCATACACTCCTGCTGGGAATGTAAATTGGCACAGCCACTATGGAAAACATTCCTCGAAAAATGAAGAATAGAATTACCACGTGACCCAGCAATCCCTCTTCTAGGTAACTACCTAAAATTTTTCAAAACATTTTAATTTATAAAGCTATATGTACCCCTATGTTCATTGCAGCACTATTCTCGGTGGCCAAGACATGGGAACACCCAAGTGTCCTTCGATAGATAATTGGATAAAGAAGACGTGGTGCACATATACAATGGAATATTAATCAGCCATTGGAAAAGATACAACACTGCCATTTGTGACAACATGGATGGATCTTGAGACTATCATGCTAAGCAAGATAAGTCAGATGGAAAAAGTCAAGAACCATTTGATTTCACTCATGTGGGATATAAAACTGAAAGCAACAAATGAACAAGACAAACAAAGACACAGACAACAGTTTAGTGGTTACCAGAGGGAAAGTCTGTGGGGGGACTTAGAAAAGGATAAATGGGGTCAAATAAGGAGGTTTGATTTGGGTGGTGAACACACAATGCAGTATACAGATGATGTATTATAGAAATGTACACTGGAAACCTATGTAATTTTATTAACTTATGTCATCCTAATAAATTTAATGAAATAAAAAAAGAATTTAAAATGGGAGATAATTGTCATTAATGGTCTTAAAGAACTCTCACCAGATATTCTGGGTTTACCTATATTCAAATTCTGTATTGCTACAAATAATCTACAAGATCTTTCTCACCTTGAGAATTCTATGATTCTATACTTTTGCCTAAATCTGTGGAACTTGCAATTTTTTTTGTTTACACAAAGCTGAGATTCTTCTTATATAATAATGTGCTTTGACTGCCATGACTTCATGAAAAAGAGGCCTTCAAAAAAAGAGAATTGCTGCCTAGCGGGAAATAGGGAGAAATTTTTCAGTGTTTTTTTAGGGTAAATGTGCAAATGAGAGAAGAAAATGAGAAAAAATCATTCCAGATAGAGAAAAAACAAGACATGTCATCTGGAAAGTTGTATAGTTTCTTGCTTGAGCAACTGAAAACGTTCAGTAAGCAATTAATGTTGTAGATATTTCTAATTTTAATAGGTTCATTTATTTCAAATAAATATCTAAAGAAAATGTGTCTAATTTTAATGTTCCCTATAATATCACATGAATTTGTATTGCTGATTTTATTAATGCTTCTTTAGGTTAGGATACCTTAGGGTACAAAACAGATTATTCAAATAAAAGTGGCTTAAACAATAAGCATCTGTTATCACCAGAAGGAATGTGGCTTTTTGTGGTTCTATGATGTCATAATTTCCATCTTTCTGTTCTGCCCCAGAGATATTGGCCTTGTCCCTTTTCACGGTGGCAGCTTCAGGCATTACATGCAAACATGACCACATTTGGAAAAGAAGCAAAGCATTTCTTCTTATGCATCTTTTTATTAGAAAGGGAAAACCTTTTTCAGAATCCTCCCAGCAGCCTTCCCTCTCAGGTCCCATTAATCAGGACTGGATCACATGCACAAGTTCTACCTGCAAGGGAGACTGGGAAAGTAACTCTTGGGCATTTCCAGCCTTCAGAGGGGGAAGCGAGCTCTGTTGGCAGGGAAGAACCAGGATGGCATGGGAGGGCACTCCCAGCAGAGCCTGGAACAACCCCTTTTTGTATAATATATTCTATCAGCCAGATTGTAACTAGTTATATAGTCTCTAACAAGCAAAATAGTAAACGGATCATGTTACTGTCCCGTTTGAAATGTTTCCAAACCTCACTATTGACACCATAAAGTTCACACTTTTTAAGTCTGGCACACGAGACTATGATCCGGCCTCCATACTCTTACTGTACTCAGCTCATTCCCATTTTATATTTTAATTTAAAAAATCATTTTCAGTTTCTTGGCATTTGTTTAAAAACCTCTAACCTTGGAGGAAGACAGCACTTGGTGCAGAATAGGTATGATGTGTAGCCTGAGATGTGCTGTTCTCCAGATTCCAAGATGACACTGCAGTAGCTGTGGCTGTCCTAGCGAGTGGGGGTGGCTGAAACAAAGAATTCGTGACCAGTGTTCCTTCCCACACAGTTCACAAGGAGGCGGCAGCAATGCCTTGTGAGCTATTTTGGTCCCAGCAGTGTAGGCGGAGCTGAAGGCTGTTCAGGGCTTTGCGAAGGCCTCTACCTCCCATAGGGGTGAGGAGGGGGTTTCTTCAGGGGATATCCTGTTCACCTTACAAGACGCCAAGAGCCATTGATCAACATCCTGTCCTCAGCACTGAAAAAGTGTAGGTCTGTCTTCCTCAGTTAATTCAAGGAATTCTGTTTTGAATTCTATTTTGCCACATCATTGGAAGTTGGATTTCATCATGAACTCAAGAGAGCAGGGTTCCATTTTGCCCACCTTGCCTGGGATCACCTCTTGCAGCATCCACACAATAATTTGTTTAAATTCATCTTTAGCATGAATCAGTCAACATTAGTTTAATGATGAGTGTCTAAGGGGAAAGGTAGTTGGGATGTAGGAGATTTTTCTGTGAGTGAGTGAGTGCTGGGATCGTGTCTCGTGAAACCAAAGAATGGAAACACAGACCACGGAGAGGCGAAGAGTTGTAAAAGAGGATAGTTTATTAAAAAGCAAAGAAATGCAGCTCCCAAACAGGGAGGGGGTTCCCGAATGGGATGCCCCATGACTGAGGCAAAAGCTCTTACTTTTATACCTTCCCTTGCCTGTTTGGGGAAGGGGAGCTGGTGCCTTTTAACAGAATTAGTCTACTAGGTTTGTTCTGTTTGCCCATCCTGAAGGGATTAGCAAAATAACCCATTTCTGTCTATCAGATCTGTTCCGTTTGTCAGGCCAAAAGGAATTTTACGAGATAATTTATTAACCTCAAGGTGCTGTTACATTTTGTCCTGGAGTGAATGAGTTACTTCAGAACCTGGAGTTTTAGAATATGGCTGTCTTTTTAGTTTACCAGGGATCTTTTTGTCTGCCTAACAACGTGCTGACTAACCTGTCTCAGTTATGGTAAAGACTAATTCAGGTATCTCACTTCATATACAAAAGCCAACTTCAGATTATATGCTTTAAGGAGAAAGGCAAACTTTAAATCTTTTAAAATAACATGACACAATCTCTACAACAGGCAGTTTGAACAGCTGTAAAAATGCAGCTGCTAAAGGTAGCCTATCGGAGTTCAAATCCTGACTCCACTGCTTACTTGCTTTGTGACCTTGATCGAGTTACTTAATTTCTCTGTGCCTTGCATTTCTCATCTGTAAAGGGGAGATAATGTGTACTGAAACATAGAAAGTGCTCAGTAAGTGCTGGCTTTTACTATTTATGACCTTGGGATAAAGATTCCTTAAACACAGAAAAAAATGCAAATGACAGAGGAAAAGATTGATACATACAATTACAATGAAATTAAATTTTATACATCAATAGACCATAAGGTATGAAAAGACAAATCACAAACTGAGAACATTTATTTGTCACATATATGACTGACAAAGGATTCACATCCAGAATATATTAATAACTCCTATAGGTCAATAAGAAAAAAGTCGGACAACCCAGTGGAAAAATGGGCAAAAACATAAACAGACATTCTTTTAATAAGAGAATATAAATGGCTGATAAACATATAAAATGCTTCCATCTCAACAATAATCAGAAAAATGCAAATTGAAACCCCAATGAGTACCATTTTCCAACTGCCTGGTTGGCAAAACATTTTTTAATTTACATATTATCTTAGCCTGTTTAGGCTGCTATAACAAAATATCACTGACTGGGTGGCTTATAAACTACGGAAATTTATTGTTCACAGTTCTGGAGGGTAGGAAGTCCAAGATCAAGGCTCCAGCATGGTCCTGTTTAGGAAGAGCCTCTTCCTGTTCATAGTTAGCACCTTCTTGCTGTGTCCTCACATAGTGGAAGAGGAGAGGGCTTTCTCTGGAGCCTCTTTTATAATCCCATGCATGAGGATTCTACCTCCCAAAGGCGCCATCTATTAACACCATCACACTTGGGGTTAGGATTTCAACATATGAATTTGGGAGAGACACAAACATTCAGACCATAGGACATAACAAATGTTGGCAAGGACGTGGAGCAACAGAAATTCTTATTTACTGCTGATGCTATTGACATTGGAAGTAGATTGACATTATTTGGTGAAGATGAAGATGTGCATAGAAATTTTATAGTTAGATATATACTCCAGAGAAACTTCTGTAATGGACAGCAGAAGAGGTATACAAGGATGATAGCACTTTTTGGAATAGCAAAAAATTGGAAACAGTGCAAGTGTCCATCAACAGTGTAGTGGGCAAATGACCTTTGATACATTTATACAACAGGATGCTATCCAGCAATGAAATTGTTTGCACCACAGCAACCCAGTACCCACATTGACATGGGTGAATCCCACAGACATAATATTGAGTTAAAAAAGCAAGCCCACAGAAGATTATATACAGTATGATTTGAAAGTACGCAAAATTAGACGATACATTATGTAAGAGTACATCCATAAATGGGAAAACCTTAAGAAAAGGGGGATCATAAACACAAAATTTGGATAGTGGTTCAGTGTATTGGCAGTGTTCTATTTCCTAAATTGGGTGATGGACTACATGGGGATTCATTTTGTATTATATGTCTTACACGACATAACTTTTGTAACTATAACATATTTTATAAATAATGCAAAAGATTAATTCAGAAAAAAAATGTAGAGTTTTGTGGTCAAAGTTCAAGGTTGGTAGATCTGGATTTAAGTTTAGTCTTCTGCTCCTTATCAGCTGCATGGATTTAGGCAAATTCTCTGAGATTTAGTTTCCTATTTTGTGAAGTGGGAATAATAATATTTACATATCTCAAAGACTGTTGTAAACATTCAGTGATAGGTAATGCAAGTGAAAAACACCTTATGGTTCAGTTCAGATCAGCAAACACTTTGTGCCAGGAGCCAGACACAAGGATGAATAAGGCATGGGCTGTGTACCCAGGAGCTTACATTGTAGTGAGTGGAGTGGACAGGCAGGTAAATAGCTAGATTCAAGTTAACTGCAGCATGAGAGTTGGGAGCAAACAAAGAAGATGCACTCAGCTCAGCTTGGGAAGGCAGATGCAGCCTGAGAAGGCTACCAAGAGGGAGGTGATGACTGTTCTGAATCCTGAAGAATGAGCTAGCCAAATGAAGAAATGGGGTAGGGAGTGAACAGGACTGGCAGTGGGAACAGAATAAGCAAAGGCCAGAGGCAAGAAATAGCATAGTATGTATGTTTCTATATTAGTCTTGGGTGAGATGAGACATACCCTGAAATAAGGATAGAGGGATTGGCAGTGCCAGGAAATTGAGGGTTTTGTGTATTGGGTTATTGAAGTTTGGCTTGACTCTTAATGGGAGCCATTGAGTAACTTTAGGTAAGGGAGCATCAGGACAAGATTGGTGCTATAAAAGATCCCCTGCTGGAAGGGCAGGCATGGAACACTAGACAAGTTAACAGACTGCAATGACTCAAGTGAGGATATATGAGAAAGACTGGAGAGTAGAGAGAGATTTAAGAAAGGCTTAGAAGTAAAACCAGTACAACCTGCTGATGGGGTGTGGGGGTGGGGATAGAGAAGGAAGAGTCTAAGATATGTTCTAGTTTGGGCTACTGGGTGCAAGGGCAGCACCATCACTGAAGTGGGGAATAGGAAAGAGGATTTGGTTTAGGGGGAAAGGATGAATTAAGATTGAGTTGGAGACTCAATGAATTTGAGGAACTTGTAGGGCATCCAAGCAGAAAAGGAAATACAGAATTAAGCTAAGACGCAGGGGTGAAGTCAAGGCCCGAGAAATAGATTTGGGAATCATCAGAGTGCAGGTGGATGAGACTGGCCAGGGAGAGCACATAGCCTCCAGCTTTTGGAGTAGGGCTCAGCAAACATTTTCTGTAAAGGGCCAGATAGTAAGTATTTTAGATTTTGTGGACCATGTGATCTCTATCACAACTACTCAACTCTGCCATTGCAGTGTGAAAGCAGCTGCAGGTAATATGCACATAAATGGGTATGACTGTGTTCCATTAAATTTATAGGTGGCTGGCCGGATTGGCCCACAAGCCATAGTTTGCTGATCCCTGTTCTAGAGAGAAGAACTGAGTGTAGAACACAAGACCAATAAGCACCAACACTATATTTGCTATAACTCTTGGCATGTGAGTGATAGGACCACAGTTGAAAGGGAAATTCAGTAATTCATAACTAAAACCTGGGAAGGCAGGCATGGAACTGGACCACTGGATCCAGGAACCTGAATTTGGGGTATGGGCTTTGTTAGGCACAGCAGGAGGAATGAGTCGTGGAAGACCAAGATTGGTCTATTAAATTTTATTTGGCGTGTTTGAGCTGCGGGAAGTCAGGCTAGAGCAGAGGGAAAAGATCAGAACCTCTACGAGCAAAGAGGGGTATGGAGTTTTATAGGAGGGGATAAAAGAGGCTGTTGCCCCTTGGGACAGAACCAGGAGTGCAGTTTCCAGGTTCTCGGCCTCACGTGGAAAGGTGCTGGCTCAGGTAGTAAATGGCCATCAACTACGACTGGATTGCCATCAACTGTGGCTAGTTGGCCATCAGCTGTAACCAGTGAGCGATTGGCCACTAATATAACTGCCGTGGCTATGCTAGCAGCAAATGGGGACTAACAAGAAGATGGTGGTTGAGCTGGTAAGCACGGACTGCAGTTAGCATGGCAGATTGCAGCCAGCAAGTGGGGTTGATAGGTTGACAGAGAAGCGGACAGCAGGTTGCAAATCATGTGGCTCCTGCATCCTGTGTCTCCAACCCAGCCGCCAGCGAGACCATAGTGGTATGACTCCCCTATCTATGGCTCCATGGGTGTTCCTTTTTGGCCTCACCATGTCCTGCGTTCTTATGCAGGGAGCGGGACTAGAGACCCCGCCTGACACCTTGCATGACACCCCTTCAATGACAAAGAGTTTCAGGGCATGACCAAGCCCTCCAGCTCCACACCCTGGCCCCAGGTCTCTGTCAGGACCACCCAGGCCCACTCAGGCCCAGTCGATCACAGGCCCCTAGGAGATAAAGCAAGAGAGGATCAAGACAAGATGGCTTTTAAGATACGGTTTCTTCTCCTGGTCTTAATATAGTTTAACAGGCTTCATCCTCAGTTCAGAATTACATGGTGAGGGCATGGCCACAGCTGCTCCTAATGTCCATTCTATGTCAACATAAGAATGTCCAAACCTGTAGAAAATTTTTATAAGAGTTTCTGAAATTTTTATTCAAGGCAGAGAATACTCCTGGAAGCAAGCTCTTGAAGGACTGAGGAAAAATGCTTTGGAGAATGACAGTGTGCAGTTTCTTTCTTACATTTGGAATTAAGGAGGAAACATAAGGAAGATTACTTGAAGGTGGGAGAAAGCAAGGTGGAGATTGGATTACAGGATAGTTAACAAGATTATGTGCTTTCTTGAGGGTGGTTATGCTTCCAAGTGGTCTAAAAGAGAGGCATTTCAAAGGTGAGGCATTTCAAAGCAGGGTCTCAGCTCCCACTCCCTGCACCAGAACGCAGGATATGGTGAGGCCAAAAAGGAACACCAACGGAGCCATAGATAGGGGAGTCATACCATTATATTCTCGATAGCGGCTGGTCGAGATGCAAAAGTAAACACCTGCCAGTACCCCAAGGAGGGGGTCTTCCCGCATCCCAGTCTCGCTGGCAGCCAGGCAGGACACAGGAAGTAGTATCCACACGATCTGCAATTCACCATCCATGCTTGCTAACCCCACTTGCTAGCTGCAATCCGTAGCTTAGCCAAGGCAGTTATATTAATGGCTAATGGCTAACCGGTAACAACTGATGGCCAACTAGTCACAGCTGATGGCCATCTACTACCTGAGCCAGCACCTTTCCACATGAGGCCAAGAGCCTGGAAACTGTTCTCTGGGACTCTGTCCCCACACTGTATTAACCTATATGCACAGAAACAATGCACAGGGCTGGCTTAAGGCAAAGATAAACCTTTTATTAAAGAAGTTATATGCCTGGGGTATGACTATCCACCATAACCTGCCAAATTAGGAATTTATGATCAGATCACCCTGTGAGGTTACTTTCAGTTGAATTTATTACAGGACCCCCTTTTTGTCCACACTTAGAACCTATGTTTGCAAAGGTGAAGGGAGTGTGGTAAATTAGATATTGTCTCCAGTTCTTGATGTCTCTTAATACAGGGATATCTGCATTATACAACCCGTCTCATTGAACAGTGACTGTAATTCCTCTCACTAGAACAGTGATGTTGTGTTTGACCACATGGCTTGCTCTGGAAATGTGGACAGAGCAGCAATGTGACAGTTCTAGGCTAAGACGTCAAGAGGTATCATATGTTTCTGCTTGCTCTGTGTTCCTGTGCTCCATCCTAAGAAGAGTATGCCCCAGGAAGACACTGGTCCAGAGAGAATGAAGAAACCTGTGAAGCACACCTGAAGCCGATCCTTGCCACATCTGACTTCTAGACCCATGGACAAGAAAATAAATATTGGTTGTTATAAGCCACTGAGATTTTGAGAGTATTTGTTTACACAGTAAAACTGATTGATTAAAGATATTCCCAATTAGCTTCCTTTAAAAAATCCTGGTGATAAACTCTGATTGGCCTGATTTGGGACATGAGGCTCATCTCTGGACCAATCACTGAGAATGGAGAGATTTGGTATTATGCACATTTTGTTCAGGAAAGTGGGGGCCATTACTAAGATGAGGAAAAGGGATGCTAAGCAGACAAAAGCAATAGTCAATATTGTGGAGAACCAGCATAGAGTGGTGCCAAGGAAACTTAGGCAGGAGAGAGGGACAAAAATGAGGGTGTGTTGAATAATGTTATTGGCAGCAAAGATACACCAAGACAAGAAATGGAATGTGTTTATTTGCTTTAGCAATAATGACCAATAAAAGTGATTGGTGATCTTTGAACAGTTTCAGTTGAGTGTTGGAGTGACAGACAGATTATAGTTAATGATAATATTTCAATAAACTCTAATCCACTATTGAAATGTTAGTTATTACTAAAAAGAACCTTAGATAAGGAACAGGTTAGGAGTCTGTTAAAGGAGAGCCAGGAGTTTTATTTATTTGAGCATCACTTTAAAGCTACAGGAGGCTTTGGGGTGGAGAGTGTTGGGATTACCCTCACTAGGGGCAGATGATTCTCAAAGTGAGAGAGATCCTTCCAGGGTGGAACCAGGCTAAAAGGTGGAGCACAGTCCTGGTGTGACCCTCAGGGCCTGCAGTGAATTTCATTTTTGGGAACCATATGGACGTGAAGGCAAGATCCAAGCAACGTGGAATTTAAAACATCCGAGTTTGATAAGAGATCACAAGGGAGGTAAGAGAGGCCAAGGGAGGAGAGAGCAGATAAGAATATCTGGTCTCAGGCCTGGAGAAATAGAAACAGAGCCAGCCCTAAACACAAGTATTCAATTGACAGCATGTTAATTTAGTGCCCACCCCCTTTTAGGACTCTGACCTTTCCTTGACTTCTGTTGAGACCTCTTTCCTTCCCCATCCCCTATGGCCTGTCCTCTATCTCTGCCCTGTCCCTCCTGTCTTTATTGATGTCTTACTGTGTAGGACTTTCACAGGCTGTTTCACCTCGCCCAGTCCTACCCAAACAGTACACCAACCTCTCTCTCTCTCTGTCTTATCTTTCATTGTCTCATGTCTCATTCCTTTGCTCTCTACTTTCAAAGAGGCATCTGGGAATGAATCCATGCCAAGATATTAACATAAGATATCTCCTTCTTCTGCATTATTTGCTTTCCAAATGGACTTTCCTGGTAACATGACATGGTAACCCAAAAGGTGTTATTTGTCAAAGGAGGAAGAATTTAGACAGATGAAGTTAAGGCATGAAAAATTACCCCTTACGTTTTACCACCTAATAAGTTTGTCACTGATGAGGCCATTCATGAACTGGAGAAGGTATTAAGGGAAGTTGGATAAGAATCATCTTTTAATGTTAATTCATGTCTTTTATTAACCCATATACAATTACTTGTCTTCTGGTTTGTTGAAGCAATAGGTCAGAACAACATTTGCCACAATAATGTCTGTCAAAGTGGCTGGCCATACAAACTCCAGCACCACATTCATCTGAAGGGCACTCCCGACGAAGGTGACTGATTTTGCCATTCTCATCCTGAAATCTTACAGTATTTCAGGACAACCAGCTTAATCTTCTTTCTCTTATGCTTATTCTTCTTGGGAGTGGTGTAAGACTTCTTCTTCCTTAGCACCACTACTAAGTCTCAATACAAGATGAAGAGTAGACTCTTTATGAATGTTGTAGTCAAAGTACATCCATCTTCCGGTTACTTGCCAGCAAATATCAGTCTTCGCTGATCAGGAAGAATTCCTTCCTTATCCTGGATCCTGGCCTTTACATTATCTGTTGTATCCGAGGGTTCAACCTTGAGAGTGATGGTCTTCCCAGTAAGGGTTTTGATGAAAAGCTGCATCTTGGCGGTGATTCCACCGCATACGGTGGATTGGAAAGGATAAGAATCTTAATTTTAGAAATAAAATATTTAATTTTAGGTGTCAACACAACATATTTTAGATGTAATTGCTAAACAAAAATGCCCTGAAGTAAGAAATATAGGGTTAGACAATTCGCCACAAATCCGAGGTCAAGAGGTGATACCTACATCCTGGTATCACTTTTCCCTTCCAGTTTATAGTTACAAACACTCTCACATCTGTTATTTCATTTGATCTTTACAAAAGCTCTGTGAAGTAACTTTGTGTTTCTTAAAAGCATTTTTAAAATTTGCGTTTTTAAAGCAAAAGCAAAAATTTCAATTTACAGAAGCTAAATTACTTATCTAATGTTCACTGCTGGTTGATATTTCAGTTCAAGTCTGAAGGAAGGGAAACACCAATGTCTAGTTCAACAGTCAGGCAGCAGAAGTTCCCTCTTACTCAGTCTTTTGTTTTACTCAAACCTTCAGATGATTGGATGAGTCCCACCCAAATTAG
Organism: Rhinolophus ferrumequinum; assembly: GCF_004115265.2. Taxonomy (NCBI): domain Eukaryota; kingdom Metazoa; phylum Chordata; class Mammalia; order Chiroptera; family Rhinolophidae; genus Rhinolophus; species Rhinolophus ferrumequinum. The sequence continues at coordinate 40,185,858 of NC_046297.1, forward strand.
GAAGATCAATCTGCTTCACTCAATCTACTAATTCAAATGCTAATCTCATCCAGAAACACTTCACAGACACACCCAGAATAACGTTTGACCAAATACCTGGGCACCCTGTGGCCCAGTCAAGTTGACTGATAAAATGAACTATGACAGTGGTTAACTGAGCTCCTCAAGGAATAAAATAGTCAGTCTCGTTTTGCATTGAACACTGATGAAATGGCTTACAAAACCAGATGTGACAAAGCTGGTGGGCAGAATTTTCAGAGACATAAATGTGATCATTTCTATAATTTTTATTTGGCCTAGAGTTTGATCTCCACAGCAATCAAATGTCTTCTGTAGGTTTCTGTGACCATTCTTCTTCTTCTTCTTTTTTAAAAACATTTTTTTTTTAAGTGTGTTTTTCCAGGACCCATCAGCTCCAAGTTAAGTAGTTGTTTCAATCTAGTTGTGGAGGGTGCGGCTCACAGAGGCCCATGTGAGGACTGAACCGGCAACCTTGTTGTTAAGAGCACGGCGCTCTAGCCAACTGAGCTAACCGGCGTCCCTGTGACCATTCTTCTTGAATAGAATTTATTTTCTACCTTTCTCACCCTCTCCTGCTCCTTCTTATCTGTCATCATTATCATTATCACTGTCATCACCATCAACATCCAAAGGTTACTGAATGTTTGGGGTACACATGGCTCTGTACCAGGAAGAAATTTGTAATTCACGGGGAAACTGGATTTATCCCTTGCTTGGAATGGCTTAATTTCGGCTGAGGAGATAGAACATGTATATAAAAAGATAAAGAAGTATAAACTAAGTATGAACTAGATAGCTAAGTGCTAACTGCAAAAGGATATTAATCTTAGATTCCGGAAAAAGAACTAACTGATCTGATCAGCAGGCTGAACATGGTCTGAAAATGCTTCAAGAAGGTTGTGATCCTTGGGCAGAGCCTGAGGGAAGAATGTGACCAAAATAAGTGACAGGAAGTAGAGAGACTATGTTAGAAATAGAGAATACCCCTAACAAAAGTGAAAGGTGCAAATATGTGCTCAGGGATAGGCAGTGAGTCATGGCTTGGTGGGCACTTGTGCCATTGAACAGTTTCATGTCTGGAGAGCAGCACCCAGGAACAGATTTAGGCCCAGATTGCTAATTAAAATTATTTCACTGTGTGTGAAAATTCCCAGGATCAGTGTGGAGTGTCATCACATCTCCTGAAGGCATTTTCTTCCTCAAACACGACTTCCTAAACATGCCTAGCCGGTCAAATATCACTGCTGTTACACAGAAGTCCTCTGAAAAGCCCTTCTGGATTTGCACATGGTTAAAAGAAGAAAAGCAGACTACCTGTTTTCATTTGCAGAGTTAATGACATTTTTACACTGTTTGTCCTGTTTATCTGGGTGCACAGCACTGGCGTGCACTGGATTATAAACCAAATAGGGGCAGGTCTGGTACTTCTGTCCCAGGGCCCTGGTCAGTGCTGGGCACAATGTGGGCTCTTCCTGAGTGCTTTGGGGACACACAGAAACTGCATGTCAATGAGACATGGTACGCCTTGCCACCTGACAGTCAGTAGTTTACCTTCGCTCCTGGTTACTGAAAGGAAGAGACACTAACCCCTCTAGGGAGGTACCAATCCCTCTCCCTAAAATGTCTTGGGGCATCGGGTAATCTCTAATCAAAGAGGGTTGGCTTTTACCTGCCAAACACATTGAAAAATAGATCTTTTGTGGGTACTTTAGAGAGATGGCATAGTTAGAGAACTTTAAATGCAGGAGAACTAAGATTCAAACAATGCGTCTGAGTAGCTGAATGATCTGGTGCAGGTGACTTCACTTTTCTGGGATTCAGTTTCGTTTGCATGCAGACATACTTTGTTTTACTGCACTTCGCAGATATTGCATTTTTTACAAATTGAAGTTTTGTGGCAACCCTGTGTTTTTTAGCATTAACATTTTACATTTTTAACTATAAAGTGTTTTTTAATTAAGGTATGTACATTGTGCTTTTAGACGTAATGTTATTGCACACTTAATAGACTATAATATAGTGTAAACATAACTCTTATATGCACTGGGGAATCAAAAAATTCATGGAGCTCGCTTTATTGTGGTGATCTGGAACAGGACCCACAATATCTCTGAGGTATCCTGTAATAGGTATAATAATAAAAAAACAACAAGAGCAACACTCCTTAGGGTTATTGTGAGGATTAAACATGTAAGTATAAAGTCCTAGGACAGTGCCTACACATAGTAAATTTCCACAAGCTGGAGACATTAGTGTGACTGTTTCTGTGCATGTGTAAGGAAATGAAAAGCAGTGTATACCGGACTCAGGCAGATCTCTGTTTCAATCTGGGCTTTGTCCCTAACCAGCTGTGTGGCCCTAGGCAAGTTATTTTATTTCCCCAAGCCTCAGTTTTTTTTGTCTTTATGGGAATAACAATAGTTCTTGCTTTGCAGGATTATTAATGAAGCTTCAGGGAGACAGGCATTAAAAATACTTAATCTGTGTCTGATACAGAGTAAAACTATCAACGAATTTAATTATGATAACAAACAAAAATAATAGCAACATTTGAGCTTTCTTCGACCATCTTTTCCCCAAGGATGGCAGCAGTGGAAGGGAAATCTCCCGACTGGGGAGAGGGGGTGAATCATGCAGCTACGCAGATGGTGGGCTTGATGAAGACAGGGCCATCCCCACCTGGTTTATCCTGTAGCTCCATTACCTAGCAGAGTGCCCAGCACATATGTAGCAGGCCAATTCTACCTGCTGCTTTACAAACAGCTCCACCTAGGAGGACATTCAGAGATGTCTAGACCTCCTCTTAAGTCTAGACCAGCATTGTCCAATAAAAATACAATATGAGCCACATATGGAATTTTAAAAGTTTTAGTAGTCACATTAAAAAGAAACAGGTGAAATTAATTTTAACAATATATTTCAGTTAACCCACTAATCCAAAATATTAATCATTTCAACATACAATCAACACAAAAATATTAATTAACTATTTATATTTTTTGTACTGAGTTTGAAATCCAGTACGTATTTTACACTGCAGCCCATCTCAATTCATACCAGCACATTTCTAGTGTTCAATAGCCGCACGTGTCTAGTGGCTAGAATACTGGAAAGCACAGCTTCAGATCAAGAAAACCAGATAAAGGCTCTCCTTCCACCCCCATCAAGTCCACCCCTCGGTTCTACTTCCTGTCTGAGGACTCACTTCTTTCTCTGGTGGCTGCCCTGGAGAATGGCTTCTGGCTTCTTACAAGACAGGTTTACCATCCACATGGGAGTGCTTTACTCTTGCATGTCTCACCAGAAAAACCACATCAGAATACATCACCATAACCTCTATATCCATTCCATAAGGTAGACATACATAACAGAGAATTAATTTTTCAAGGCACTTCCAAGCTTGTTATTTGAAGTATCAACTAGCATCAACTATCACTATTTGACAGTATCAACTATCATCCTTTTTTTCAGACATACCTTTAAATAGCTTTATGTACTGTGATCTCACCTATATTCAACACTGTATAATAATTTATTTGTTTATTCAATTTATTGAGGGCCTACTATGTGCAATTAGGAATATAAAAATGAGCAGGAAGGATGAAATGCCTGCCCTTGGGAAATTTAAACTTGAGTTGGGTGGGCAGACGAGTAAGCAGAATTTTTTATATGGTGTGATGGGAGAACTAAGTACTAAGTACTCTGGAAGCTCATAGACGGCAACTAAACTAACACATGAGTGTGTGTGTGTGTGTGTGTGTGTGTGTGTGTGTGTGTGTGTAAGGGGGAGGCAGTCAGGGAAGAAACATCTAACATAAGATCTGAAGGTGGAGTTGAAATTGGGGTGTGGGGTTGTTGGGAAGTGGAGCTGGGGAAAGGAGGAGAGCATTCCAGGTAAGGAGAGAGCAATTATATGTCCCAGAAAGTGCAGAGACTGAGCAGGGGGCCTGAAAATCACCCACCCAGCTGGTGTCCTACAAGAGTACATTTGTGCCTTAGGCCGATGTAGGGGAGATGAGGGTTAACCATGATCAACAGTTTGGACTTTATTTAAATTCTATAGTAAAGATCCTGGCAACATCAGCTCTGGTTCTGATTTCTCGCCTGCCTTCTTATTCTGTATTTCTAGCTGTTTACAGGATATCTTCACATTTCACTTAAATTCCACATGCTTAAAATCACTCATCAACTTCACTCTTTTATAACTATTCCAAACTGGTTCTGCCCTAATTTCTCTGTCTCTCGTAATGAGATCAGCATAATTCTAATCTCCTACCACAGCAAAGACATCTTTCATCCCTTCCATATCTTCTCCCGTTGTACCCAAACTGCCACTAAATCTCGCTAATTTTTTTACTGAATATCTGAAGGCTTTGGGTTCAAGCACTTTCTGGCTTCCGTGAAGATAATTCATCACTCATTTTTCTATAATAGCTCTAAATTTTCACCAATGCTATCTAAACTTCGAGAGGTATAACTTGTACTCCTCTGAGATATCATTTTGGAACAAACCAGCAGTTTTAAAAATCACATCAGATTCTAAAGTAGGAAAATAATTTCAGCAGTCCAGAAAACCCCCAAGTAATTTTTATTGGAAAAAAGACAATTCTTAATGTTTTGTTTATTTTTTGATTCCATCTTTTTATATCTTAAAACAATTCATCAAACTTCATCCTGAAATCATCAGGTTCTATTACCTGCATAGAGAATCCACAAACAGGGACTTTTCTTTGTCTAATTGTGTCCCTCCCTTTCTATACCAGCCCTTTCCTGGATACATTACCTGCATGTTCACTCATCCTAAAAAAATTTTCAACACTGTTTAAACTTGCCCTTGATTACCAAGTACCTTACTTCATACTGGCTCCGCAATTCATTATAACCACACCCTGAAAACTGGACATGGAAAATTTAAAACACAAGAACCAGATTGCATTTTGTGTCTCAGGAATAAATGAGAAGAAAAATGATAATTTCCCCCAGTTGTATTTTGTCATATTTTAAACAAAATGTCCACTGGCTAGAAATTCCATTTCAATCAGTAAGTATTTAGTGAGATTTAAGGACTGTGTTCAGCATGAAACTACTTGTTAGAGGTCTGGTAACCACGTTTTCTACAATTAAAAATCAGGCCGTATGATGTGACATGGGACAGAGCATTTGAAAGCAGTATACCTTGGAAAACTTGAGTTATACATTGCAATAATTACAGTAAATGCAAGATAAATATTGTCCCTCAAGTTTACAATTTTATTGGAAACACAAGCCCAACACATATTCATTTACTTGGCCTCTGAACAGTTAGTAAACACCTAGTATAGGAGGTACTTTGTTAGTCAGTAAATTCCAAAGATGAAAAATACAAATAATCATCTTAAATGCTTTGTCAAACAAGATTGGCCCTTGTGAGGCTAGTTTTAAGTTGGCTATACTACAATGTCCAGTTGTTTGCTCAAACACCAGTCTAGATGTTGCTGTGAAGGTACTTTTTTGGTATTATTAAAATCATTTAAATCAGTAGACTTTGAGTTAAGTAGTATGAGACCTTTCATAATGGGGATGGGCCTTATCCAATCAGTTGAAGGCCTTAAGAGCAAAGAGTGAGGTTTTCCCCCAAGAAAAGGGAATTCTGCCTTTGTACTCAAGACTGCAACAGTGACTCCTGCTGGAATTTCCAGCCTACCAGCTTACTCTGCAGATTTTTTATTTATCACTCCTCACAACTGTGTGAGCCCTGTGTGAGCCCTATTTAAATAAACTGTGAGAATTTATTTAAATTCTTTAAAATAAAACTCTATCATCTCTACTCTTTCTCTGTCTCTGTCTCTATCTCGATCTCTATCTCTAACATCTTCTGTCGGCTCTGTTTTTCTGGAGAACCCTAATACAGCTCTCCTAAGTATAGTCATTTATTTCCCATTCTTTAAGTAATCTATACATTTTTAAGCATAATTGTATAATACCTTTTTTTCCCCCCACAAATGGTAATACTCTACTTTACAATATGTCTTCTAGCAATGGTTTTAAACATATGGTATTCACTTTCAAGATCCATCTTGCTGCAGAACAGAAGCCAAAGAGGAATTATCTGATGGAACAAGGTTGCCTAATTTCAAGTGGAATGAGAAATGAGGGAATGTGGAGAGCTTGAAGAAACCCAGGAAGTGTTCAAGTCAGGGAGGCACCAGGCAAAGCAGCACAGAGAAGGCAATTTGGGCCTTCTGATTACAAAATTTGGAGGAAAGAAACTGCACGGATAATAGGGCACATGTTTGTATCTTTACAGTGGAAAAAGATCCTGTGAGAAGAAAAGAGGACAGTAGGGCAAAATTGATCAAAGCAGTTGGGATACCAATAAAAATTTCTTGGGATGAAAAAGGAGCAAATGTTTAAGATCTAGAACTATGAGTTTAGTGCTGGATTACCCTTTGGGGATATGAGCTTTTGCAGTAGAAAATGGTACAGGTTGATCTGTTTTGAACGGTGGTGTGGGTGCTTTGTAGCAGGAGAACTCTGGGTGGAATAAGTGATAGTTGATTACACAATCAGTTTAAGCACGTACCTAGCAGGCCCACTTCTTTGCACCGGTAACAGAAACCACTTGGAAGGGGGAAATCTTATGAATAATTAGACATAATTATGTTGTCAGCTCATATATCATTATGTCTTGCCTCTCAGGGACATTTTTCAGATTAATTAGTTAATGTTTGTAAAATAAGCTCCAAATGCCATGTATCATTGGCACAGAATTTGATTTTCAGTGTGATGAATGTAATTAAGTCATGTTGATTTCATATGAACTTTCACTGCAGGCTTATGTCTGTTCTGGACTGTTCTGGGGGCATAGGTTCTTGTACTGGCATTTCATCCAAAGAGCTCTTGATGTTGGAAGCACCATGTCAGGCACTTTGCATCGTGTGTGATGCACGTCTCAGGTGAGATGGGGCCTTTAAAGTATAGATTAGAATTGTGGTTTCTACCGATGAATAAAGGTTATGTTTCTACGTGATACCTAGTTTGACAGTCTAGTAATCAAAAGCAAACACTTTAAAATCAAGAACAGCAGGAGGGAAATCATTAAGAGTTTTATTTGGTGTCCTAAGTCATCCTGGCCTAGTATATGACATGTACACAAAATATTCTTCAGTTAGGAAATTTAGTTTTTAAACTCAGAAGTGGCTTCAAATATCCCCAATCCATACCTTAAACAGTATATGTGATTATTGACTTAGAAGCTTAAATATGTGTTAGTATTTTTGGAGTTGGCGATTTTTGAGAGAGGAATCAAATAAGGTCTAGGACAGTGGTTTTCAAACATTTTGTCTCAGGGTCTCTTTATAAAAAATCTTAAAAATCATTGACGATCTTAAAGAGCTTTTGTTTATGTGTGTTACATCTATCAATGTGTATTATGTTAGAAATTAAAGCTGAGAAAAAATTTTAATTTATTTATTCATTAAAAATAACAACCCCATTAAATACTAACATAAATAAGAAACTTTTAACGAGAAAAAGTGAGAAGAGTGGCATTGTCTTACATTTTTATAAATCTCTTTAATGTCTAGCTTAATAGAAAACAGCTGTAGTTCCATATCTGTTTCTGCATCCAATCTGATGTGATACATCATTTTGAAATAGATGAAGAAAATCTGGCCTCACACAAATATGTAACTGGAAAAAGAAGGAGTACTTGAACAGCCTTTTCAGATAATTGTGGATGTTCCTTTTTGATTTGACACCCAAATTCAACAAATAGTTTTTTGAAGGTTGTTTTCGTAAAAGTTCGTGGATTCTGAAAATACATCAATGACTTTTTGTACTCCATTGCTTTAAAACCCCATGGCCTATCTTGTCCTTGTATTATGCATTGGTCACTTGGAAAATATTGATTCACTGAGCTAGGCAGATCTTCCAAATGTTGACACATTTCATTATATAATATCAAACTATCACTTTCATTAATATCACCACTGATTTCATCATAAAATTCTTTAAGTATTGGTATACTCTCAAGTTTAAAAAAATTTTTATTTTCACTATAAAGCTGGAATTTTATTATTGGCAATAAATACTTTCAGTTGTTTTCCCTAAAGTGATGGTCTTACTTTGTTCATTTAAGAGACAAAGTATGCCAAATACCCACATCTGAATAAGCATAGTTTGTTTTCAAGTAAAAATGGTATTCCACTAAAAAGCAGCTAGCTCAGCTCACAACACACGTGATTTTCCTTAAGACAACTATTGCAATTGGTATGCATCAAGGTTTTTACGAGAACTTATTTCCTCACACAGAATATTAAAATGATACGTGCTCAAGGGTCAACATTTAATAAAATAAATACTTTTTGCTGCTTTATCAAGGTCATTTTTAAGTGAAATAAGCTCTTTATGAGAAATCTGCAAGTGTATGGCAGTGCCATATAAACTGACTGCTACAATTTGATGCCACTGCCTGCACTTGTTCTAGGGCCCCAGCAGTTTTACGCATGTGGCTTTTGCCCCACCAATGCAAATGTCAGCACGGTGAAAAGCCAAATAATGTCCAAGTCCTACAATAAAAAAGTTTTGAACTTGTAGACTCTCTGAAAGGGCATCAGGGACCTTCAGGGGTCCATAGACAACTCTTTGAGAATCACTAGTGTAAGAAATGCACTGAAGGTGGAGCAGAGGAGAGAGGTAGGGTATTTTTTAAAAGCAGTGCTTCAGCAATGGGTAGGATGTTGTAAGCAGTATAAATTGATAGAATTAGCTGCTGTTACTGGTTTGTTTTGTTTTATTTTTAAAGCAGCAGGAAGCATATTATATTGCTGTAAATCACTTTTTCAAACTTTTTTGACTGTAATACACTTTCACATTGTAACAGTACACACATACATACAGATATTGTCATGCGGGATGTCATGCAGGATCTCTGGTCCCGCTCCCCACATAGGAACGCTGGATATGGTGAGGCCAAAAAGGAACACCCACAGAGCCAAGGATGGGTAGTTCATACCACTATAGTCTCGCTGGCAGCTGGATTGGAGACACAGGAAGCAGGCTCCACATGACGTGCAATCTGCTGTCTGCTTCTCTACCAACCAAGCAACCCCACTTGCTAGCTGCAATCCTCGGTGTGTTTCTCTGCTTGCCAGCCAACCAACCAACCAACCAACCCCTTGCTAACTGCAATCCTCCGTGGTAACTGCAATCCGAATATCTTGGACACAGCCAGACTATCTGGGCACAGCCAGGGTTTCTCAGGGCATCACCAGTCCTTCTGGGCACAGCCAGACTTCGTGGGCTTCAATCTACCACAGCAGTTATACTAGTGACCAATGGCTCACTGGTTACAGCTGACAGCCGACTAGCCACAGCTGATGGCCATCCAATCACAGTTGATGGCCGTTTACTACCCGAGTGAGCACCTTTCCACGTGAGGCCGGGAGCCTGGAAACTGCACTCCTGGCTCTGTCCCCACAGACATATTTGCTGAAATACATAAAAGTTGAATGAAATAATACCCTTACAATCTGTGATACACTCTAACATCTTTATTTTATTCTATTTCCTTTCTTTTAAAAATGTTGGTCATGACCCACTAAGTTGATGTCACAATTCACTAATGGGTGGGGAACCACAGTTAGCAAAAGATCTGCTCTAAATAAAGGTGCTTTCATTTTGTAATGCATAACCCTTTTAAAGGCTGTCTGCCTTTGGCTGGAGGCTAAATGTGTACCCAGGAGTTTTAAATGGTTGCTTATTTTGCCATTTCTTGATTCAGTTGCAAATACTTCTTAAAGTGTGGTTAAATGAGGAACACTTTGTTTCTAGGATGCAATATGTATATTATTATATAAAACACATTTTTATTTTATTTTCTTTGATAAAATTAAAATGTTTACCTGGGGTTAAAAAATCCTAACACTTTTTCTTCAACATTAGTGGCTAAATATACACAATACAACCTTATAAAGGAGATTGTATTGAGATTGCTATGGTAGTAATTATTGCTCTCATAAAAAGAACTCTTTAGTACATTCCCAGGATCTGGGTGTACTATTTTATACTGCTCTGACTTCCTATTCTGCCAATCTTTTGAGAATCATTGCTCTGACAGGTGTAACTAATTGTAAAGTTGTAAAATGAAGTGGCCATCAATTTGGGATATTTTGCTTTAATACTAAGTAATGCTAAGTTATATGTTAATATATATAACATATATATATTATATAATAAATATTATATAATATATAATATTATAACATATAATATATATTTTATATATATATATACATATATATAATTTAGCATTACTTAGCATTGTATTATAATATATAGCCAAGGAGGACAAACAGGAAACAGGGAGGGACATTCAGATATATTCCCCCTTGTTTGCATATATATACTATATATTATAATATGACATATATAATATATAATGTTATATATAATATTATAATATATATAATATGTATATGTACAAACAAGGGGGAATATATCTGAAAGTCCCTCCCTGTTTCCTGTTTGTCCTCCTTGACTTTCAGGATATTCCCTCAGGATCTCTCTCTCTCTCTCTCTCTCTCTCTCTCCTACCATCCTCTACTCCTAACCATCCTCTACCTATATTTTTCAATATTTTAAAAATATTGATCTATTTTGCCTTGATCCTTAAATGTTTGTTTTCCCTCTGCTTAAGGTCAATGTACCTGCCTAGCCTTTCTGTTATTTATTCCCCAGCGTCAAGCAATGTGTAGGAAGGGTCAGGGAGACAAAAAATGAGAGAAAAAGTTAGATATCTCTTGCAGTTGTTCCAAAGAGAGATGAGGAGGTCTTGAATTAGGGAGATGCCACTGGGAATGGCACAAAAGGGACAGACTCATAAGATTTATCTCACAATCAGAGTGGGATATAGGAGAAAGAAAAGATGATTTTGAAGTTCTCACTTTGGAAAATTTTGTAAGGTAGGAGGAGGAGCTGATACAGGAAAAATGATGAGATCATATTTAAAAACATATTGGAGATCTTACACAGATAGCAAAAAATATGGTAGGTGAACTTGAGAGAGTACAGGGCTAGAGACTTGAGCTAAGTAATCTGAGCAGTTTTTTTTTTTTTTTTTTTTTTTTAGAATTTTCTCTTTTTTTTTTTTTAATTGGGGAAGGGGAACAGCACTTTATTGGGGAACAGTGTGTACTTCCAGGACTTTTTTCCAAGTCAAGTTATTGTCCTTTCGATCTTAGTTGTGGAGGGTGCCGTTCAGCTTCAAGTTGTTGTCCTTTCAGTCTTAGTTGTGGAGGGAGCAGCTTGGCTCCAGGTCCAGTTGCCGTTACTAGTTGCAGGGGGCGCAGCCCACCATCCCTTGCGGGAGTTGAACCGGCAACCTTGTGGTTGAGAGGATGCGCTCCAGCCAACTGAGCCATCTGGGAGCTCAGCGGCAGCTCAGCTCAAGGTGCCGTGTTCAATTTTAGTTGCAGGGGGCGCTGCCCACCATCCCTTGCGGGACTCGAGGAATTGAACTGGCCACCTTGTGGTTGAGAGCCCACTGGCCCATGTGGGACTCGAACCGGCAGCCTTCGGAGTTAGGAGCATGGAGCTCTAACCGCCTGAGCCACCGGGCCGGCCCAAGAGCAGTTTTTGAAATCATGGATATAAATGAAGTCATCAATGTAGATAACACCAAAAAAGGATGTGACTAAAGATAAACTTTAGGAAACTTTGACATTGGAATAATCAAAAAAAGAGGATGAGGAGCCCCTGAAAGACACAGAGAATCAGTTAGAAGAATGTAACTTACAGAAGCAAAGTAGTTGGACAGCACGTGGAATACTGTTACAGTCCTTTGGGAAAGGACCTCTTCCTTCTTCTGAGCAAAGAGTAACAGAGAGCAATGTTCAAGGAAATGCATGATGCTGAGAGAAAGATCCTAGAATTTGGAGCCAGCAGCCATGGATTTTCATTTTTTCACAAGTGTTGGAACATGTAGGGGATCTAGTAATGGTTACGTGACTTTGGGCAAGTTGTATTACACAGATATGAAACCAGTAGAGAACAACTGAAGGCTAATTGTCGTTCAATATATTGTCAGAAAGATACCAAGTCAAAAAGAGTGTAGCTGTCTGGTTTGAGAAAGTTAGAGAACATTACTGAGTATATCAAACTTGAGTAGAGTGTCAGAGGATGAACAGGATTTTGGCAGGTACAATAGCGGAGGGAGAATACTTGACTTAAAAGGTGATAGTTCACAGTCTAGAGAAAAGAGAATTGAAGACATAAATTCCTTCAGGAGAGAATCTTTGTGTTTCCTTTTTCTTTGTTTTGGAACTGAGGAAGCTCATTTATTTGAGATATTTATATACTATAGTTTGATGCTTGATGGAAGAAGAAAAAGAAGGGAAAAAATATGCACTTGTATGAAAAGTCTTCCTTTAGGACAAATGCGTTGTTCTTTATTTTACTTTATTTGCTGTCATTTTATAAATGTACCCCCAAATTTTCAACAAGATGCTCCTTATGTTATTCTTAAGGAGATTAGAAACACTTGACGTAGAAAGTTAACCAATCACTTAAAGATTCCCTACTTTACAAGTAGGAGGTACAAATAAGCAACACATTGTTTAACTTAGAGATCAAAAGGGAAACTCCTACAGTGGAGGGCTGGGAGACGTATATTAGATGTGATATGGATGTGCATCTTGGATCACAATATGAGGAAACTACAGAGGTTGATTTCAAACTGAAAAGAAACACAGAGGGAATACAATTCAGAGGAATAAACTGTTTAAGAGTATTGTGACTTTTAAGATAAAATATCAGTTTGGTAGTAAACCAACATTCTTGGGCCGTGATGCTGGTTCTTTGGGGGAAAAATTAAATCAAGCAAACATAAAGGCATTTTATTCCACTATCTTTGGGGGAAAATACAGTTACAAATTTGACCTTTAAGAATCAGTTCCAGAATACTATGGGCTTTACTGACCATGCACTGGAACGGGATCAGCAGTTAGGTATGGTGTGTGGCAGACAGTCAGTCATTGCTGAGAATTGTTTGTTAGGCATTACCAGAGGCTCCAGAAAGGGTCTCCTTATGGTTCACCTCGCTTTGAACGAAACCAGTGATATCACCAGTCCTCACTTCAGTGAGGACAAGCTGAGGATTAGCAGCTTTTCAAAATAAAAACCAGAGAGTACTAAATGTGTCATCATTGGGACACATACAGGGATCATTATTATGTTATTAAGTGTTTATAAGTTAGTTTATATTTGCCAAATACAAATATAAAAATCACTTCTTAATTATACAGGCATTAAAGTCTTGCGTCATTAACCACACATTTAAAACAGCTTTGAATCACTTACGAAAACAATTGAAAATATTTTTGATTTTTCTCTGTTCTAATGTTCAATTGCCTTACAGCCAAGATTAACCTGTTTATTGTCTCATAATTAAATACATTAAAAAGTGTTATTCTCTTATTTATCAAAAATTGAAGTGCAGGGAAATGAGGCAATTTGTGCGTATATATTCATCAATCCAGGATTAAAATTCGAGAATTGAACTCTCACTTTTTAAAACATGGTCTGTATTTATATAGTATGCCAGGCAGACAGCATACTGTTAAGAGAAAAGAAGGAAAATAATAAAATTAAAAAATTATTAGCTTTGAGTTGAATAACAAAGGAGCACCAAATGGAAACTCATCTACTAGCCAAGAAGGGCTATAGTTCACTCCCCCCATCTATCACCACCAGCTGGCAGATGGGCTCAGGAGAAATGCAAGCCTCCTCAGATGCCAAGTTCTCTGCTTATGTAGCAGTCTTAGTCCTTGCCATGCAGGGAGGGAGGACAGGGAGTAGCCCGAACCTACAGTTCCACATAGCTGCTCATCCCACTGTGAAGGAAACTCTTGGGGTTAGCCAACAAAAATGGAATTCAAATTTGGAACCAGACCTCACCTGATATATTCTAATTGATTGTCATGTGATTGGCCATCTGTTTATAATTTGAATGTCTTTTTTTTTTTTGTATGAGAAATGCTTTTGTACAGGGTGGGACCAATGCTCCCCTCAATTTCTATATGGAAAAAAATATTTTCTGTCTTTTCATTGCTTTGCTGAGTAGCTTTCAACAAGCTTTTGGAAAAAGTCTGGATCCAGATTTATAAAGTATCAACTGATGCTATGCTAAAACAATGGGATATTTTATGGGCTGCAAAGCTCTTATTATTTAGTAATTTTTTGGTTGTGATCATTTTAATAACAGTAATGGTAAGCTATTTTAGAGGCTGAAAGATGAAACTCTTAAAATCAGTTAAGATTGTTTAAATTCAATTTACACCTTAAAGACTACATCCAAAATATTATTTGGCTATAGCTTTAGTTCTATAATTTATTTGAATGTCACCATTTCGTTGATTTATAGAATCTGATGCTAGCTAGGTTTATGGATCAAAATTACTGATCCTTAAAATTTCTAGAAATGCAGAAATCATTTTTCCCCCCAATTTAAAATATGCAAATCTTCATGGGTCCAACTTTCATTATTTTGTCTAAATCTTCCTTTTATGAGGCTCTTATCAAAATTTTGGTAGTTAATATAAGACTTTGGAGCTGAATTTCTTAAGAAATAAGAGCAGAGGTTCTCAAACTTTGGTATACCAGATAACCATGGGAGTCCCAGTCCCAGCCCAAACCCATGGAATCAGAATCTGGGGAGTGGGTATCTTTATTTGTCACAATAGGTAATTCTGATGCACCCCAAAGTTTGAGAACAAATGAATTAGACCAGCCCAAAAGCCAATTCTGCCTACTACCTGTTTTTCTAAATAACATTTTATTGGAATACAGCCATGCCCATCATTTTTGTATTGTCTATGGATGCTTTCACACTACAATGGCAGAATTGAGTAGTTGTCACAAAAACCGTATGACCGCAAAACTGAAAATATTCACTATCTGGCCCTTTACAGAAAAAAATTGCCAACTCCTGAGTGAGATGAATGATATAAAATGAAATACATTTTTCCAGATTTAGTTATTTCGGTTCACTCACTCATTCATTCAGTCATTCATTCATTCAGCTAGACAAATAGGAACTAAAAATCATAGAAACACTCATGGGGTTAAAAAACGACTTTTGACATTGCCTTTTAATTTTCTTCAAACCTTTCAATTGTTTCAAACAAAGAAAAGAAAAACTAAGTTGGATTTTTTTTTAAAAATTAACTGTGTTTGATTAAGATTTTGGATATTTAATGATTTTCCAACTTATTGCTGCAAAATGACTCATCACTACTCTGCTCAACTCTGTAATATCATGAATTTAGCAGTAATTAAAGTGACATTCAAATATAAGAAAAAGTAAACCTATTCATCTCAAGAGGTGGGTAAATATTTAAAAGATTATAGGGGCTTAGAAGCGAGTTTGGATTCAGCAAGGCAGTAAAGTGGGAAAGGGCTAATGATCTTCAGAGCTGCCGAGCCAGAGACAGCACATCATAAAACAGGATGCGTTCTGGTGGTACAGTACAAGAATGCTCTGTACACAGTATGAAGCATCTTGAAATGTGAATAAATTGGATTAAGTTCCAAAAACAATACATATACTCAAGTGAATGGGAGGCCTGAGCTGCAGCAAGGCCTTTGATTTACATGGTATGATTGTTTCAAGGCGTGCACAGCCCTTCCCAAGAGCTGGGATGGATTTTCCTCCCAGAGCCTGCAGGAGATGTTGAATTGACATCATAGAAAATTGTCAGCAGAGAAGAGAGACTGATTGCCAGGCTGCAGGAGGGAGTTGGAGAAGGGAATTAGGTTCCTTACACCTTGTTCATCATGTCATTAACTTGCTTCTTCAAAGATCTTCAATGACTTCTTATTACTTAAAGGATTAAAGTCAAACCCCGGCTGGCATTTCAGGCGTTCTCTGATCTGCCCCTTGTGCTGGTATCTCAAAGCGTTTTCATGCCTATGACCTCATTTGATCTTTATTGTACCCTCATACAAGTCAGAGGAGGAGGTAGTATTTTCGTTATACAGATAAATAAGCTCAGGGATAGCTGGCTTATAGGCAGGCTAAAGGTCACACAGCAGTAAAGGTCTGAGTCAGGGCTGGAACTCATGTCTCCTACACCATGTGACATGTTTATGAATCTTTTCCTCTAAATTAGACTTGTTCCCAAAACACACCCTATGCTTGCCTTCCTCGGTTTGCTCTTGCCTTGCCCCATGGAATGCCTCTCCCTTCTCCATGTGGAATGCCATCTTTTAAATTCTAGTTCACTTCCTATCTTTGTTAGCAAACCTTTCGTGAACTCCAGTATTTAGTACTGTCTTTCTCCTCCTGTGAACTCACACACTTTTTGTTGACACCACTCCTTTTCCTTAGAATCCTACGATGCTTTGTGGCAACTCTCACCTTGTTGGGTGTTTGTATTGTGCAGTGCAATTCTTGAATTACTATTTAACTTTACCCATGTGTATGCACCATGTCTCCAATGAAACAGCATGCTCTTTGAGGGAGAGTCTATGTAGAAGATTTTTCATTTCTCCTCCATGATGCCTTGCGTAGTGCATAAAGAAGGTGGGGGCCCAATAAATATCTGTTGGACAAATGATTTGATGGTCATGCTATCTCTGAATGTGATTAAGAAAAATGAGAAGAAACAGAAAAAGGGAGACCAGGTTGAATGTCCTAAATGTGTTTTTAATAACAAATTCTTTTCTATTGAATCAAACTATTCCAAGGACAGCAACTGATGCTCCATGTTTAACCGAAGCCCAGAGTCATAAGGGCTGAGTGATCTCAAACTGGGCATAACATAAACCAGCCCATAAGAAATTAAGACTTGGAAAATATACCAATAAGATGTTAAGCCAGCAACTCACAGGCAGTTGGCATAACAGGGAGAAAGAGAAAGACAGTGTTTTCCTCCCAAAATGTTGGCCTTGCCATATCTCTACCTTCCTGAAGCCAGTGCAGTGCTATGCTTTTTTGGCCTGGGATCAGGGGTGCAGCTGTGATGAGGCAAAGCCTTCCTTGGAGCTTTGCCAAAGTCTTCTCATCTCTCTTTGGTTATGGGATTAAAACTAAACATAGTCGCCTTTGGAAAGTCTGACAAATGGGAAATAAAATCCATGGAATTATCACCTCACAAGTTCAGTGCTTCCTGCAGTGCAGACTTGACTAAGCCTTCCCGACATCCTCTTTGTGCCACTCTCACTCAGAGGCAATGTGCTTCTTCCCCACGTCTCTGGGTTGTGCACTTCCTTCCCAGTTGCATCGAGACCCTGTTCCCCCCAGGATTAGTGCATGAAATAGTTCACGGTTAATCTCACTTCCTACGTTGACCACACCTGTGATCAGTATTCTCTGGGTTCAGAGCCCAGCCAGCTAGGCAGGACTGTGTGGTCTATACCATGTTTCCCATTTCTGGATAAGTACATTGAACAAATTAAAACTAAATGCAAGGTTATACCTATTTACATTGATGACTCCCTTTCAATTTACTAGTCCTTCTGTCACAGAAAGTGATTAATCTGAGTGCTACCTGGGAAGTTGAAAACTTATGTGGTTTTTATTACTCTGCAAGAGCCTCTCAATTATATTCTATGCACATATTTCTTCACTTAAGAGTAAAACAGAGCTGTGTAAAGTGAGCAGCATGTTTACAGTAGATCCCTATGGCTTGCTATCAAATTAGTGGCAAATCAGTATTATAGTAAACAGAGGTCAAAGATCAAACTCACAATTTCACATAAAATTCAAAACACGAGACACAAAATACAAAATAGAGGGCTCGTGTCACGAGACCATCAACTACTCTTAAAAAATAATCAAAACCAGAAAAAGATGAGAGGAAACAAAATTTAAACATGATTTTAGTCCAGAATCTGATGCAAAAGTCAGACCTTACAGAGATCTTTAAAAAACCATGACAACTGACTACATGTCACTCATCTTAAATGGAAACACACATCAAAAGGTGGCAAGAACCAAGACTTAGCAACTCCCGGATTCTGTTCATGGACTTGACACTGACTTTTGGACCAGTCAAAATCTGTTTTCATTTTTCACTGAAAAGCAGGGTGGAAACTATTGTTTTACTTTTCTTGATGGACAGCTCTGGAGAGAGTCATGCTAATAAGGAGACAGTGGTAATTCTCTCCTAGATTTGATTAGATGTATTTTTGAAAGGTCAAATGATTTAGTAGCATGAAATTGTACACACCACACCCCATTTTTACTGTGGGCAGCTCTCTACTCTTGGCTTCTAAGCAGGAAACTAGAAGAATCACATTTATTCCACATTAAATTATTCCTTAAAACAAACAAACAGAAAAAAACCATAAAATTGATTACTATTTAAACCTTATTATTAAAATTGGAGTTATAAATTAGTCAACAGTTCACACCTATCATCATTAATCTAGGATTAATTAACCTTGAGTTAAAATATAACATTTTACTGAAGGCTTTAATGAATGGATTAGGCCAGACAATAAATATAGAAAGAAAAGCAAAGCCTTTTAAAATAGAGTTTACAAACATTCCAAAATAATTCTGAATATTTAAAAACAATTCAGTCAATAATTTAAATTACAATACTGCTCATTAATTTGTAAGTACTTGCTTGATCAGTTCCACCAGATGTCAGCATATCCTGTAGGATTACCACTGAGTTCTCGAAACCATCCAGATTTTTCATTCCAGTTAATGAAATGATATAGTGACCAAATAATTAAGTCTCTCCAGAGGATTATAAATCCTATTCCTCAACAGTGGTTATTAGGGTAGGGGCCCCTCAGTTTAGATGCAAATTCCCAACTTCCCAATAAATCTTGGCGCTGAGGTTCTTAAAAGTAGGAATGCCATACTCTGAAAGTGATGCATGGTTTTGGAGCTCAAGTAGCACATAAAAGAACACAAACTTTAGCACAGCTTCAGCTGGCCCGGCTCTGGACCTTTATCTACTTCTGGGTTTTTCTAGTCTATTGACCTGACTTTTGCATTAGGGAAATGTCTTATTGGCATTTGGTTTTTAAACCAAAGGAGTTATCAATGAGATAAGGGGAATTTTTATCAATGAAGAAGATAACTGGATTTCCTGGAGTATGTTGATGCTGTGCTTACCTCCTCTCATAATCACATCAAAATTACAACTAAACTACAGAACAAGCATCATTGAGAACTTCATGTAGTCTCTAGCTGAACTGAAGTCCTTAAACCATGGATGTACAGAGGAAGCTACCTGGAGACTGAAAGGAGGGGCAGAGATGTGGAACGGGTTGGTCCCACACCCGTGTAACAGTTAAAAATTGGGAGGGATATCTCAGCTGTAGTGTTCCATTGGAGGAGCGAGGGCGTCCCAGGCCCACACTAGGCTCCCCAGGGTTCCATTGCTGGGGAGAGAACTCCCCACAGTTTTTGCCTGTACAAACCATTGAAGATTGTGACTAAGTGAGACGTAGGGTAGCTAGAATCCCAGGCATTCCTCTTAAAGTGCCCACACAAAGTCTTAATTGCTGACAGACTCACTCACTCTGAGCTGCAGTGCTGGGGTAGCTGCTTGTAAGGCTCAAGGGACATAGAGGGAGGAACTGAATTGTCTGGCTCCAGCGAGAGGGCTGGAGTGGTAGCTTTCTCCCCAAAAGAAGTGCTGGCAGAATCCATTGTTTCTTTGTTGAGCCTTCCCTCCTCACAGCGTTCAGATAGGGACATATCTGAGTTTTCATCAACCTAGCCAACACCATTCATTCACCCCAACATGATCATTCCATGAGACCCTACCCCATCCAACTTTCACGTTCACCCAAGCCATTTCCAGTGTCTTTTCCATACAAATGTCCTGTCTTGGCTCATGTGGCAGTCTTTCTTAAAATTTTTCAAAAGTTCTTAAAACCCAAACAAGTAGCATCTGGCTTCAGTGTGTCCCATATCTCTTTCTGAGCAGCCTCACGCTGGTACTAAAATCAGCCAGCCTTGTTTCACAGTTTGGCCTCTCGAGGCACCTCCAAGCACAGTGCAGGTGGCAGCTATCTGTGGATTGCTTTGTGGCTCATGCCAGGTGGCCCCGGGCAAGGCACAGGTTGCAGCTGCACTTGGCCCATGGTAGGGCCCCTCACAGGAGGCCCCAGGGCTGACACTCCTGGTGGCCAACTTCACACAGAGCCAGAGCATCACTCAGACACCTCCAAGGATAATGCGCTCAAAGGACAGACAGGGCAGAGCCCTGCTAAAGTGAATCCTACTCTATAGGGTCAACCCCTGCACAACAATTTCTCCACTGTAGTCATGACCAGTCCTCACAACCAATCAGCTTGAGGATCAATTCCTCCCATTGATGTGCAAACAGCAACCAAGTCTCATCTACAACAGGAGAGCAAACACAACCTATGCAAGGGACACACCTGGAGCACCTAGCTCAAGTGACCAGGGAGACTGGGCCAGTGGGCCCCAAAGGATACACACTACATAAGTCCACTCTACTAAGACTGGGAGACATAGCAGTTCTACATAATACATGGAAACAAACACAGGGAAATGACCAAAAGGGGGAGACAAAGAAACATGTCCCAAATGAAAGAACAGTACAAAGCTCCAGAAAAGAAATAAACAAAATGTACACAAGCAATCTCCCAGATGCAGAGTTCAAAACACTGGTTATTAGGATGCTCAGTGATCTCAGGGAGAACTATAACAAAGAGATGGGAAGCACAAAAATGAAAATAGAAAATATGAAAAAGAACTAGTCAGAAATAAAGAATACAATAATTGAAATCAAGACTATATTAGAGGGAATCAACAGTAGATTAGATGAATAAGAGATTGAATCAGTGGTTTGGAAGTTGAGATAGCAGAAAAACACAATCAGAACAGCAAAAAGAAAAAAGAATCCAAAAAAAATAAGGATAGTAAAGGGGCCTCTGGGACAACATCAAGTGTAACAACATTCACATCATAGGGGTACCAGAAGGAGGAGAGAGAGGGGGAGAGAGAGAAGAAAGAGAGAGAGAGAGAGAGAGAGAGAGAGAGAGAGAGAGAGAGAGAGAAACAGAGATAAAGAGAAAGAAAGGAATTAAAAACCTATTTGAAGAAATAATGACAGAAAACTTCCCTAACCTGGGGAAGGAAGTAGACATACAAGCCCAGAAAGTGCAGAGAGTCCCTGAAGAGGCTCACAGCAAGACACATCATAATTAAAATGCCAAAGTTTAGAGACAAAGAGAGAATCTTAAAAGCAGCCAGAGAAAAATAGTTAAGGGAGCTCCCATAAGACTGTCAGCTGATTTCTTAACAGAAACTTTAAGGTGAGAAGGTGAGAAGGTGAGAAGGGATTGGCACGAAATATTCAAAGTGATGAACAACCAAGATTACTCTCCCCAGCAAAGCTATCATTTAGAATTGAAGGACAGATAGCTTCCCAGATAAGAAAAAGTTAAAAGAGTTCATCACCACCAAACCAGTATTAAACAGAATCTTAAAGAGACTTCTTTAAGATTAAAAAAAAAAGAAAAATGTGAAAAATAAATGGCAATAACTATATATCTATCAACAATTACTTTAAATGTAAATGGATTAAATGCTCCAATCAAAAGATAGGGTGCTGAATGGTTAAGAAAACAAGACTCTTACATATGTTGCCTATGAGACTCACTTCAGATTGAGAGACACACAGATGGAAAGTAAAGGGATGGCAAAAGGTATTTCATGAGAATGGAAACAAACAAACAGAAAAAGGTGGAGTAGCAAAACTTATACCAGACAAAATAGATTTTAAAACAAAGGCAAACAAGAGACAAAGGAGGACCTAGTAATCACACTTCTGGGTATTTATCCAAAGAAACCCAAAATGCTACTTCAAGGGGACATGTGCATCCATATGTTCATTGCAGCATCGTTTACGATGGCCAAGATGTGGAGGCAAACTTGGTGTCTGTTAATGTATGAATGGATAAAGAGGAGGTGGTACATATACACAATGGAATATTGCTCGGCCATGGAAGGAAATGGGTTCTTGCCATCTGCAGCAGCGTGGTTGGACCTGGAGGGTGTTGTGCTGAGGGGAGTATATCAGACAGAGAAAGACAAATGAAATATGATTTCACTTATATGTGAAATCTAAGAACAAAATTAATGAACAAAACAGAAACAAACTCATAAGATACAGGAAACATTTTGATGGTTGCCAGTTGGGTGGTGGTTTGGGGGTGTGGGTAAAAGAAGGAAAAGGGATTAAAAAGTACAAATTGATTGTTACATGGTAGTTATGGGGATGTAGGTTATAGCACATGGAATATAGTCAACAATATTGTAATAATTATGTATGGTCTCGGATAGGTACTTTATTTATTGGGTTGATTGATGGCAGGGGGTTTAGGGGGCAGGGTGAAAAAGGTGAAGGGATTAAGAAGTACAATTGGTAGTTACAAAGTAGTCATGGGGGTGAAAGTAAAGCATAGGGAATATAGTATAGTGCCAGGTGGATACTAGACTAGTCAGGGGATACACTTCTTTAATTATATAAATGTCTAACAACTGTGCTGTACACCTGAAATTAATGTAAAACAAGATTGTCTGTGAACTCTAATTGAAAAATTATAAAAGGAGGGGGAAGAGGTGAATGGGAATAAGAGGTCCAAATTTCCAGGTATAAAATAAGTAAGTCACGGGAATGTCATGTACAGTATAGGGAATATAGTCAATAATACTGTGATAGTGTGGTCCGGTGTCAGGTGGTTGCTGGACTTATCATGGTGATCACTTCTTTAGGTAGATAAATGTGGAACAACTATGGTGTACACCTGAAAATAATATAATATTTTATGTTAGCTATATTTTAATAAAAATCTTAATAAAAAAAGAAAGCAAAAAGAAAAAAAAGGAAGATAATTTTTACTGAATGCCCTAGATATGGGCTAGGACTTTTACACTTGTTATCATATTGAAACAACAAGAAATTGAAAAGGAAAGTTTAAAATGCCCTGTAAACTTAACTTGTGTCTCTTTTGGCAATATTAAAGACTTAAACTGAATTCTCAAGTCTTTCAGAATTTTCATTGCAGTTAACAAAAATGATGATGTGGCAAAAAAATTAAAGGTCTTAGTCAAATTGGCAAAATTACTCATTTTGAGATTATTATTAAGCAATAACTGGTCCGTTCTTTAACAGGATAAATCTGAGAGGCTTTTTAAGAGGTAGTAAGGATAAAATTTTAAATAAATGCTATTTAACAATATGCCTTTAATTGTGAGATATATGTGCATTTTGATAATTTTAAGCTTTAGAAATGTTCTAAGTCCCTGACACTTTGCTATGTTTTCAGGAAAAAAAAAATTTTTGTGTGTGTAAACAAGGTCAATTTTGGAACTTCTTATAAGTTCTCATTGTGATATGGTCCTGGACATTGTCTCTGGGGAGAGCATCGCCAGGTAGCTCCCGATGTTCAGCTGCATAATGAAGAATGCACATTTTATCTTGGGAATAAAAGGGTCCTCCTTTATCCTAGAAGGTGATATTGTTGTAGGCTTTGCTCTTGAAGAGAAATCCTTTGAAATATTAATCTTTAGTGTAAGAAAAATTGTTATAGTCTTGGTCCTTTAGGACCGGAGGAAAAAAAGACTGACAAAATTTAGTGGACTTTACTTACAAAAACATTGATACACCTGCAATTGTGCTTGTGAAAAGGTAACGGAATTTTTTAAAGCTTATCTGACTTTAAAATGTTTGTGAAATTCACTGCAAACAGAACTTCCCCTCTCTCCAAATGCACATTCACACATATTATTTCTGTGGTGCATAAAGATGGCTGAACCAAATAATTAAGGACTCTCTAATGGACAATGTCCAAAAGGGAACTTTAACTTGGGAACATATATATTTCATGAAACAGACCACCAAAGTCATTGTTTAAATATCTGCACTCATGTACCATCCATAAAGCTTTAGAAATCAGAAAATTTTAGCTAGTAACTGAAAGAAGATGCTACAAAAGTCATCTTACACAAATCTTACTTGTCCTGGAATATTTCCCTATAAAAATGCATTTCACAAACAAGAGAATTAGTCATTGATTGAATCACAGATCATGCCAGCTGGGGAGGACTTTAGTGTCCATACAGTGACAGTGAAATCTACTGCTCCCACAGCCCCACTTAGCTTTGGGGAACACTGATGCTCACAGGAGTGACTTGCTTAGGGTCTCATATGTCAGAGGAGCCATGTGAATCCCACCCACTCTCAGGCCCCTGAGCATTTGTACTACTTAACTCTTAATAATAATAGTTTTATTTTAAGTTAATTTTGCTTACTAACATTGGTTTCAGGTATTAACTAATCTTAATTAATTTTTCTAACAGGTCATTAGACAAGTAGATAGCAGATATAATTCATCTGTTAAAGCTGGGAAAAGAAAAAAAGAGAAACTGGATGGCAATTTATACACACCATCTCATTTACTCTTCATCAAACTGTATGAGGTAAAGATTAGCTTCTCCTTTTGACTGATGAGGAAACTGGCTCAGAGAAGTTAATTAACATACCCAACGTCACTATTGAAACAGCAGAGCTGGGATTGAAACCCGGATCTGTCTGATTCCAGAAACCATGCTCTGTTCAGTCTAAGATGTTTCTGTTTAAGTTATTTAGCCAAAATTACATGATGAGGGATAATCGTACTGGATACAAAACTCAGTGCCAATGCACTGGATTATGTTTGAACAGAATCCTTGAATCAAGTCCAACAGTACAGCTTCTAGCACAAACCAACAACATCCTAAATTTTTTCTCTTTTGTTGCTAGTCTTGATTTATTCCACATACTCAATATCTTAACTAAATTACAGTTTTGCTTTCTCTTTCTTCCCTCAGAAAGACTGCATAAATAAAATGCTAAAAGAAAACACAATCCCAGCAAGGAATACCATTCAAATGTGCTTTTAAACACAGATATGGATATGGTCAGCAGGCTTCTGGGTACTTATGTTCGAATGGGGCATGAAAAGAGAACATAGACTTAGTACCCTATGTGGACCCAGTACTCCAAATGTCCGGTTCATACCCTACAGCTCATCTTTCCCCCATTTCTCATCTCTAATTTAAAACATCATTTCCTAAACAGAAGCGAAAGAGAAAGAAAACTAAGAATGCGTATCTCTGATGATTTTATAATTAAGTTATATGAAGTTGATATTGCGTTGACAAGTCTAGGATCAAAAAGTTTATGTGTTTAAAAATTCAGTCTTGTTTATTCAACACGGATCTCAATAGACTTAGGTAGTTCTAAGCTCTTAAACAGAGCTCAGTACGAAGGGAGCAATGGGAAATAAACCTTTTTCTGAACCAGATAGCCCTGTTTGTTTTTAACTGCATGATTGAGGCAGTTTCTACTCTGGTATCTAAATGATGATCCTCAGTGTTCTGGAAAAGTAATAAGATCTTTTGTGGGGCCAGTTTGGAGCCAACCCTCAAAAAGTTGCAGAATACTGGGTCAGAGAGACTCCTAAGGATACCAGCATTTGCTGAGTAAACACTCATGGCTTAATGGCCACCATTTTGTTCTTGAGTGTATGGAGAACTTGCATAATCAGGGGGAGTGGAGAGGAAAATCATTTCACAGGATTGCACAAGTATTATTTATTGCTTTCCATTGGGGAAGTTCATGGAGTTTAAGATACCATCTTGGTCGGTGTTCACTCACCAATTGGTCTTTTGAGGGACATTCAACTGGTCATCCAGCTAAAATGTTGAAATTTGTCTCAAAAATTCCAGCTGTTCTGACACAATGAAGAGAAGCTCTTATTCTTGTGTGTTTGCATATTCTATGCAGGAGATGAGGCTTGATTCTGGCTCATCCTTCTGCAAGCCTTTGGTTTTGAGTGACCCAAAACCCAGGTCACAGTCTTTGCTTTACTCCAGAGGGCCAAGACTTCCATTGCAAGTTGGCTGTTTCCAAGGTTAGCTACAGAACTACTATCAGAGGGCACCCTGAACATAGCCAGAGATTTCAAATACTATACATCTTCTGTTTTGTTTTGTTTTTAGGTTGAACACACTTCTGTGTGCAGGTAAAGAAAAAATAAACGTCTGGTATTTCATTGGCCCAAAAAGAGCAAGCTCTGAAACTTCCACATAACAAAAAGAATCTAGGCTAAAAAGAAGTGACTGACTTTTGCAATGATTTGCACTGACAATATAGTCTATGCATTGCAAAAAGGAATTTAGGACACTCAGTATAGGAGTTTGAGGAGTTTGAAACCTATCAAATCATTCTCACCATATCCCTGTTTTTCTTAGTCATATCCTAATATTTCAAAGTAAATTGACTGGCATTCTTACCTCCAACTGTTCTGATACAATGAAAAAATAAACTTTCTTTTTATTTTATTTTTGTAAAGTGTTTTAATCAAAGTTTATATTCATCATGACATTGCTCACATTGAGCCTTCCTCTGGCTCTCCACTGTCATAGATTTAGTGCATAATTTCAACGTTAATAATAGAAGTAATAGTAACAGCTATTATTTATTTATCAATTTGTATGGACCATCACTTTGCTGATAATTTTCTATACATTATTTAATTTAATCTTCACTACAGTAAGTAAGCAAATAAGGTTAACACCGAGTGCTTACTATGTGTGATAATTAATTTTTTGTGTCAACGTGACTGGGCCAGGGGAAGCCCAGATACCTTGTTAAACATTATTTCTAGGGGTGTCATTGAGAGTGTTTTGGGAGAGATTAGCATTTGATTGGTGGATAGAGTAAAGAAGATAGCCCTCCCCAATGTGGATGGGCATCATCCAATACACTGAGGGCCTGAATAGAACAAAAACAAAAAAAGAGGAAAGTTGAATTTGTGAAAGTCAATCATTTCTTTCCAAGCTAGATTCTTTTTATTACATGGAAGTTTTAAACTTCTCGAACTCCTAAGTTTTGTATCTGGACTATTTCATTCATTTCAAAATGGTGACACTTTTCTTTCTTACCAATCCATCCTTCAGAGATATGAGAGTTACAAGCTTCATTTCCTTTAATCCATCAATGGTTTGCCATTGCTTCCAGAGTGAATTCCAAATTTCCTAGCATGGCACTGGAGGTCCATCAACATTTGGGTGGCCTTGATTCTCATCAATTTTACCATTCACTGTGGGTTGTAACCACCTAATGTGGCATCTCTCAGCCCCACTATTTTCTTTGGTGCCTATGGGTGCGGGCATGTGCTACTTGGTCACTTCTCCCCATCCCTACCTGCCATCACCACTCATTCCTAAACCCCTATTTCTTATTTGAATTACTGCACCCTCCAACTGGTCTTCCTGGCTCTATCTCTTTCTACCCTCCAGTTCATTTTTTACTTGATAGACAGAATAATCTTTCTAAAACACAAAGTTGAGCATGACAGCTCAACCCATGCTTAAAGCCTCTCAATAATTTCCTATTGCTAGAGGAATGAAGTCCAAATTCCTTCAAAGCGCTCTCCATGACCTTGTTCCAGCTTACCTCTCCAGTCCTCATCTCTCACTATCTTCCTAAATGGGCCCTTTCACACCTAGACCCCTGCACAGAATATTCTGCTTCAGTAGACCCCTGCACAGAATATTCTGCTTCAGTCCTTACTTGGCCAATGCCTACTCAGCCTTTAGGTCTCAGCCGGGGTGTCATCTCCTTTAGCACACCAACCATAGCTCTAAAATAGCCTCCAGATTTATGGAACATATTTAAAACCCTCTGCACATTTTAGCTTCTGGCGTCTTGTTTTCCTTTGGTTTGTTTACTCACTTTGATGGAGGGAGAGATTTCCTTTTCCTGAACTTCTCAATTTTACTCTAGTCATTAGCAAAGTCAAGTGGAATAAAGATCTCAAGAAAAACATGGCATTCATGTCTTATGAGGAAGTGTAATTTGGGGCTCAAGGAGAACTGAGCCTGTGTTATTGACAGAAGAAATATGACCTTGGCAGGGGAAAGCAGAACAATATGGATTGGACTGTTCATACTTCAAACATATACCACTGTGTTTAAATAAATAAATAAATAAATAACCCAGAAATATCTACCACGAGGAAAGCACAGTTAACAAATTATGATGATCATATTCTACTTACACATTTTATCTCCGTTTGAGGTGTTTGACTTTTGAGTAGTTCCCATAACAAGGCTTTTGCTGTGCTCCATGAGCTACCATTAAGCCTTAGCAGCAGCCTTTGTTGATATTGTTTCTCCAATATATTGTGTTTTACTTCATTAGCAAAGAAAAAAGAAAAAAAGCCACGGACATAAACAAAGGATATTTTGGGGGGTTGTTCTTGTTGATTTAACTTTATTTAAAAAAAAAAAAGCAGCTGGGGATGGGGATGGGGAAGGGAAAGGAGGGTGAGCGTATTTAAAAACTAATTATAGCATAAAAATCATCCAAGAGTTCTGTTCCACCCGTTGTCCGAGTCCCAGCTTTGTCCTTATGTATGAGTCAGAGCCACCAGGGGTCAAGCTTATGACTAGCAAGAACTGTTACTGCGTTTGGTTGTTTTTGTGCAATTTTGGAATACCGTGTCAACCCCACCCTGTGATATATAGGGCAGGCTTATACAATCTCAGCACTATTGACAATTTTAGTTGGATAATTCTTTGTTATGGGCCTTTGTCCTTGTATTGTAGGATGCTTATTTAGCAGCATCCCTGGCCTCCATCTGATAGATAGATGCCAGTAGACTACCCTTTTCCCACAATGTGACAACCAAAAATGTCTCCAGACATTGCCAAATGTCCCCTGGGGGGCAAAATTGCCCCTATTTGAGAACCACTGACACAGGGCAACACAATCACTGCTATGGAACAAACTTATTCCACAAATCTCTCTAAGTGGGTTGTTCTGAATTTTTTCCCAAAAGGAAAACAAAAACAGGTCTTCACCTTTTCCCCATTCAGTCTGTAGTTGCTTTTCTAACCTCTAGAGTCTTTTTATTGCCTGAAAATACACACTCCTCTATAATACTTTGTTTCTATTTGATTTTCTCAGTCCTCTCAGGCAGACCAGGTAGACCGTGGCTGCCAAACAAAACCCAGAACCCCACATCTTGGGAACTTTAGATGATCTAATAATCAAACATTTTTCAGACACTAAAAGGGAATTCTTTTTGATGTCTTTTCTTCAAAATACTCTGTTGCAAATGATGTTAGTTTTATTTTCAGAAAAACATCAAGGTTATAATCTCCTTGAAGGTAGGAACTATGTTTTGTTCTTCTGAGTATAACTGAATAATTGTCCACAATGCTTGGCACATGGTAGATGCTCAATAAATGTATAATAATTAACTATTTGATTAAGATCAATCAACTAGTAGTTAAACTTCTAGCAGTCTCAGTTATAGGAACCCAGAAACAAGCAAACAGACCCCTAGATAGATATTTTTATTTGAATGAATCACTAGTGAAGAAATAAGTATCACAAAAATCCAGATACTCCTCTCATTTTGGATCTGCTAAGTAAACGTTTATTGAGTACTTGGTGCAGTGGGGCTGGTACACAGAGGTGAAAAAGATGCAATCCCTACTTTTGAAATACTTAAAGTCACTTAAAGGCACATCAGTGGATAATTTCGAAGCAATGTGGTGCATTCTAAGGTACAGGAGCTTAACCAGTACTGCAGGAGTCCAACAGAGGGGCCCCAACCTGGCCTTTGCTAGGAGATAGGAGCAAGGTTGGAAGGTGTAATACCTGAGTCCAATGTCAAGGGTCAACTAGAAGTTGGTCATGTAAACTGGGTGGGCAGTGAAAGAGTCGGGTGGTGGCAAGGATCATCCAGACAGAGGAGCAGCATAAACAAACCTACAGAAGCAAGTACTGGTAACACGTGAGAGGGGGAATTACATCTGATCTGATGTTGCTGGCACTGGGAATGATGGGAGGTGAGTATGGAGAGATGTAGAGGCCAGGTCATGGCAAGCCGGGCACCCCTACTGAGGAGTGGGGATTCTGCATGGGAAGGGCCTTGAGGGTAAGGTGGTCTGATTTGTGTCTTGCTGCAGCATGAAGCATGGGGTTAAAGGACAGAGGCCAGATGAGAGACTAACATGACACTCAAGGGGAGAAGTACTCTAGGTAATGGAAGGAGGGAATGTACAGAATCAAGAAATGGAACAGGATGTCCCAGAACAGACTGAACTATAAGTGGAAACCCCCTGAGCAAGGGAGAGCCCATGGGTGGTTGGGTGCCCTTTGATAAAGTGTCTGATCTGGTGAGATGTGAAAAGTATTTTTCCATCACCCCGTTCTACTTTCTCTCAGATTTTTTTTTTTTTTTTTTTTTTGGTAAAGAAGGTAAGCTGTCTTGCTGATAATCGTTATAGAGGCTTTTATGTTTTTAAAGTTCTCTAGGCTCATCAAAGAAATAAAGTTGGATATCAAAGAGGGAGCAGCTGCTTTCCCCCAAAGAGTGTTGCTGCAGGAATGAGAAGAAAAAGGGATCCAGCTTTTGAAAGGAATGTGTTTCCTAGACTCCCTGCTTCTAAGATGGCAGAGGCTGGGAGGGGAATGGCCTGAGTCAGCAAATTATATTTGATGTGCTTAATACCAGTAAATACGAGGATTCTTGTGAAGTTCAGGACAATGCTAAGATCTGGAGTGCAGGTGAAGGTACTTGAAATTGAGAAGTCCAAGAACGCAAAAGGCTAGGAGTGTGTTGGATGGGCCATCCACAAAGCCATTGAAACATCCTAGAATAAAGCAGGGATTTGGTCCATGCCTAATATTTGTGCAGGTTTGGCAAGAATGCTAATGGAGGTGCCCCTGCTCTTCCCAATTGCAGCCCCATTCCATTCTGAGATGGTGGGGCAGGGGCTTGCTCTCATGCCTGTGTGACCTCAGCATGCACATCTAAGCCCCACCCAGAGCCCTCCCACCAGAAGCTACTTGGCTGTTCCTAAGAGTACACACACCAGTATGACTGTCCACCCTCTAGAAGAAAGATGCATGGAAGAGGCTCTAGAAGTAGTCTCTGGGCCATTTGGGCAGGGACTCCCAGGGTCATAAATACTTTGGACATGATCTTGAAAGAGGAGGTATGAGCTACCTATGAGACCCTTCCTTTGGACCATTGGACTCCTTGCCCCTTGGAAAGAAACACAGATATAAGAGGGCTAGATGAGGCGCAGGGTGGGAACCCTGTTGGGTTGGGTCTAAAAGCAGTAATGGCAGGGATTGGGATGGAAAAAAAGGCTGTGAGTCAGGGTCTTAGTCTTTAATAAGTGTATGAGTGTGTGTGTGTGTGTGTGTATGTGTGTGTGTTTGCGGGAAATGGGTGGTAGCAATGACAAATAGAGGGTAAAGAGGAAGAATCATCCTTAATCCAACTCTATTGCCTTAGAATCAAATGAAATATATGGATCCTGCTCTAGCAATTGAATTTTTCTTCTTTTTTCTGTAACCTTTCATTCCTGCAGAGTTCAAAGACAAGCAAGCAGAGTGGGAAATGTTGGGAGATGACATACTGAGAAGTGATAGCTGGCAGAAAAAAAGACAAAAGAGTCCCCAAATAGAAAAATACATTAGTTGGGGGTCATTTAGTGCCAGGGCAAATGGCCCTACATGCCTCAAAAGCTCCTTGGGACACAACTCCATTACAGAATGGAACAATGATGAATGTGCTTTTAGAAGTTTCCATTTTTGGGAAAAGCATTTGCTTTCAGTTGTCTAAAAAAAAGAAAAAAGAAAAAGAAAAAAAAGAAAAGAAAAGCATTAATTCAGAACTCCTCCTTCTCCAACAATTCAGGATAAGCTGGTTATCACTGCCATTCCCGTTTAATCTGAGACTTTCCATTGCCTCTTCTTTGGCTCAGAATGGCCTGATCAAGTTTCCTTGTTCTTCCTCCTCCTCTCCCTCCTGGAGGATTCCACCTGCTCCTGCACTGAGCTGCACTGCAGGGCTCATTTCATGGTCAGGCAGCATAAAGTCAGCTCGACTAATCTAAGCCTGAAAATTAAGTAACGATTCCGCTGTTATGCCCTAATTTACAGCCACATCATTAAACTGTACATCATAACCTTAGATGGGACTTTTAATTTTCTTAGAACAGCTGGCAAATGGCAGGAGCAGATGTACACACTCACTGGAGCTGTTTCAGCAGGAGTAGGAAAGAAGAACAAGGATAATGGATAATAGAAAATAAGATCCTGTCATCCCCCTTTTCCCCAGCTGTCAACCCTGGAACGTCTGGGCTTCCACTTGGGGAGGTTTGGTACAGCTCACCAGGAGTTGGGTAATAGCGTGACTCAGTGAGAGATGTGCATCTCTGGGCTTAGCCTCTTTACCCTGAACAAAAAGGCATGGGTGGACCAGCCTGGCAAACCAACCATTGTTTATAGTATAGCTTTTATGGACAGGGGTTCTAAATGGCAAACAACTGCCTTACAAACGTGAATAAGTTGGGGCCATCTTGTTTGTACGTGTGTTTATTTTGTGTCTACACCTCCCCAACACTCATCTGCAGAATCAGCAGTCTGGGCTCTGGGGCCAGTCCTGTTCCGAATGGGTGGGTGAGATTTATGACGATAGTGGTGATGGCGGGAAGAGAAGAAGAGCTAACATGTTTCACAATCCTACTCAGTAGTACCAGTGCTTGAAAACAATCATACCACGTCATGTCCATGACTATTCTGTGAGTGTTTACAAACCTCCAGTTAGAGACAGGAAGCTGGCTGGGATTATCTGACTTTCCCAGTGAGGGATTGCCGAGTTAGGATTGTAACTCAGTCAGTGCTCTTAACTAGCGTTGGGCAACATCTCCTACAAGGCACCTGGCACCTACTCTTTGTACTTTAGGGGGCTCGGCCTCACTCAGTTTTGATTTTGAGGTCCAGTTATGATTTTGTCTGTCCATTCAAAAAACGAGGCTTTGCCTTGTTCTCTG
The DNA here is from genome assembly GCF_004115265.2 of Rhinolophus ferrumequinum. Taxonomy (NCBI): domain Eukaryota; kingdom Metazoa; phylum Chordata; class Mammalia; order Chiroptera; family Rhinolophidae; genus Rhinolophus; species Rhinolophus ferrumequinum. The sequence goes on from NC_046297.1 coordinate 40,218,763, forward strand.
TGACCAGTCTCCTTGTTTTAGGCCCCATTTCTGGGCACTGTGTCCTTATCCAGTGCCCTGCATCACGTGCTTGTCATACTTAGAACCTCCATTTCTCTAGGAAATAATATTTGCCTTGATCTTTCCAATGCTGCCTATGAGTCCGATACCAGATGAGTCCCCCAGTACCTTCTAGATTAATAGATAATTACCACTTTCTTGTTGTCCCTGATGGACTATTAATATCTTGTTGCTGACTGCCTGCCTAACTGAGCTACACCTCCTCTCCCTGACCTCCATTCTCTTTAATATTCTAGGCACACTTGTAAGCTTCTGGTCATCCCTGGTCATTGTGTATTGCCTCATCAACTTTTCCCATTTATCCCCTAGGTTTAAATCACCCCAGGTGACATGGAAGCCTGGGCCACACACTCTGCTATTGCAATAACCAGGGTCATTCCCCAGTCTTCCCTTAGAGGTCTGCCTTGGGGAAACTCTGCCCACCCACTGGGTTGGCCATGAATGATTTTGCTCAGCCTCTTTAGGCCCCTTTTCACCATTATCACTGACCCCAGGGGTTCGTTGGAAGCGTTCTCAAATGTATGTTTCCATTATTGATTAAATATATAAAACAAGAGAGTGTATTTGTTAGTTATTCTCCCCTAGACTTATCTGCAAGAAAAGCATTCAAAGCAAGCGAAGAATATAACTTCCAGGGATCCTGCCAGTTTCCCTCTATGAGCAGCAATGGAAGACCAGGGAGTATGGAGCCCCAAGGTCCCCCAGTTTTCCTATAGCAGCTGGTAGGTGTGGTAATCCCTGTGACAACTTCCAGTGAAGCATCAGGGAAGAGAATAATGATCGTGGAGAGAATCACATATGAAGACTCACAGGATGGATGTTAGTGAAATTTTAGGATAAGACTGAGAGAGTTAGATGCTATGAAGTAACTATGGAGTGAGAGAATTGGAGATGAGTGAAAATTTGATTGTACATTATGCTGCCTAGGATTAGAAATTGGATCACCATCTTAGGGAGATACAGGAAAAGACTAGTATGCTTTTAAAAATTGCTTTTAGTTTCTGAACTGCATTTTCTTTTAATGTGATTTTGAAAAGAGATTGGGCCATGTGGGACCCTAAGCCATAAAAAACCCATTTGGACATAGTTCCAGGCCACTGAAGAAGACACAATTGTTTCACAAATCACCTGACAAGTCCTTAGAAAGGCACTGCTTCATCTGGAAATGAAGTTTACCTTAATTCCACCATGTTTTTCAATGTCATGGATTCCCTCATCTGGGAATCCATCCCACTTCCTTCCTTGGCTCCCTGCAGCTATGGTTCAAATGAAACACATTTACCTACAGCAAATACTCTGAGAATCTCCACAAATTCAGGCTGCCAGGAAAGCCCAACAGCCCAAAAGGAGAAAGACAGGGCAATATATTCAGCATACATTAAGCCTACTCACTGCCCAGTGCCTCTTTGTCCTATTTGCAAATGGCTTGGTTTTGTTTTCAAGAGTGACATAGACATATCTAATTGGGAAAGAAATATAGCTGGAGCAGGAGAGCATGAGTAGGAAGTTTGGGACTCTTACCGATTCCTCACTCTGTGACGCTAATCCCATGACCTATATCATTGAAATATAAGGTAGTAAAACATAGGGTAGTTGAAATCCTGAATTTTTTCTCCAAGGTCAGAAAGGGAGCTATACAATAAAACAAAAGATATGTCAAATATTTTGAGATCCTTAGAAGCACAAAATATTAGAGCTGAAAGTCCTAGGTATCAGTGAGAATGTGGAAATAGAATATTTTCATTAAAAATAAAACAAAACATTGCAGGTTACAGAGCCTGAAGTGATTTAAGATCTATGTATGCTGGATCTAGCAATACATGCCTAAACTATTGCAGATCCTCTTGACCCTTACAACAGAAAAATAAATTCATATCTATTAAATAGAAGTAAATAAAGCAGTTCTCCAGATACCAACACCATTTGTTTACACTCAGCACCCACACTGAAGGCATTGGATAATCATCAAATGCTTTTCTCCATTTCATATTAGTAGAAATCCTGTCTTTCACTCTTCTTTCCTGGTTTTGGTCTGTCTAGGGCTTTGCTAATAAGGAAGAAGCTCTTCTGTTTTTTATTTTTCAATTACAGTTGACATTCAATATTATTTTATATTAGTTTCGGGTGTACAGCATAGTGGTTAGACATTCATATAGTTTACAAAGTGATTCCCCTGATTAATCTACTACTTGTCTGGCATTAGCTCTTTCAAAATATTGGACACTAGGTACAGAATTTTCAGAAAATGGTGATGATGACAACATAGTTTCAATCTGTCTGCATCCCCTCATAAAACTAGGTAGTGTAACATGTAACTAGATAGCAAAACTGAAAACCCAGGGACATTTAGATAAAAGTACATGACAAGGTATCCCCACCAACCTCAAAATGTAAATAGAGTGAGACAAAACACCAATAATCACAAAACCTGCATGGTAGCAGGATCTACATAGAAGGAAGAAGAAAGAAGCAACTGGGCAAGTTTTGATGGATCTGAGAACAAATAGCCAACAGGTACACACTGGAAAGCACAGTGGGCCAATTTGAGAAGATAGCTAAAACTTGGAGGATTGTGATTTTTCCAATATCAGGTGAATAAAAGACCCATGTTAAGAATGACTGAAGGAGCTAGATCCACCTAGGCCTTTGAACTCTCAAAACTAATCCAGAGCTCCCTTCTAGGACAGAGCCACACAGTTAGGGGAAACTTAGGAAATGGAGTAAAAATTGATGAGAACATAGACAACAAGAAAGAGATGAAAGAAAAAGTTCAATCCAATTTGAAGGGAAAGAACAGAGCCTGGAAATATCAGAAAACAAGCTCATCTATTTATTAAAAGCTCATCTATTTATTAACACTACACAACAACAGAAGAGGGAGCTCTGAACAGTTAGAAAAGCTTTCCTGAATCCTGCCTCATTCCACATGCCTAAAAAAAACTAACGTCGCATAAAAATAAGCAGCAGCCAAAACCCATACAAAGTTATTGTTTAAAAATAGGACACAGTGAGAATAACATCCCTACAAATAATGAAAACACTAGAAAGATGTGTCCACAAAAACAGATCAAAAGTGTAACTTATTACTTCAAAATGAACCAAAAGACATTAAGGAAATAATTTAAGACTTGAACGAATAACAAAAGTTAGAAATAGAAAAACTCAGAAATGAGTGTACAGAATTCAGGAGACATGTAAAAATGAAAGAAAAATATTTCAGAATCAAAGACTAAACTATTAATATAAGGAACAATGAGAGCAGAAATACAATAGATATGTGTACTACCCAAGGTTGGGGAAAGAATCACCTGAAAGGATTAGAGGGAACACTATCTGACGCTCACATAGGCCTGTTGTGAACAGGCATGCAAAGAGGTAGGAAAACATAACCTACAAGGAGGAGGATAATCAATCAGTAGAAACCAACCCAGAACTGACACAGATGTTAGAATTAACAGATAAGGACATTAAAAGAGTTTTTATAACTGTATTCTATATATTCAAAAAGTTCAATAGAAATATGAAAAATAAAAGAGATTCCAATTGAACTTCTAGAGATGAAAACTACAATATCTAAGATAACTGGAATTGCAGAAGAGAAAGATTAGTTGATCTTGAAGATATAACTATAGAAACTACCTAAAATGAAACAGAGCGGAAAAAACTTTTTTAAAAAAGTCAACAGAGTATCAGCAAGCTTTGGGACAACTATAATAGCCTAATAAACATGGAATTGGAGTCCCTGAAAGAGACAAGGGGGAGGGGGACTGAAAAATATTTGAGGCGATAACATCCAATTTTTTTCTCAAATTTCATAAAACTATAAACTCACAGATCTAAGAAGCTTAATGAATCCTAAGCACAAGAAACATGAAGAAAACTACATGAAGGCACACCAAAATAAAATTGCTGCAAACCTCTGATAAAGAGAAAATCATAAAATCAGCCAGAGACAGAAGATACTTAACATGCAAAGGAACAAGAAAATGATGAGAGCAGATTTCTTTTGGGGAGCGAGGCAAGTGAAAAATTTACATCAATCTAGACTTCCATATCCACCAAAAAGATCTTTAAAAAAAGTGTGAAATAAAGACTTTTTCAGACATAAACAGTTGAAAGAATTCATCATGAGCAGACCTGCATTATAAAAATTGGGGTGGGGGTGGGGGTAAGGGGAAGGTGAGGGGATTAGAAAACAATCAGTAACCACAAGATGGCCACGGGGTTTTGAAAATTAATCTGGGGAACGTAATTTAGTGGTTACCAGAGGGAAGGGGGTTGGGGGGTGGGAGATGAGGGTAAGGGGGATCAAATATATGGTGATGGAAGGAGAACTGACTCTGGGTGGTGAACACACAATGTAATTTATAAATGATGTGATACAGAATTGTACACCTGAAATCTATGTAATTTTACTAACAATTGTCACCCCAATAAACTTTAATAAAAAAATTGTTATATTAATAGAAAGTCTCAGGCAGAAGAAAAATGACACCAGATAGAAATATGGCTCTACACAAAGGAATGAAGACCACTGATAATGGTAAATACATGTGCATATATATAAATTTTTTTTATTATTTAAATATAATTGTCTTTAAAATATAATTGCCTCTTTAAACAAAAATAATAGTAATATAAATTATGATTTAAACATATGTAAAAGTGAAATGCATGTCAACAGTAGCACAAAGGCCAGAAAGGGAGAATAGAAGTAAGGGTCTTATAATATGAATGAAATGCTATAATGTCACTTGAAGGTGGAGTATGATAAGTTAAAGATGTATATAAACCCTAAAGCAACAACTAAATAATAAATAGTTATAGTTAATAAGCCAACAAGGGATGTAAGATGGAATCATAAAAAATATTCTATTAATCCAAAAGAAGGCAGAAATGGAGGAAAATTAAATAAAATACAGATGGAACAAATAGGAAGCAAACAACAGAATGATTTAAACCTACTCACACCCATAACCACAATAAATGTATATGATCTAAACACACTCAATGAAAAGACAGGTTGTTGGAATGGGTAAAAAAGTAAATAGGTTAAAAGCAAAAGGATGGAAAAAAATATATTTTACTAACAGTAATCATAAGAAAGCTGGACTTTTGTGTATCAAAGGACACAACCAATAAGTGAACAGGCAACCTACAGAATAGGAGAAAATAATTACAAACCATGTATCTGATAAGGAGTTAATATACAGAATATATGAAAAACTCCTACAACTCAAACTCCTAGAACTCAAACCAAAAAACAAACTATCTGATTTAAAAATGAGCAAAGGACTTGAACAGACACTTCTCCAAAGGACATATGAAACAAGCATATGAAAAGATGCCCAACATTACTAATCATTAGGAAATGCAAATCAAAATCATGAGATACCACCTTACACCCATTAAGATGGCTACTGTTAAAACAAACAAACAAATGAAAAACAGGAAAAATAACGAGTAGTGGTGAGGGTATGGAGAAACTGGAACCTTTCCTTGTGCACGGTGGGAATATAAAATGGTGCAACTACTATGGAAGAACAGTATGGAGGTTCCCCAAAAATTTAACATAGAATTATCATATTATCCAGCAATTCTACTTCTAGGTATGTATCCAAAAGATCTCAAAGAGATGTGTACAGTCATATTCATAATAGCATTATTTAGAATAGCCAAAAATGGAAGAAGCCCAAGTGTCCATTGACAGATGAATGGATAAACAAAATCTTGGTATATACATACAATGGAATATTATTCAGCTTTAAATAGAAAGGAAACTGTGACACATGCTGCAACATGGATGAAACTTGAGGAGATTATGATTAGTGAAATAAGCCAGTTACAAAAAGATAAATACTATATGATTCCACTTATATGAGGTACCTACGAGGTCAGACAATTAAGTTCGCGAACTTGTTGCAATGATGTTGCTAACCTTTTTTGATATAAGAGGGATCATTCATTATGAATTTGTACCAACTGGACAGTTAACAAAGTTCTCTATTTGGAAGTGCTGAAAAGGCTGCATGAAAAAGTTAGACGACCTGAACTTTTCACCAACAATTCATGGCTCCTGCATCACAACAATCAGCTCACACGGCACCGTCTGTGATGGAGTTTTTAGCCAGTAAACAAAACACCCTCCCTACTCACCTGACCTGGCCCCCAATGATTTCTTTCTTTACCAGAAGATAAAGGAAATATTGAAAGGAAGACATTTTGATGATATTCAGGACATCAAGGGTACTACGATGACAGCTCTGATGGCCAATCCAGAAAAAGAGTTCCAAAATTGCTTTGAAGGGTGGACTAGGCGCTGGGGTCAGGGTATAGCTTCCCAAGGGGAGTACTTCGAAGGTGGCCACAGTGATATTCAGAAATTAGGTATGTAGAACTTTTTCTAGGATGAGTTCGCGAACTTAATTGTCAGACTTTGTAGAGCAGTAAATTAGTAGAGAAAGAAAGTTGAATGGTAGTTGTCGGGTACTAGGGGAAAGGGAGAGTGGGGAGTTTGTTTAATAGGAATAAAGTTTCCGTTTTGCAACATGAAAAGAGTTTTGGAGACTGGTTGCACAGGAATGTGCATGTACTTAACACTACTGAACTTAAACATAGTTAAGATGGTAAATTTCATATTATGTATATTTTACCACAACTAAAAATAATAAAAAAGAAAGCTAGAGTTGTTATATTAATGTCACATAAAGTAGATTTCATAACAAATAATATTACCAGGGATAAAAATGCTATTTTATAACAATAAAGTCGTCAATTCATCAGGAGGAAAAAGCACATCATATACTTGAGAATATAGACCTAAATGACTAACTCCACAATATATTTTAATAAAATTTGAAGACTTTAAAGCAAAAGATAAAAATATTCAGCAAAACTGACTTGCAAGTGTAAAGGGTCATCAACACATGACAATTTAGGGAAACTGGTCCCAGAAGCCCTCCCTAAGAAGTCTACTAGAGAATAAACTTTGAACAATCAAACTGACTAGAGAGACACTGTGGGAAGCATTTAATTATATAATTTTTGTCACACTAAGACTAAATAAAGTCTAAGAGGAAAAATAAAGTGTCTAATAGCTCTATGCTCTGACAGTGTAGATGTAATATAACTATCTTTCTAACGGGCAAGGAATGGAGAGATCATATGCAATTTTTTTTTAATGTTTTTGGTCATCATAGTGATGGTAGGATTGGTGGTGTTATTCTGAGACTGCTGTGTATGCAATATGGCATAAAACAAATGAGTAATTGTGGGATATTCTAATTCTATCATCCCTGTGTCCTTGAGAACCAGGATTCTTGGCAGGGAAGAAAGGAGACACAGATTTAAGAGGCTAATAAAAGCCCTGTAATGCTAAGGTCCTTACCAAAGGGCTGCTTAATTTGCTAAACATATCCACCATAAAGTGGCTATGGTCGGTAATGGTGTCAAGTGTTATCTTTTCCATAAGTGTCAGTATTTTAACAGGAATGTTTTAGACACTCAGTTTCCCTAAATTGTATGTATATACCAAGATTTTGTTTATCCATTCAATAATAATAAACTAAAGGTTTATTACTTTCGGTGGTGGACGCTCATATTTTTCAGTACAACATTCATTCTCCCTTGCCAACCAAGTGCTCATCTTATGATAGAACCAAGTAGCTATACACTAGGCACATAGGCTGAGATTCATTCATTCATTCATTCATTCATTCATTCATTCATTCATTTATTCTCATTGCCTCATTCTCTCTCTTTCTGCCCCACCCTGAATATGGTTTCTTGTGTTTATTGCTGTCTGCATGTCTGACTCGTTCTTCTTGCCCTGTGGTTCAAATTTATAAGTTTCTCCATGCATATGGCAGAAAATGCCTTTGCTAGAGCTCCCAAAATTACATGCACCATACTAAGACCAGCTTTTTCTGAACTACAATTCTAATTTCTGGGACAGAGAATTCTAATGGCTCAGCTTTGGTTAGGTGCATTCCTTTGATCCAATCAATTGGATCTAGGAAGGGCTAGTACTAACATGTAGTACCAACATGACAGCAACTGCTGGAGCCACCCTTATGAGTAGGTAGTTTGGGTGTAGAACTCACAGAAGAGGTGCAGAGACTTGGCAGACATTGCAAGAAGGTATCCACTACAAGTCTGACTGCAGTTGATCGATTCTGGCTTCCCAAAGCTATACTGCCAGAGCTATGATCGTATTGAGGCTAGGGCCCAGATGGGTTGTTGGCTAGTATAGATACTACAGAAGGATCTCCACAGTTAGGTAGAAATGTTGGATGTAATATCCATGAAAACCACTCACCATGTCTTTCCAACTTTCTATGTTCTGGGCAGGTAAGATTTTATTTCCTGGCACTCCCTGAGGTTGGATGGTACCATGTGACCAGTTCTGGCCAATAAGCTGTAAGCATTCAGTTACTTGTGGAAGGCCTTCTAAGATGGTCCTTTTCCTCTACCATGAGTATTGGCAATGTTTCAGATAGTGGTTGTTCCATCAGTTGAATGCTGGTATAAATATTACAATGCAATCCACATGTGATGGGCATGTAATAAAGCAGAAACAAGTCATTGAGATTTGGGGCTGTTTGTTAGTACATGCCTACCTTATCACGGCTGATATCATGTGAATGGACTGGGATCAGCATCATTTCTGGAAAAAGGCCCTTGAAGACTCACAGCACCAGGTCTGTGACATGGATCCCTCTTGCCTCCTCTGTTTTGTGTCTCCCACCAATCCTTTATCCTTACCTCAGAAAGAAAAGTGTTATTTCCTCATACTAATGATCCCACCAAGAAATAATGCTTTCTCAATTGGAAGAGGGTGGTGCTCAGAGGTGTGCATACATGGACAGAGTTTGGTTAAGGGAGTTTGGCAACCTCTTCAGACTCAAAAAGAGCTGCCCCTTTTTATGAGACTCAACTTAGCCTGGTTTTTAGAAGGACAGGGTCCCAGGCAGGGCAGGTAACATAACCTCATGCTACCAGGTAAGGCTCCTGTTCTCCTTCCTGAAAAAGTCCATTCACATGATATCAGCCATGGAAGAGAGGTTTAGGAGCCTGGAAAGTCAAGCTGAAAGCCATGGGCGCTCCAGTGCACATGCAGATCCCAAATGTGGGAATGCTATGTGATGATTTTATGAAATATAAAAGTCAAATGAATTTTTTATGAAGAAGTTATCTTCCCAAGATGCAATAATGGAAAATTCCTTTCAAGAACTGGTGTTTAGACCTCACAAAAATGCGCAGCAAATTGCATTGTGATTTATTTGTCAATGTTTTTATAGGTTAGGCGTTACTTTCTACCCCACAGCTGGAGTCAATTTTTAATATTTAAAAGTGGAAAGAAAGCAAAACCTAAACACATGCAGAGCTGTCTGTTTTAGATTGAGCTTTTCCCAAACAGTGCTGTTTAGAACTGAACCCTGAGCATGGTCAGTCAGCAGCCAGCTGGCACTTACTTCCCTGCAACATAGAATTAAAATATCTGGGACTGGGCAGATTACATATAAGACCTCCTAAATTGTAGTTGGTGGGTCTGGTGTTTATAACTGCTTTCAAATGCATGCAGCCTGTCTGCCCTCTCGATTGAAGAAGGAAAGAGTCTTTGTGCTTTTTATTCTGGGTTTCCCTTCATGCTCTGAGCTCAAGGTGCCGTGAACATAATTTTCAAGTCCAGTGGTTTCTGGCCCCCTTTGATGGCTGGGTTAGCAGGGATCCCACAAGACAGTTTCCTTGGTGATTTCCAGCACACCAACCAATTATATAGAAGCAGCCTGCCCTCTCTAGACTTTTACTTCCATGGAGTCTAGTCTCGGAACTACCCTGGGCCCATCTTCCTGAAACTTCAGGTGAAACCACAAGGCTGGCCTTGAAGGTGGGTTCTCATGGCAAGGATTCAAATCCCAAAAGAGATCTAGCCTTGAAGTTTAATTCCGTTAATTATTCTCTCAGGCCATGTCTCTAGGCTCAAACAGGGGCCTCATTATATCTGGGGACAAAGAGTTCACAAAGCAAAAATGGATCTATGCTTTTGGGAACACCACTGCATGATATTTCCAGAAACACAGCATTCATACCTCAGTGCCTGGCACGTCATACTTCATGCTCAATTGCAGCCCCCATTGTTGAAGCCTTCAGGCTGGCACTGGCTGCTGCTAAGGCTGCCATGTGTGTGCTTACCAACAAAGGATCTGTAACACACAACATCTGGAGGGAGGAAAAACAGCCCTAACTGTGACAGGCGTAATCCCTTTGGGTAAGTGTTGATACCCTTCCGATGGAGGGGCTGTTTCTCTTTGCCCTCTCCTTCCTGCTCCCTGCTGATCACTCTGCAGCCAAGGCTCACAGGAGGAGTTGACCCATTTCCAAATGTGTGCATTGGTCCACCTGAATCAGTCAGTGGAGGGCCCTTGAGGCTGCTGACACATCACCCCCTCCCTTACACCTCCCCCTTTGAGGAGCATCAACCACTTCACAGAGACAAGTTTGGGGTTACAAAGAGCCTCAGCAACCATGGAAATGTCAGATGTGCAAGCATTTTGGGCTCAGTTTCAGCTGTTGTGGGCTTTCCCCAGGAACCATGCTCAAGGCCTTCAGCAGGAACACCAGAGTGGAGAAAGCCCCTTCAATACACCCCTAAATTCACAGCCTCAACAAATGAAGGTTTGGGGAAGGGCAGTGATTATTCTCCATCACAAAAGGATTTCTCGCCTCACAAACAGGATTTACCATGGATTTCCTTTTAAAAGTGCACACTCCAAGAACACTTACCATGTGATTTGATTTAATGCACAAATCTCCAGGAACACACTCAATGCACAGAGGAAGATACACAGCAAGTGGTGCTAAGGCTCAGTGGAGCTGCCCACCAGCAGGGGGAGTTCTTCCCCTGGTTCAAGCAGCCATGACAGGCCTCCAAATCACCCACCTTTTCTTTACCTAACAAAAAACACGCGAGGGTTAAGGAGTGAGAAGTCAGGGCTGAACACCACTGTCCAAAAGAACACAGACAACCAGTGGGTTTGTGCTTTATCCTGAGGGCAGTGGGGAGCCAGAGATAATGGAGGATTCTCAGAGATAATGGAGTTGTACTGAGTCATCCTGTCTTTTTTGCCCAATGTCTCTGATGTCTTTGGGGAACCCATTTTCAGGAATGGTGTTCCCTCCATTTTCAAAACCTCTTAAAATGCATTACAGTGATGACCCATAAACCAAATACTTTTTAGGGGCTAAGGGTGGGTTCAAGTTTACGGGTGTTTTTCAGGAAGTGTACAGCTTTACTTTTTGGGGGGCTAAGGGAATGATAAACGAAGTTTAGGAAGGAGGTGGAGTCAGAAATACTATTGTTTTATGCTCTAGTGGAGCTCCAAACTTTGAAGCAAGCAGCTTGGCATAAAAAAATGGTGCTGTTTGAAAGTTAACGGGCAAGACATTCTGAGAAATGGGTTGTGGAGATAAGCATCGGATGGAAACTGTACTGTTTGAAGTTCTCCTGCATCCAGGAAATCAAGAAAAGCAGAGCCACCCATTAGCTGGACTGCAGTGTGCACACGCACATGCTCATGGAATCCAAACCCTGGCCAGAGACAAACATCTCACAGAAGTAAATGAAGAATGACTTTTCTAAAAAAAGAGTGGGGAAATGTTATTTCCTTCCTGTGCTGGGGGACAAAGTCATGGGTTCTTGGGAAGAAGATATAAGTGCCCAAGAACAGAGACTGGGCCTTGTCTGTGTTTTCCCACTGAATATTGATAGTAAAAGCAAATGTTTTCACTTCAAAGAGCTCCAAAAACTCAGAGGAACCCAAGAGGAAGTGACGAAAATGAGAAACAAGTGTTCTCTTGAATACTTGACACCAGAATCAGGCCACTGTTATCTTCCTCCAGAGTGACTGCAATGGGTTTTCCACTTCTGGTCTTGATCCTCTCCATTTACCCTCCATAGTGCTGCCAGAGGAGCATTCTAAATTCAATCTGCTTAGAATCCTTTAGTGGTTCCCCACTGCTCTCAGGATAAAGCCCCAATTCTTTGATACAAGTTATGAGACCCTCCATACTCTCCTTTCTGAGGATATCTCTGAATCTCATCTCTTCCCCTTTCTGCTCTAGCCATTCAGAAAATGTTGTAAAAGTGCCATGAATGTGCCATGTTGTCAGTGGCACAGGAAAGATAAATGGTGCTGGGTCATTGTGATGTACTTTGGGTCCTTTCTCCTTACATTGGCTAGAAGTTGCCCATACTCCCATCGTTGATGGACCCCCATAGACTGGGACATGTGCCCTCTTCTGTCCCTCCTTTGCTCTGCCCCTATGTAATTTTCACTCTCCCCCTGGATCTTTGCACATACCCTGGGCTCTCTTTTTATGCTCACTTCTGTTTTATTCTTCAAAAGTTGACTTGGACATTACTTCATTAGGGATCCCCTTTCCTGATCCCCACGACTGGGAGGGCCACTCCTGATGTCTCCCTCCCATGTCACTCCGACCTTATCCCCTTTGTACCTTTCACACACTGTGCATCTCTACTTACTGACCTATTCATTGACCTCTCTCGACTGTGAACTCCATAGACGTAGTGGGATTTTCCGCCTGCTGTGTCCCCTTGCCTAGACCAGTGACTGTCATACTAAAGAAAATATTTCTTTCCCCCAAGTTATCAAAGACTATCTTGGCTTTTTGGGACAATCTTTCTCTGATCAAATGAGATCTATTAATGATGCCACAGTTTGGCCTGTGAATTGTGCATCTGTCGACAGATGGGTCAGGTTCTCTGTGCTGTAAGGAATATCCCTCCTTCCTCAAGAATTCTCTCTTACAGGCAGTTCCACTACTTCAATCTTTTATTACGCAGCCATTTTTCACGATATAAGGCATCATCTCTGTTTAACTGAATATCAGATTAGAGTATTCAAGGCTAGTGGTTCACTTAACATTCCAGCAATTAGGAAGCTTTATTAACAGGCCAGCTGGGCTGAGGCTATGTGATTACATGTTCTCAGACTCTACTTTTATGCAAAATGATGTGTAACAAAAAGGGATTGCTAAAACATTTTCCAGGGGTGTCAGAGGGTCACAAAAATAAGTGTTTGGCTCCTTCTCTTACACTCTCCACATCTATAGGACCCAAACTTTGCATATTATTGAATCACAAGGTCAACATTTTATCTCATCAGCCTGATAACCTACTAGTGTCAGATTCTTATAGACTCAGAAACCTGCAAGGTGTATATAATCAGAGTATTAGATTACACTGAACACCCTATCCTCAACCAGAGTGGACAATGGAGAGATTATATCTTTAACTCTAATGAGTGCTCAGAGATGGCCAACGACTTTGGAGGCTGAAGAGCTGCTTACTGGGAGTTCAAGGCACAAGCATCCTGCAGCCCAGGCCCTGCCTCCTGCCCACACGGCTACCAGCAGTGGCTTCAGAGATGCAGCATTTCTTTTTTAAATCAGGCATGGTATATATTAAATGTTATTAAGAGCACAGACTATGGTGCATGGCTGCCTGCCCCTAACTGACTTTGTGGACCTTGGGAGAGTTACTTAATTTCTCTGTGCCCCAGTGTGGGGACAGAGTCCCAGAGAGCATTTTCCAGGCTCTCGGCCTCGCGTGGAGGGGTGCTGCCTCGGGTAGTAGATGGCCGTCAGCTGTGACTGGTTGGCCGTCAGCTGTGGCCAGTTAGCCAATTGGCCGCTGATATAACTGCTGCGGCTGCGTTGGTTGGTCGGTCGATTGGTTGGCAGGCAGAGAAGCGGACAGCGGGTTGCAGGTCGTCTGACTCCAGCCTCTAGTGAGACTATAGTGCCACTAGTGAGACGATTGTGGTATGACTCCCTGTGGGGACAGAGCCCCAGAGAGCAGTTTCCCGGCTCTCGGCCTCATGTGGCGGGGTGTTGGCTCGGGTAGTAGATGGCCATCAGCTGTGGCTAGTTGGCCATCAGCTGTAACCATTGAGCCATGGGCCACTAGTATAACTGCCGCGGCTGTGCTGGGGAGTTGAGTCGAGGAGAGTCGAATTGGTCGGTTGGCAGAAAAGCGGACAGCAGGTCACACGTCGTGTGAATCCAGCCTCCAGTGAGACTATAGTGGTATGACTCCCCTACCTATGGTTCCATGGGTGTTCCTTTTTGGCCTTGCCATATCCTGCGTTCTTATGTGAGAAGCGGGACTAGAGGCCCCGCAGGCCACCCCGCACGACAAATGGTGGAGCGAGCAAGGTCTCCCGCACGACACCCAATTTCCTCATCTGTAGAATGGGGATAGTAACAATATCTATCTTTCAGGGTTGTTGAGAGGATTAGATTAGCTAATGAGGTGCTTAGAACAGGGCCTCACAAAGGTAAGCATTTTAATAAATGTGAGCTATAATTATGATCTTAATAAGAAGTGTGGACAGACTTTAATATCTGTTTGGGTTGCCTTTAAGTCATAAGAATTCAAAATACCCACCTCCAGCTGCCCTGCTGTGTTTACAATGATGACCAAAGCAGCATATCTTAGGTAAATGGTGTATATGTGTCATGTAGGGACTCAGCTCCCGCTCCCCTCATAAGAACGCAGGACATGGTGAGGTCAAAAAGGAACAAGAACGGAGCCATAGATAGGGGAGTCATAACACTATATTCTTGATGGCGGCTGGTCGAGACACAAAAGCAAATATCTGCCAGTACCCCAACAAGGGGTCTTCCTGCACCCCAGTCTTGCTGGCGGCCAGGCGAGACACAGGAATTAGGATCAACATGATCCGCAGTATAATCCGCTTGTTAACCGCACTTGCTAGACGCAGTCTGCTGTCCGCTTCTCTGCCTGCCAACCAACCAACCAACCAACCAATCCCCTAGTGTAGCCACAGCAGTTGTATTAGTGGCTAATGGCTAAGTGGTAACAGCTGATGGCCACCCAGCAGATGGCCATCTGATTACAGCTGATGGCCATCTAATAACCGAGCCAGCACTTTCTAAGTGAGGCTGAGAGCCTGGAAACTGCTCTCGGGGACTCTGTCCCCACTCTCCATCCCTACAGGGTCTCGCCTAACAATCTATGTGACAAGCGTCTTCCACAAGGGGCCCTGTGCCAGGAACCCAGCTCATGACAAAAAGTTTCAGTCCAGTTCAAATAATGTCCCAGGGGGTGTTCCTCGATGTCCACCTACTTTTTGGGCACAGCCAGGGTTCTCAGGGTACTGTGCTGGAACAATAGTGGCTCACAGCCAAGGTGCTTACATATCCTCCCTGGTGGCCGGTGGAGACACAGGAAGCAAACATCCACCTGTATCCCAACAAGGGGTCTTCCTGTACCACAGTCTCGCTGGCGGCCAGGCGAGACACAGAAAGTAAACATCCGCCAGTACCATTACATTGTGGTACGTTCCCAAGCAAACAGTCAAGTGGTCCATCAAATCAGGGATGGAAGGCAATTCCCCATAGTCCATAGTCATTCACCAGGGCTTTGCGTTGGCCTCACAATGTGTGCCCTCTCTGCAGGGCAAGGGCTCCAAGTACTCCCCCAATCTGTTGGTGAGGAATGAGCTTGACCTCACCCGTATCCTCTACCAAGGGCTCAGCAAGCATTTCCTACTGGGAGCATAAGTCCCGAATCTGGGCTGCCCCACCAAGCACTTCATAGCCACATGGCCTCAATGGCGTTCGCTGTCTCTGGCCTATGCTGGTCAGAGAACCGTCCACGTCTTCCCACCCCTGCACAGGGTCCAGCTCTCCTGCAGCTGCTCCTCACGGGCTTCCTGAAACTGAGTGTTCATATACACAAACTGCTCCACCATCCTTCGGAGAGTTCTGGCTGTCACCATACCCTGCTTGCTGTGCCATGTGTCATGCAGGGACTCAGCTCCCGCTCCCCGCACAAGAACACAGGATATGGTGAGGCCAAAAAGGAACAACAACGGAGCCATAGTTAGGGGAGTCATACCACTATATTCTCCATGGTGGCTGGTCGAGACACAAAAGCAAACATCTGCCAGTACCCCAACAAGGGGTCTTCCTGCACCCCAGTCTCGCTGGCAGCCAGGCGAGACACTGGAAGTAGGATCAACACGATCCGCAATGTAATCCGCTTGCGAACCGCACTTGCTAACCGCAATCCGCTGCTTCTCTGCCAGCCAGCCAGCCAAACAACCAACCAACCACCCCCTACCGTAGCCACAGCAGTTATACTAGTGGCTAATGGCTAACTGGTTACAGCTGATGGCCACACAGCCACAGCGGATGGCCATCTGATTACAGCTGATGGCCATCTAATAATCAAGCCAGCACCTTTCCACATGAGGCCAAGAGCCTGGAAACTGCTCTCTGAGACTCTGTCCCCACAATATGTTATCAGGACATTGGATATTTTGAATCCTGGCTTTCAGAAGAAACCTAGAAATGAAGTGATTTTGCTGGTCTGGTCAAGCTAGAGTGAGCTGTGGAAACAGGCTTTCAGAATGTGGCCCTCGAGTTTCAAGACAAGGGAGCCACAGGCAAGTTCCGTTGCTTCTCAGCTCAGACAATTTTGATTCAACACATCCCAAAGATTTGATGATCTCAGCAGAGCCCTTACTGCTAGCCCGAGTCCTCTGTAAACTGGAGCTGGCTTTGCAGATGCTGTGCAAGCTCCTTAGCAGAGCTAGTTAGGTTGGATTCTGGGTGGGGAATATTCCTCTGGGGAGGCTTGGGCAAAAGTAATCCTTCCCACAAAGTGTTTAAAGGTTAGTTGACCCAGTACAAGATGTACTTAGAAGAGTGTGAAGGAGGATGGTTTGAAGGGAATTCTTTAACAGTCAACAAATCCCTTTTGGGAGAACACTGAAGTGAGCTTGGATGAAGTTAGCTCAGGGGAAAGATGGGAGGAAATGAACAGGTTTGGCATCTCCATTGTAGCACTGAAAGGACTTGTTGACAGAGTGGATGGGGTGGGGGAAAAGAGAGAACAGCTCCAAGGCTTTTGTTGGAACAACTGGGTGGCCAGTGGTGCTGCTTGCTGTCTGCATATCCCCTTTACAGGCTAACCTAGGGTGGCTGTGACAACCCTGCTTGTCCCTCCTCCATCATCCTATTCAACAAAGCTCTCCTCCCCAAAGGTTAAGACAGACTCACTGTCCTTTAGAAAATTCACAGTGATAGTGGAGCACTTTTCCCTGGGGTCAAGACTGCAACCCTCCAGCAAAATCTCTGGGCATCTAGCTTATTGTCTAGGTGCATTGTTGGGAAGACGTCCATCTTTTCCCAGATCTAGGGCAAAGGCAGCTTACAGGAGGCGAGCATCAGTTCCTTCTGCCTCCCACAGAGTGCTCTGCAGTGCAGTTTTAGAAATTGGGGTAAAGAAGAAAATGAATGTGATGTTTCCCTCTGAATTATTATCATAGAAGCATGGCTAAATCTAGGGCTGCGCAGGAGAGGCTGCTCCCTTAACTTTTTAAGTTGCATCTCTTCCCTGTGTCTGCTCCCGCAGCTGGGCACCTCAGCAGACAAGAAGGAGACTCTGCAGGTCTCCTTCATTTGTAGAAAATCCTTTTAGATCTGAAAAAAACTTAGCTATCTATTTCTAGAAAGCTCCTACACAACCATTATCAGTCTCTTTCTCTCTCTTTTTCACACACACACACACACACACACACACACACAATTTTATTTACAGTCTAGGAAAGGTCCATACATTCTGAATATATTCTCCACCCTCCTCAAAAACCACTGTAAAATTCTAAAACCTACACATGCTTGTAAATAAATCACCCTTAAATAGAGCAGGATCTCTGAATACCCCATGAGTCATGCAGCTAAAATGTCCCCCATGGAGCCGGACTTGGCAGCACACATTTTCCTATTAAAAAAAAAATTGAGGTTAGAGCTTTCCATGGCACCCAGCTCTATGTCAGGAAGAGCCCATCTGTGTTTGGTGGGGAAGCCAGCAGTCAGGAAATCTATGAGGCCAAATGCTATGCCCTTCACCTGGAGGAAGTCACTTAGCAGAACAATGAAAGTCTCGGTGCTAGAGTAGAAAGAGCAGTAGACTGGGGGGAGTGGGGGAGAGAGGTAGGGGAGAAGGGCCCTGGCTTCTTGTACAGGCCTTGTCCTCACTGTGTTCCCCTAGGGAATAGGGACCAGAATAAATCCAACAATCACCACGTGCCAGATTTGTGCTATGGGAATGAAAATTTTCAAAAGCCAAAATTCAGCTCAGGTCCTCAAGAAGCATGCAGTCTTGTGGATGGATAACAATCATGCTGCATGGTTAGGATTTGGGGCCCCCTCTGTGGGGGCTCAGATTTAGAAGGCTGAGGTTCTGTGTCTCCCGGACTACGGCAGCCTTAGGTTGGGGTGAGTGGAACTGAAGTCACTACAGAAATGTCACAGCCAGAGGAGGGCCTGTGGTCTCCTTGTCTCCTTCCACTACCCCCCATTGCTAAGCTATGGAGCCTCTAAATTCACATACCCACCAGACACTAGAAATTGCTAATGGGAACCGCAGAGAAATACAAAAAGGCCCTGGCCTTAGCTATGTCCCAGGGCTCTTCCCTTTGTCTCACTCAAGCCAAGCCAAACTTAGAATCCCTTGAGAAGCCTGAAGCTGAGAAAAATCTTCTTTAATTGATGGGTGTCACTTTGCTGAAGGGCCCCTGGTGGAGGCAGCTAGCTGGGGATACCTGAAGGTATCTCCAGCCCACCTGGAGCCTGGTTAGGGGGACAAGTATTATGTCTTGTGGGGTCCCTGGCAATCTCAGGCTGGACAGTGGTCTTGGCAGTTCTTACCTGCAAATGCTGGGTCTCACACAAGACCCTTTCCCCTCCCACTCACCTGCTTTCCATCAGCTGCCTGCTTCCTTCTACATCTGTGCACTCAGTAACTATGGCTACATACAAATTCCCACTTTGAAGAAACAGATGGGGTTTTATAGCCAGTGGCTGCCAATTCCCTCTGGTCTCACCTTAAAGCTCCTGCCCCTGCCTTCTGCCCGTTACACTGGGACTAGTGAGGCCTGCTGGCCACTTCTCCCAGAGAGTGGGCAAGAGCCCAGATCCCAAGCCCTACTTAACAGTGACCTTTCTCCAAAGACAGCATGGCCCTGGTCTGTTTTTTGTTCTTCCAAATTAAACTGTGTGCCTATCACTTATTAACTCCATGATTGGGATTTTTTTTTTTTTTTTTTTAGCGCTTAGCCATCATAATGATGGCCAGTAACCAGTGATTTTTTATGAAATAGTACAGCCTACTATTAAATAAAAATGAAAATAATGAGAGGTCCATTTTAGGATTTCTAAACACTAGTCATGTTTCCAGGACAAATCAGGAACTGGCTCTGCTTTGTTCACTACTGTATCCCCAGTGCCTATCACGGTGCCCAGCATGTAACGGGCTTTATAAATATTTGTTGGATGGATGCATGGGCCTCCCTTAACCTTATGAAGAGCCACTGTATCTTTCATCTTGCTTGGTAATGACTGAGACCATACAGCAATATGGTTCTCAATAAGCACTGGCAATAATCACAATTTGCTCGAACCCCTACGCCAGCTTTTCCCTACTCTGACCCCTGCAGCTCTTCTTGGGCAGCTCTCAGGGATCTGCAGGCATGAGGCAAGTGGTGGCTCAATGCAGTGTTCTCTGGGTGTTTTGGGGAGTGGCTATAGGCTCTACATTGGCGCAAGAGCTGAACCTGCATTACTTTGTAAAAACAACTGGCCATACTCTGTGACTCCTTAAGACCCACCCACACCCATGTAGTGCCACATATAGTGGGGCACTCTGGGCTCATGGGCAGCTAGCCCCACCCCACAAGCTGCTGGAGGTGTGTACAGCAGCAGATGGCCCACGGCAGCCTTTTACAGTGGGCAGTTAGCCCCAGCTTGTGCTGCATCCTCTCTTGGGTGGCTCTTGGAGATCAGTAAGCCAGAGGCAAGCACCTTGCAGAATGGTCACAGGCTGTGTACTGGCACAAGAGCTGAATCTGCATTAACTGGGCAAAAACCACTAGCCACATCACTTGACTCATTGGGACCCGGCCCTGCCCAGCATGGGATTGACAGGGCCACTCTCAGCTCCTAGGCAGCTGGCCCCATCTCAAACCTGCTGGAGGTCTGTACAGCAGCAGGCAGCTAGTGACAACCAGGGAAGCTACCCAACTTGGGTGGCAGTGCCAGAGGAACAGTCATCACCAGGACAACTAGCCCGGTTTGTGCACATAAAGAGGCTCTTTCAGCCACTGAGTCTTATGGGCATCCAGCAAGTGGCAATAGGCTTAGTGGGGCCTACGGACTTTTTCTAAGTGGTCCCAGGTTCAATACTCGTGGCAGCTGACCTTGTCACAGTAAGGCCACCCACACATTCCACCAGGTCCAACACAGGCAGATAATTGCATATAGCTTTATAGCACCTACCAGGTAGCCCTCAACCAGTCACAGGGAAGGCTAAAATTGGCCTGCATTGGAGCCCCTCCCAACAGGCACAAGAAACAACATACCCAGAGGCCAGCCTCAGATCACACCAGAGCCCTACCTAATTAGTCCCACAAGTGTCACACACAAAGGGTGATATCAACAGGTCTAAGAGCCCACTTGGATGAATCCCCCTCTAAGGGATCAGTTCCCACACAGCAGCTCATATGCTGCAGCCATAGCCAATCCTCATAACCAGTCAGCCTGAGTGATAATCCCATCCACTGACATGCCAAAAACAATTAAGTCTCAACTACAACACACACAAGGGACTCTACTGGAACACATGCACAGGTGGTCAGAGAGATTGTGTCACTGGATCACAGAGGACACCTAATATATTAGGTGACCTGGAAAAGATTGAGGGACACAGAAGATCTACCAAATATATTGAAGCAAACACAGAGAGACAGCCAAAATGAGGAAACAAGGAAACATGTCCCAAATAAAAGAACAAGATCCAGAAAAGGAACTAAATGAAATGGAGACAACCAACTTACCAGAGACAGAAGTTAAAACACTAGTTATAAGAATGCTTAAGGAACTTAGTGAGAACCTCAACAAAGAGATAGAAAGCATAAAGAAGAACATAGAAACCATAAAAAAGAACCAGTCAGAAATAAAGAATACAATAACTGAAATGAAGAATAAACTAGAAGGAATCAACAGCAGATTAGAGGAAACAGAAAAATCAAATCAGTAACTTAGAAGATGAGGTAGCAGAAAACACCCTATTAAATGATGAAAAGAAAAAAATGAATTAAAACAATGAAGATAGTTTAAGGGACCTCTGGGACAACATCAAGCATAAAAACATTCATACCATAGGAGTACCAGAAGGAAGGAGCAAGGGATTGAGAGCTATTTGAAGGAATAATGACTGAAAACTCCCCTAACCTGGCAAAGGAAATAGACACACACGCTCAGGAAGTACAGAGAGTCCAAAACAGGCCCACACCAAGAGATATTATAATTAAAATGGCAAAGGCTAAAGACAAAGAGGGAATCCTCAAAGCAGCAAGAGAAAGACAATTAGTTACTTGCAAGGGAGCTCCATAAGACTATCAGTTAATTTATCAACAGAAATTTTGCAGGCCAGAAGGGAGTGGCAAGAAATATTCAACGTACTGAAAAGCTAGGGCCAACAACCAAGACTACTCTTCACAGCAAGGCTATCATTTCAAATTGAAGGAGAGGTAAAGAGCTTCCCAGACAAGAAAAAGCTAAAGAAATTCATTACCACAAAGCTAGTATTTCAAAAAATGTTAAAGGGACTACTTTAAGAAGATGAAGGGGGGAAACAAACAAAAGAAGATTAATAATATGAAAAATTAAATGGTAATAGCTATATACATATCAATAATCAGTTTAAATGTAAATGGATTAAATGTTCCAATCAAAAGACATAGGGTAGTTGAATGGATAAGAAAACAAGATCCATAGATATGCTATCGATAAGACACCCACCTCAGACTGAAAGTAAAGATGGAAAAAGATATTTCATACAAATGGAAGTGGATAAAAAACTGGGATAGCAATACTTACATGAGACAAAATAGACATTAAAACAAAGACTATACTAAGAGACAAAGAAAGACATTACATAATGATAATGGGATGAATCCAACAAGAGGACATGACACAATGAACATCTATGCACCCAACATAGGAGGACCTAAATATGTAAAGCAAATATTGACTGGCATAAAGGGAGACATCAACAGTAGTAATACAATCATAGCAGGGGACTTTAACACCCCATTGACAACAATGGATAGATCTTCCAGACAGAAAATCAACAAGGAAACAGCAGCTTTAAATGACACATTAGACTTCATGGATTTCATTGATATTTTTAGAGCGTTTAACCCCAAGCAGCAGAATATACATTCAAGTGCACATGGAACATCTTCCAAGATTAACCACACGTTAGGCCACAAAACAAGTCTCAATAAATTTAAGAAGACTGAAGTATATCAAGTATTTTCTCTGACCACAACGGTATGAAACTAGAAATCAATTACCCCCCCCCCAAAAAAAAAGAAAGAAAGAAACTGAACCAAACAAACAAAACACGAATACATGGAGACGAAATAGCATGGTATTAAATAATGAATGGGTCAACAATAAGATCAAGGAAGAAATCAAAAGATACCTTGAGACAAATGAAAATGAAAGCACAGTGACCTAAAGTCTATGGGACACAGTAAAAGCAGTCCTAAGAGGCAAATTTGTAGCAATGCAGGCTTACCTTAAGAAACAAGAAAAATCTCAAATAAACAGTCTAACTTTACACCTAAGGAAACTTGAAAAAGCAGGAAACAAAACCCAAAGTGAGAAGAAGGAAGGAAATAATAAAGATCAGTGTGGAAATAAATGAAATAGAGGTTAAAAAAATAATACAAAAGACCAATAAAAACAAGAGCTGCTTCATTGAAAAGATAAACAAAATTGATAAACCTTTAACCACACTCACCAAGAAAAATGAGAGACGACCCAAATAAATAAAATTAGAAATGAAAGGGGAGAAGTAACAACAGACACCACAGAAATACAAAATATTTTAACAAAATACTCAGAGCCATTATATGCCAAAAAATTGGACAATCTGGAAGAAATGGATAAATTCCTGTAAGTATTCAATCTTCCAAGGCTGAACCCAGAAGAAATAGAAAATCTGAACAGACTGATTACTACTAATGAAATTGAATCAGTAATAAACAATAATCCCAAGAACCAAAAGTCTTGGAACAGATGGCTTCACAGGTGAATTCTACCAAACATTGAAAAAAGAATTAACACCTATTCTCAAATTATCTCAAAAAATTCAAGAGGAGGAGAGGCTCCCAAGATCATTCTACAAAACCACTATTACCCTGATTACAAAACCAGAAAAATACATACCAAAAAAAATTATAGGCTGATATCCCTGATAAACATAAATGCAAAAATCCTCAAAAACATATTAGCAAACTGAATTCAGCAATACATTAAAAAGACCATACAGCACAATGAAGTGGGATTTATTTCTGGGATGCAGGGTTGTTTCAATATCCACAAATCAATTAACATAACATACCACATAAACAAAATGAAAAATAAAAATCATATGATCATATCAATAGATGCAGAAAAAGCATTGTACAACATCCAACATCTATTCATGATAACAACTCTCAGCAAAGTGGGAATAAAGGGAACACATCTCAGAATAGTAAAGGCCATATACAACAAACCCACATCTAACATACTCAGCCAGGAAAGGCTAAAAGCATTCTCCTTAAGATCAGCAACAAGACAAGGATGTCCACGTTCACCATTTTTGTTCAACATAGTACTGGAGGTCCTAGCCACAGCTATCAGACAAGAAAGGGAAATAAAAGGCATCCAAATTGGAAGGAAGAAATAAAACTATCATTACTTTCAGATAACATGATATTATATGCAGAGAACCCCAAAGATTCCACCAAAAAACTATTAGAACTGATAAATGAATTTAGCAAAGTAGCAAGATACAAAATTAGTATTCAGAAATCAATTGCATTTTTATACACTAACAATGATCTATCAGAAAGAGAAATTAAGAAAACAATCTGATTTACAATAGCATCAAAAAAAAAAAAGTACCTAGGAATAAATTTAGTCAAGGAAGTAAAAGACCTGCATTTGGAAGATTATAAGACATTGAAAAAAGAAATTAAAGAAGATACAAATAAATGGAAGTATAATCCATGCTAATGGATAGAAAGAATTAATATAGTAAAATGTCTATACTATCCAAAGCAATCTATAGATTCAATGCAATTCCTATCAACATGTCAATGGCATTTTTCACAGAACTGAAACAAATGATTCTAACATTTATATGGAACCATAAAAGACCCTGAATAGCCACAGCAATCTTGAGAAAGAAGAACAAAATTGGAAGTATCATGCTACCTGATATCAAACTATACTACAAGCCCACAGTAATCCGAATAGCATGATATTGGCATAAAAACAGACATATAGATCAGTGGAAAAGAATAGAGAGCCCAGAAATAAATTCATGCCTATGTGGTCACTTAATCTAAGACAAAGGAAGCAAAAATTTACACTGGGGCAAAGGCAGTCTATTTAATAAATGATGCTGGAAAAACTGGACAGATACATGCCAAAAAATGAAACTGGACCATCTTCTTACTGCATATACAAAAATAACCTCAAAATGGATTAAAGATTTAAAGGTAAGACCCAAACTCATAAAATTCTAGAAGAAAACAGGCAGTAAACTCTCAGACATTACCCTTAGTAATATTTTTACTGATATTTCTCTATGGACAAGGAGGGAAAAAGAAAAAATAAACAAATGGGACTACATCAAACTAAAAGGTTTTTGCACAGCAAAGGAAACCACTAAGAAAGCAAAAAGTCAGCCTAGTGAATGGGAGACAATATTTGCCAATGATAGATCTGATAAGGGGTTAATATGAAAATCTGTAAAAAAAACAAAAACCCTCATATAACTCCCCCCCAAACAATCCAATTAACAAATAGGCAGAGGGCATGGATAGACATTTCTCCAAAGAGGACATACAGATAGCAAATAAGCATATGAAAAATGCTCAACATCACCAATCATCAAAGAAATGCAAATTAAAACCACAATGAGATATCACCTCACACATATCTGGATGGCTATAACCAATAAATCAACAAACAACAAGTGTTGGCGAGGATGCAAAGAAAAGGGAACCCTCATACACTGTTGGTGGGTGGGATTGCAAATTGGTGCAGCCACTATGGGAAAAACAGCATGGAGATTCCTTAAAAAATTAAAAATAAAACTGCCTTATGACCCAGCAATTCCACTCTTGGGTATTGACTCAAAGAAATCCAAAACACTAATTTGAAAAGGTAAATACACCCCTATGTTCATTGCAGAACTATTTACAATATCCAAGATATGGAAACAAGCAAAATGCCCATCAGATAAAGAAGAAGTGGTACATATATGCAATGGAATATTACTCTGGTAGTAGCTGTCTGTGCTGGACCTGGAGATGCATGGGGAAGGCCATGCTGTGAATCGAGGATGGCTGCCACCAGTACCAAGACTTGCATAGCTCCATAAAATGCCAAGAGCACCCCAAGACCTGCTGTCACCTCCCAGCTTCTGTTAGGCTCAGCTGCTGATAGAGCCCCATGCACTACACAAGTTGGGTGAGGCAGAGTCTCAGGGAGTCACCTGGGCTGGATAAGTGGTGTTCACCAGGTTAATGTAGACTCTGGTTTGGTCCCATGCTGAGCCTGGAGCTACTCAGCAAAAGTCTCAGAGCACATCAAGGACAGCTGCTGCCCGGCTGGGGCCTGCAAACTCCCTAGAGTTTTTCAAGAAAGAGTGCAATGCGGGCGAGACTGGCTGCTCACTGAGAAAGTGCCTTCAGCATTGCATGGGTTGGGTGAGGTCCCAGACAGTCACCAGTGTGGAGCAATCGGAATTCACCAGGCCAATGCAGATTCAGATTTGGTCATGTGGGGAAAGGCTCAACACAAGAAAGATGGCTTCCGCATGCCTGCTGCACTGGAGGAGGATTCTACAGAGGGAAAATGATGACTGTCCCTCCAGTCGTCACCCTGCAGCCAGAACTCAGTCTCTCCCTGTATGTCTCTGACACCTCCTGAGTCACTGTCCCTTTGCCAGAGCCCAGGGTGAGTCACTGCAAGTGAGTGAGTCTGAGCATGGTCCCTTTCAGAGGTCACCTGGGTTTCCTGCAGTCTTCCGTCCCATCCAAACAGTCAGAATCCACTGGTTTTCCCAGCCAGATGTTGTGGGGGCTCCTCTTTCTGGCACCTGTACTCTGGGCTGGCGAGCCTGGTTTGGGGCTGGGACCCCTCACTCCTCTTGGGGGACCTGGCTGCCAAGATATCCTTCCTGATTCTCAACTGCCACACACAGGTGGGAGCCGGCTGGATCCATGTCTCTGCCCCTCCTCCCCGTCTCCACATGACTTCTTCATATCCTTAGTTTTAAAACTTCTGTTCAGCTAGCTTTCAAATGGTTCTCCAGGTTGGTTATTCTATAATTTAATTGTAATTTTAATGTGGTCATGAGATGAAGCAAGCACATCATTTATCTACTCCACCAACTTGAATCAGTTCATTTTAGATTTTTAAAGAAAGAAATAAAACAGAGTTAAAATACTCCATGTCCTCCTACCAGACTTGTTTCCTTCCCTCCCCTCCCAAAGTGACCACTATGATGAATTCCATGTGTCCCCAGTATTTGTCTTTACATTTTCACTATACGTTCATGTAATGATAGACGATATATAACATTGCTCCGTGTTTTAAAATTTTTATGAAGAATGGTATCATCCTATGCATAACAGTTGTCAACTCACTTTTATCACTCAACATTATGCTGTCTAAATCTAGCTCTATTGCTACATATAGACTGGATCCATGCATTCTAGTTGCTGTATGGTATTCCATTATATGGGTATGAAATGCTCCACGGTTTGTTCATTTCATACTTACTCTCACTGGTGGGCATTTTGTTTCTCACATTTTTTGTTTTTTAAAGAAAATGTTCATGAAACATGTACATAAATTTCTCTAGGCTATGGATCCTAGAAGTGGAATACTCAGTTCTTTGGGTATTTATATTTGCAATCGTGTTAAAATTTGTCAAAATTGTTTTTCAAAATAATTTTACCTACCTGCTGAATTCTTGTTTCTTTGAATATTCACTAATACTTTATATTGTCAAATTTTCCATTTTTACCAAGCTAAAAACATGAAATTGAATTTCCTTTTTTAAACTGAATGCTCCTCTTTACTGGTAAGGCCCAGACATCTTTTCTTATGTATATTGGATATTCAGGGTTCTCCTGCAAATTGTTGGTTTATAATCTTTTTTCATTGGGCTCTTTGTCCTTTTAAAAAATGGACTTCATTTCAAATAATAATCCTTCTTTGTGACTTGCTTTTTACTTTATTTTTTTAGAAGTTTAAATTTTTGACACTTCCCTTTTTGATTTCTGACTTTCATGTCTTATAAAATAAATCCTTCCCTATCTCCATGTCATAAAAACATTCTCTCAAGCATTTAGGTCTTTACATCATCAGTTTATTTTGGGGTGTGGTGTGAGGTAGAAATGTAATGTAATTTTTTTTCTATATAGGAAGCCATATTTATTAAATGGCTCATACTCTCGCCAGTAATTTATAATACTTCCTCTATCATAAACTAAAGCCCAATTTATGTTGTCTCTATTTCCGGGGCTTCTATTCTGTGTTATAGATAGTTTTATCTATCCCTGTTATGCCCCCCGCAACTCACTCCTGTTGAAAATGTCAGATAATCACCATAGCTTCCCATCACCGTCCCATCTCCAACGTCCCCCTCCTCAACTTTGCCCTGCCATCACCTGCTAGACTTGTCTTTAAAATAATCATCATCACCTAATTTATTGAGTATCTATCGTGTGCTCGGCTGTATGCTAACTACACATACATTCCTCATTGATTCATCACAGCCCTAAAAGTCAATCCCTGATTTGCTAATTGAAACACTGAGGCTCAGAAGTTGAGTAACTTGTCCATGTCGCACAGCCAGTAAAAGACAAAGCTGGGGCTGGAATCCAGGTCTCTTTGTCCCAGAGTGTTGATATGGTACTCTATTTCCATTTTCTAGACTTCAGTACCTCTACTTTCTGGTCCCTATCTGATCTCAGAATGCTGCCATTTGTAAAATGGGGATATTAAGCCTCCTTTGCAGGGTTGTCATAAGCATTGCATGAGATTATAAAAGTGAAAGCACTTAGCACAGTGCCTAGCACATAAGAGGTACTTAATAAACATCAACTAAATTTGAATAAGAAGTAGGCAGCCTTGCCAGTTTAAAATAAATAAATAAATAAAAATAAATTTTAATTTATTTAATTAAGAGGGATAAAGCCCTCTTATCCCTGCTTTCGAATCCCAGTGGGAGTTGGACAAGAGTGAGTGGGAGTGAGTGAGTAAAGGTAGAAGTCGTCTATGGAGAGCTCCTCCTTTCACTCTGCTTCCTCTGGTTAGGGACTCCCAGGAGCAACAGGATAACTGACAGGGAGAAGCCGCCAAGGATTAGAAACCCTCAGAAATCTTATGTATTCCTACTGAATCTCAGGGCTGAAGGTCAGTAGCTGTTCTACAGCTCTGGACTTGCACAGCAAGCCTCGCTGTTGAATGACCATCATGATCCAGGTTTCACATCTTCAGGCACCCAGACCCATAGTGGGGATGTCTTCCTCCCCCTCTGGGCTGCCTGGGCTTGGACTATAGCCAGCCACCCTTTAGTGATTCCCATGGCAACAAAGCAACTGTATAGACCTCCCTCAGAGGAAGCAGGTGAAACAAGACAGCCTTTCCGGGCAGCTCTCTGGCTAATGGGAACCACATTGACAAAGAAAGCTGATTGACTTGAAAAATCGAGGGCTAGCACGCAGGCTCCCTTTAATGCTGGAGGATTATGGTCACTTGTAATTTTCTTGCTAATTGAAGTTTTCATAGGAAGGGCAAACACATATTTACACATGTGTGTATGTATTTTCACGCTGATTCTATTTCAGAAGCAGTGGGCTGTAGACTTTGGTTACTGGCTTTCTTTGACTCTACCACTGACATCTGCACTGTGTCATTGACAGCTCCAGCCATGGTCCCAAGACACTTCGCAAGGGTCAGAAAAACAGGAAAACAACAGTGGGAAGGGCAGTGCCCTCTCTCCCTTGTTTAACTTGGAAATCCTGCCTGAGTCTTACAAGAAGCAATACGTTGGGTCCTAAAAGAGGTGAAAGTGACTCAGAGAGAAACCCCAAAGGGCCACAGCCTATTTTCCTTTGGTGGTCTGTCTCGGGGTGTTGAGACAGCTGCTCATTGCATGGGATTCCTCTGAACATGACTGAATTGGAATGGGCTGGACTTTTTCCTTAAACAATCCCTATTGTTTTCCAAAACAAAGTGGGGACCCTGGGACCCCATAACCTTTCTATATAGTTGAGAGGAAAGAGGAACATTCAATCTATGTTTAAAATGGCAGAGATTTGAAAGCAAAGCTGTCCATTATAGGGGGACAAGGGACCCCCATTCCTCGATATGCTAACATGGTAGCACACAGGTTCCCACGTTGTATCTGCTGTCACACACGCCCACACATACCACATACCCCCGAGCACGTGGCGGGCCACATTTCCACAGACATGTCCAGGGTTAGGCCATTTCCAGCGAGTGGCATACCCATTTCTTCTACATTCATGACAGCCTATCAGAACACAAGTGAGCTCTGGTAATGTATTAGGAAGGGAATTCACTCACTAAGATCATTCTTGATGATAACAGATTCATTCTGATGCGTCTCAATAATGATGATGTCATCTGGAGACAAGAGACTTGGTTTCCAGTCCTAGTTCTGATGCTAGCTCAGTGACCTTGGTAGGGTACTTTTCTGAATATTGATTTCCTCATCTGTGAAAGTGTGAGGCTGGGCTGGTGGCCTCTGAGGTCTTCGGCAGCACTAACATTCTCTAGGTCAAACTCCTTTTGTGCTTTGTGTCCCGAGGCTTGTCTGAGGTCCCTGGAAATCAGTACATGCCAGAATTTCCAGGCCTCTGACAATTCTTGCGGAGCCCTGTAACCTTTCCTCCATGGAAGTTTCTGTTTAATTCCTTCCCCCTTGAGTACCAGACATCTTCCTGGCTTCCTTTCCCTCCCCATAAAATTCTGTCTTCGGGAAAGGACATGATAATTATGTGCACACTGGGTCTCAATTACTAAAGGGAGATTAGGAGTTGCCTTTGAATAAAAGAATGAAGCTTCGATCCAAAGGAGCCCTAATTGTGGAATTATAACTGGACTGTTGAAGGAGAAGATGTTGGGGAGTGAGTGGAGTACCCTAAGAACACAGAGGCTTGTCTTATCACTGATACCTAAATCTCCACCGTTAGCAAGGGCATTCTTCTGCTAAAACTATTAAGGGTCTCCTCCCCACAAAAGTAATAGAATTTTGAAGTCGTTCAGGCCTTCGTTGGATGGAGTTACTCAGATCCCTTTTTCAATGCCTTTTGATAAGTATGTAGAAAGGAGAAGGGAGAGTATGGAGTTGGGCAGAAGACTGGGAGACTTAACTGCCAAGGTATGTGAGAGAAATGCCCTGAAGAAAAAAAACCAAAGGGCATACTTGGGACCGCAGAAAATAAACTTCAAGTATCACACAATTTTGATAAGGGCCTGCCTTGTAATGGGAACTCCCGGTCTTTTGGAAGGGGACCCAGTGAAAGAATCAGAAGAAGTAATTCTAGACATGTTAGAACAGCATTAGCCTTTAGAGATAAAACAAAAGAGGCTGTGTTGAGTCACTCCATAAAGATGGGATGTACTCTGACCCAAAATTTTGTTCAGATGTGAGACTGATGTCATGACACATGCACCAAGAGGGTATTTTAAAAGGTTTTACTCACATGATGAGGCTTTCTAAGGGGATCAGGGCAGGCTCCCAGGAAGATCTGAAAATGGTATAGGATTTTATGGTGGTTAAGGGGTGGGGCCAGGGTCAGGGCTCCTGGCTGATGGCAAGGGTTTGTGTGACTAGAATTTCCAGCTGGTGCTAGAGGAAGGTGCACCTGGGCATTCTTACCAGCTTGCCCACGTGTGGGACAGAAGGAGAAAGAGGGTGATGGGAATTGAAAGTTGTCAGCAGTCAAAAATCAAAAATGGAATTTTAATTTTTTTACAGGTTTGTTTCCATGGCCTGTGAAGACCTTCCCTAATACCACTAGCTTCCAGGAACCCTGGGCCTCCCAGGTCGTCAGAATTGGTCTGGGACTGAAGTGATTTCAGCATTCTGAGATGAGTGGACCAGGCACTTATATTCTTTTAAGAACTAGGGAAGCCTGTTCAAATATTTTCTGAGTCCACTGACCTCCTAGCTTTGTGTGTGTGTGTGTGTGTGTGTGTGTGTGTGTGTGTGTGTGTGTGTGTATCTTTAAAGACCAACTTCAACAGTGACCCCAAGCTTCAGAGTCTTATTTAATGAAATGTCAGGATCCCTTAGTAAGAACTGGCTTATTTTGTGCCTTAGGAATTGAAATGTGCTAAAGAGAACAGGATAGCAGCTCCAAAGGAAAAATTGATCATCTCACAGCTTCTCATCAAACATATATCATCCAGAGTATGAGAAAGAATAAAAACAAGAAAACACACCAGAATGTGAACTCAAATGTACGCCATCCTTCGGGATGGACTTGAGGGGGGGCCACACAATATCCAGAAAGGTTGACACTGCCTCTCTCTTTTTAAAAATTTTGTTTATTTTATTATTTTTATTTCAAAAAAATTTTTCAGTTAGGTTGACATTCAATATTATTATTATTATTATTTTAGTTTCAGGTGTACAGCATAGTGGTTAGACATTTACGTAATTTATAAAGTGATCCCCCAATAAGTCTATGTTTTCCTACAGGATACGAATTGATATTACTATTTTTGTATCGCTAGGGTGCATCACAAAGCCAGGTATATAGTAGATGCTCAATAAACATTTGTTGAACTGAATTGGTGAGGTGATAACTGGTTTACCTATCCTTTTGATACCATCTACTAAGGACAGAGAAGGCAAGGAAATGAACACATCATTGAACACTTACTATGTATACTCCCCTATACATTATATCATTTCATTCTCACAACTCCAAGTAAGTATTGATGGTCTCATTTTCACAAATGAGGAAAAGTGAGGCTCCAAGAAGTGAAATAATACTCCTAAGGTTAAACAGCTCATGAGTGATGGGGGTGAGCTTTCCTTCCAAAGCCCATGTTCTTTCTAGGCCAGCAGACCACGAGTGCGGGAGGGGACAGTGCATCAGAGGGGAGCCACCAGGCAGGAATGTTGTGCTGATATTTTCTCAAATGTTCAACTCTCCTCAACAAAAACACTTTCCAGATGTTCCTAGGACCTGGCAAATCTTCAGTCGAAAAGTGAGGGATAGTCCCACACCTGCAGAAGAATGGAACTATATAGCGTGACCTCTCTGGATGCTTTTTAATTTGTCCAAAGGCCACCTGGCAGAACCATTGTCTTAGCTGCACTGAAGGCTCCAAGGCAATACTTACTGAGAGGCAATATGTTTACTCCACCAGGTCCTAAGTCGTGGTGGGTGTTATGAGTCGAATTGTGTCCCCTCAAAAGACATGTTGAAGTCCTAACCCCCCAGTACCTGTGAATGTAAGCTTATTTGGAAATAGAGTCTTTGCTGATGTAATCAAGTTAAGATGTGGTCATACTGAGTGAAGGTAGGCCATTAATTCAACGTGACTGGTGTCCTTCTAAGAGGAGGGAAATTTGGGCCCAGACTCCGACATGGAAGAGAAGGCTGTGTGAAGACAGAGCAGAGACCGGTATTTAATGGCAGTTGCAAGCCATTAAATACCAAGGATCTAAGGCCACTATCAGAAGGTAGGAAGCAGCAAGGACAGATTGTACCCAGTCTCAGAGAGAGCATGGCCCTACTGATAATTTGGTTTCAGACTTCTTGGCTCCAGAATTGTGAGGAAATAAATTTCTGATGTTCTAAACCCAGTTTGTATTACTTTGTTAAGGCAGCCCTAGGAAACTAATAGAGAGAGCTCTTCTGGGCAGACTCCAAGTTCCAGAGCCTGGTGGGTAGCCATCAGCTAGGTAGGTCCACATTCCATCAGTCAGGACACCACTGCTCCCCAGCCCCCTCCACCCATCCCTGTTCCTGGACACACATCTCCTCACTGGGCTTTTCATTCAGCTCTTAGCTTTAAACATGCTTCATAAATTTGAGAAATACAATTTTCTGTTAACATAGGCACCAAATATCCTTGCTACTATTTATATACTTCCCAAGTGTAGGTGGAGGGTCTAGAACATTAGCTCCACTCCAGGTCTGGAGAACAGAGGCACTTGAGACTTTGTGTGGTGCACAGGGAAGAGCAGGAAATGAAAAAACAGATCTCAAACTCAAACAGTTCAAATCCGAGCTCTGCTCCCTACCAGCTGTGTGACTTTGGAAAACCACTTGATCTCAAAGACTTGGTGCCCTCATCTGAGAAAAATAACTCCCACACCATGGGGCTGTTATGAGGGTTAGACGAGATAATGCACATGAAGTGCCTGACACATAGAAAGTAACCAATAAATATTATTACTATTACTTTTGTCATCATTGTTATTATTTCATCTTTATTATTACCTTCTCTGAAATGGGACAGTCCACGCCATGAATTACAGTCTTATCTAAGGGGAGAAACCTAGAGAGAGTCAGAAATGATGGGAAGGAAATTCACTGAGTTACCTGCCCAGTTCATACTTCTATTTTCTGAGAACAACCCCTCCCACTATAGGTGCTGCATAAATGGCAGCTGTTATTATTACTTTTTTATTATTGCTGTTTATGAGGTCACGTGTCTGAATCAGATCAGTGTCATTAACAGCTCCTCTGCCCCAGACAGGGTCAAAGTCCCGGACAACTCTTGGTAAACTGGATTATTGCTCCCAATATTCACTCCCTGTCATATGATTATCTGTCTATACAGTTTTCTTTTTTTTTTTAATTTATTGGGGTGACAATTGTTAGTAAAATTACATAGATTTCAGGTGTACAATTCTGTATTACATCATCTATAAATCCCATTGTGTGTTCACCACCCAGAGTCAGTTCTTCCATCACCATATATTTGATCCCCCTTACCCTCATCTCCCACTCCCCAACCCCCTTACCCTCTGGTAACCACTAAACTGTTGTCTGTGTCTATGAGTTTTTGTTCTATACACTTTTCTATGCAAGGTACACTTCCTCTCGCTGTGGACAGAGAAGGCTTTCTGCATGATTTGTTTTGGTCCATGGGATGTCAGCAGACGTAATATCAACAGTGGGTCTGCCTTATTCTTTGACATGTATATGCTGGGCACTACTCTTCATTATCTTATTGAATTGTCCCAAATCTGTAAGATGAGTACTATTATTTCTGTGCCAACTTTTACACAAAAGAAAACTGAGGCCAAGGGAGATTAAGTAGCTTGCTCAAAGTTACACCACTGTGGACCCATGACTGAACCCAGGCAGCCTGGCATGCTTGACCACTATACTTCATGCCACCTTATCACCGGAATAGGTTGGCATAAATTTCTCTATCCACAGACACCCACCTCCCCCCAAAAACTAGCTTCTTTCTTTTTCTTTTTAACACAGACAATGTGTCAGGCACCACACCATGTGCTTTATATACCTTGTATCTCATCCTACAACTGCCTCATGGCTTTTTTGGATGAGGAGACTGAAACTCAGGAAACCTAAGTGGCTTACCAAAGTCACACAGCTAGGAATTGAAGAACTAGAATTTGACCCCAGATCTTGACTATCTGAGCCCAAAACCTGTACTCTTTCCATCTTCTCACTGTACCGCACTGTCTCCTCCTTCTGCATAGTACTATATTATGGGGAAGGAGGGACTCTGTTTCTCTGGATCTAAAATGATGGAATAATCAGTCTATAATCAAGAATTTAGATCCTCCACCCACACTGGAGAAATGTGCTGAGAATAGTACCAATTGTATCTAGGCTTGATCAAAATTCAAGTTAACCAAAAATTTGTACTATTTTTCAAATACATGGGAAAGGTTCTGGGAATGTAATGAAAGGAACATTTTACAAGTCTTAGTAAGAGTGGAAGGTTGAGGATCAGTGAAGATCAAACACTGGAGTTAAAAAGCATCCTGGCAGAAGCATGTTGGGGAGCTGTGAATCATCTGGTCTGACCAATATGGGGTGGGTGTTGAGGAGTCAAGTTGTCCTAGCTATGGGAAGGGTCCATTTGTCTAAGCCAATGGTCTAGGCACCAGCCTCTGTATCTGGTGGCTTTACAGAATGAACAGCCATGGCCCAGGAATTGGATGGGGGTGCCCAAGTTACCTTCCAACCTACAGTAAAGTGAAGCCATTTATTCTACAAATATTTACCACATAAATCAAGCAGTCTGTGACAATAGCAATTGGAGCATTTATTTCTGGCAGTAACTTAACTTTGGTACATTGCAGCAGACCTGGGTGTATCATATACCTGATTGAACACTTCAGTAAATAGACCCTCCTTGCTCCTTGGGTGCTGTCAGTCCTGAAGAACAAATCCTTCTTTCCCAAGGATTTTGCATGTAATTGCAAAAACTTTCAGCTAAACCAAACCCAGGACTTCAACTAAACCTTCTCCGAATTTAGGAGCCAAAGAATAGCCCTTCTACCACTGATGTGGGGAAAGCCCCAGGATACATTATGTGAAACAAATATGGTATAAACTGTGTTACTCTTGTGAGAAAGCAGAAGAAAATGAAAATAATATTCATATTTGTTTGTATATACATAAGCAAATGTATATACAAGCACGGGTAGGAATGGGTGAATGGAGGTGGAGGTGGGAGGAATATTTCATTACATACTTTGTTGTTTTTATTTTTTATTATACAGTAAAATTGACCCCTTTTTGAGACTTTTCGTAGAGTTTTATCAATTTTAGCATGTGTATCGATTTATGTAATATCACCGCAATCAGGGTACCAAATAGTTCCATTATCTCAAAAAACTCTCCATGCTATCCCTGTAATGTCATTGCTTCCCACTACCTTTAATACCTGGCAACAACTCATCTATTCTCTATCCTAATAATTTTGTCTTTTCAAGAATATCATGTCATTCACAATAGCCAGGACATGGAAACAATGGAAATGCCCATCAGTAGATGACTGGATTAAGAAACTGTGGTACATTTATACAATGGAGTATTACTTGGCCATAAAGAAGAATGAAATCTTACCATTTGCAATGATATGGATGGACCTACAGAACATTATGCTAAGTGAAATAAGTCAGACGGAGAAAGACAAATACCATACGATTTCACTTACATGTGGAATCTAAAGAATAGAATAAATGAACAAACTAATCAGAAACAGTCTAAGAGCTACAGCGGAAAAACTGAGGGTTGCTAGGTGGGAGGGTGGTGGGGATGAGGGAGAAGGTGAGGGGATTAGAAAGCACAGTCGGTAACCACAACATGGCCATGGGGACATGAAAGTCAATTTGTGGAATATAATCAATAATGTTGTAAAGATTTTGTACGGTATCTGATGGACACTTGTCTTATTAGGGAGACCACTTCATGGACAGTGTAGGTGCCTGTCCACTGCAGTGTACACCTGAAGTTGAAGCTGAATAATATTGTATGTCAACTATAATTTATGTATATATATTCACAGTCATAGGATGTGGAGTACAGCATAAGGATTAGTCAGTGGAACTGTAACAGCTATATAAGATGTCAGAGGGGTAGTAGATTGGGGGCGGGGTAGTAGACTTTGTGAGGAGTATAAATGTCTAACTATTACATTGTTTTATACACTTGGAACTAATAATAATAATAAATATCATGTCAATGGAATTGTGTGGTATGCAAACTTTTGAGACGGCTCCCTTCCTCCCCCCTGCCACTGAACATAATATATTTGGGATTCATCCAAATTGTTGTATGGATCAAAAGTCCATTCCTTGTTATTGCTGAGTACTAGTACATGTATAGATGCAACACACATCCACCCCCATTCCCCTGCCTATTCACTCAGTGAAGGACATTTGGTCTATTTCCAGCTTGGGACAATTATAAATAGAACTGCTATAAATATTCATGTACAGGTTTTTGTGTGGACATACATTTTCATTTCTCTAGGGTAGATATGCAGGTGTGGGATTATTAGGTCATAAGTATATGTTTCACTAAATGGAAAATGGTGAAACATTTTTCACTGGGGCTGTACCCTTTTGCATTCCTTCCAGCAATGTATGAGTTTGAGTTGCTCCATATCCTCATCAGTAATTGGTGCTGTCCGTATATATATTTAAAAACATTTTAACAAATGGGTAGTGGTATCTCATAGTGGTTTTTAAATTTGCATTTTCATAATGACAAACAATGTTCAACATCTTTCCATTTGCTAATTTACCATCCTTATATCCACTTTGGTGAAATGTCTGTACATGTGTTTTACCCATTTTAAATTCTGGATTGTTTGTTTTCTTGGTATTGAGTTTGAGAATTCCTGATATATTCTGGATACAGGACCTCTGTCTGATATATGACTTGCAAATATTCTTTCCAGATCTGTAGTTTGTCTTTTCACGCTCTTACCAGTGTCTTTCTTAGACACTGTTTTTAATTTCGATGAAGTCCAGCTCAGCTTTTTTTTTTTTTAAAGGATTGTTTTTGATGCCACATCAAAGGACTCATTGCCAAACCCAAGGTCATATAGCTTTTCTCTTAAAACTTCTTCTATAAGTTTTATAGATTTATATGTTACATTTAGATTTGTGATCCATTTTGAGTTAATTTTTATGTAAGTTCGGAGGTTTAGGAGGATTTTGCATATAGATATCCAATTGTCCTAACTATATTTGAAAAGACTATCCTTTCACCATTGAATTATTTTTACACCTTTCTCAAAAATCATTTGGCCTTATTTGTCTGGATCTATTTTTAGATGTTCTGTTGTATTGATCTATACATATATGAGTATCCCTTTGCCAATACCACACTGTCTTCATTACCACATATTAAGTCTTAAAGTCAGGTAGTACAATTTCTCCAATTTTGTGTTTCCTTTTCAAAATTGTTTAGGTATTCCATATATTTTTTCTTTCCATATAAACGTTAGAATCAGCTTGAATATATCTACAAAAATTCTGCTGGGATTTTTGTTGGAATTGCATTAAACATGTAGATCAATTTGGGGAGAATCGACATCTTTGCTATTTGAGTATGCCAATACATGAACATGAAATGTCTTTCCATTTATTTAGGTTTTCTTTGATTCTATTATTAGCATTTCGTAGTTTTCAGCATTCAGATCCTGTATTTGTTTTGTTTGATTTACACATAAGTACTTCATTTATTGGTGCTATTTTATGAGACTGAAGCGCTACCTACTTCGCTAACGAGGCACCTTTATTGGTGCTATTTTAAATGTTATTGTTTTCCAGTTATACATTGCTAGTGTATCAATATAATTGTTTTCTTTTCTTTTTTTCTTTTTAATCTAAATTTATTGGGGTGACAGTAGTTGGTAAAATTACACAGATTTCAAGTGTACAATTCCATAATACATCATCTGTATATTGTGTGCTCACCACCCAGAGTCAGTTCTCCTTCCATCACCATATATTTGACCCCTTTTCCCTGTTATACTATCTCCCTTCC
Source organism: Rhinolophus ferrumequinum (assembly GCF_004115265.2). Lineage (NCBI taxonomy): Eukaryota > Metazoa > Chordata > Mammalia > Chiroptera > Rhinolophidae > Rhinolophus > Rhinolophus ferrumequinum. The sequence goes on from NC_046297.1 coordinate 40,257,552, forward strand.
CCCCTTGCCTTCTGGTAACCACTAAACTGTTGTCTGTGTCTATGAGTTTTTGTTTCTTTATTTGTTTGTCTGGTTCCTTTGTTGCTTTCAGATTTATATCCCACATATGACTGAAGTTATATGGTTCTTGACTTTTTCTGTCTGACTTATTTTGCTTAGCATAATAATCTCAAGGTCCATCCATGTTGTGGCAAATAGCAGTATTTCATTTTTTCTTACGGCAGAGTAGTATTCCATTGTGTATATATACCACATCTTCTTTATCCAATCATCTATCGAAGGACACTTTGGCTGTTTCCATGTCTTGGCCACTATAAATAATACTGCAATGAGCATCAGAGTTCATATATCTTTATGGATAAATGTTTTCAGATTTTTTTTGGTAGATATCGAGGAGAGGGATTGCTAGATCATAGGGTAATTCTATTCTTAATTTTTTGAGGAACTTCCACACTGCCTTCCGTAGCGGCTGCACCAATCTGTATTCCCACCAAAAGTGTATGAGGGTTCCTTTTTCTCCACAGCCTCTCCGACACTTGTTATTATTTGTCTTGTTGATGATAGCCATTCTAACAGGTGTGAGGTAATACCTCATCGTGGTTTTGATTTGCATTTCCCTAATAGTAAAGTTGAGCATTTTTTCATATGTCTATTGGCCGTTTGTATGTCTTCTTGGGAGAAGTTTCTGTTCACATCCTCTATCCATTTTTTAATTGGATTGTTTGTCTTTTTGTTGTTGAGTTGTATGAGTTCCTTATATACTTTGGTTATTTACCCCTTATTGGAGGTGTTGTTTGCAAATATCTTCTCCCATTCAGTTGGTTGCCTCTTTGTTTTGTTGATAGTTTTTTTTGCTGTGCAGAAGCTTTTTAGTTTGATATAGACCCATTCATTTATTTTAGCTTTTATTTCCCTTGCCTTTGAGCCAAATTCATAAAATCCTCTTTGAACCCAAGGTCCATAAGTTTAGTATCTATGTTTTCTTCTTTTCAGTTTTTTGTTTCAGGACTTATATTTAGGTCTTTGATCCATTTTGAGTTAATTTTGGTACATGGTGATAGATAGTCTAGTTTCATTCTTTTGCAAAAGAATAATTGTTTTTTAATTGACTTTGTATCCTGCAACCTTAATAAACCCATATATTTATTCTGGGAGACTTCGTGTCTGTAGCGTCCTTGAAATTCCTTGAACTTATGTCACCTTTGAAGGGTAAATGTTTTATTTCTTCCTTTCCAACCTGTGTGCCTTTTCTCTTTTCCTTATTTTATTGTGCTTGCCATGATTTCCAGTACGATGTTGAAATGGAGGGGTAAGAGTGGAAATCCTTGCCTTGTTTCCACACCTAGAGAGAAAGAATTCAATCATGCACCATCAAGCATAATGTCAAGTAGAGGTTTTTTATAGCGTCCTTTATCAAGTTAAGGAAATTCCCTTCTGTTCCTAGTTTGTGTATTTGGATGAATGGATATCGCATTTTGTCAAAATGCTTATTTCACATCTATTAATAGGATCATGTGGTTTTTCTTTTTTAGACTGTTAATATGGTGGATGATATAGAGAAAATGCCTTGCATTCCAAGGATAAAAACCTCTAGGTCATGGTGCATTATTCTTTTTATATATTGCTGGATGTGGTTGGCTAACATTTTGCTGAAAATATTTGCACCTATGTTCATAAAAGATATTGGGTGTAGTTTTCTTCTTATCTGGTTTTGGTACCAGAGTAATACTGTCTCATAAAACGAGATAGGAATGTTTCTTCTTATTACTATTTTCTAGATGAGATTATGTAGAATTGGTATTATTTCTTTTTTAAATGTTTGGTAGAATTTCATAGTGAAATGTTCTGTGGCTAGAGATTTATTTTTTGGAAAGTTTTTAACAATAAATTCAATGTTTAAAATAGTTATAGAACTCTTCATGTTTATCAATTTCTCCTTTGGTAATTTTAGTACTTTGTGGCTTTTAAGGAATTATTCCATTTCATCTAAGTTGTGGAATTTGTGTGTGTACATTGTATGTAGTATTTTTTTTTTTTTAAGATTTTATTGGGGAAGGGGAACAGGACTTTATTGGGGAACAGTGTGTACTTCCAGGACTTTTTTTCCCTAAGTCAAGTTGTTCTTTCAATCTGAGTTGTGGAGGTTGCCATTCAGCTACAAGTTATTGTTCTTTCAGTCTTAGTTGTGGAGGGCGCAGCTCAGCTCCAGGTCCAGTTGCCGTTGCTAGTTGCAGGGGGCGCAGCCCACCATCCCTTGAGGGAGTTGAACCGGCAACCTTGTGGTTGAGAGCCCACTGGCCCACGTGGGAACCAGCAGCCTTTGGAGTTAGGAGCAGGGAGCTCCAACCGCCTGAGCCACCGGGCCGGCCCTGTATGTAGTATTTCACTATTATCCTTTTAATATCCAAATGATCTGTGGTGATATTCTTGCTTTTATTTCTGATATTTGTAATTTGTATTTTCCCTTTTTATTTGTAAATGTTGCCAGAATTTCAACTGTTTTTAATTTGTTAAAGTTTGTGTTATGACTCAGGATATAGTCTTTCTTGGTGAATGCTGTATATGCACTTGGAAAACGTGTATTTTTCTGTTGTTGGGTGACATTTTCTATAATGTCTGTTATATTCATTTGGTTGATGTCATTGTTGAGTTTTGTATCCTTGATGATCTTCTGTCTACTTCTACTCTACTGATTACTGAGAAAAGAGTGTTGAAATCTCCAAGTATAATCGAAGATTATTTATTTTTTCATATCTGTCAGTATTTATTTTTCAGTTTTGTAGTTTGGTACATACACATTTAAGATTGTTATGTCTTCTTAATGAACTGACACTTTTATCATTATGTAATATCCCTCCTTATTCCTGAAATTTTCTTCGCTCTGAAATTTACTTTGTCTGATATTAATATAGCCACTAATGCTTTCCTCTTAAAAAAATTTATACAGCTTTCTTTTTGATTAGTGTTTATATGATAAGTCTTTTCCATCTATTCCTTTTAACCAACTTATACCATTATAGAGAAGTGAGTTTCCTGTAGACAGCATATAGTTAGGTCATTTTGTTTTCCATTCTGACAGTCTTTCAATTTGTATGTTTAAATAATTTGCATTTAATGTAATTGTTGAAATGTTTATATTTAGGTCTACCAATTTTTTATTTGTTTTTTGTTTATTCCCTGTGTTTTCCTCTTGTTTTTTCATTTTTAAAATTGTGATAAAATACACATTACACAAAATTTACCATCTTACGTATTTGAAGTGCACAGTTTAGTGGTATCAAATATATTCATAACACTGTGATACCATCACCACCATTCATCTCCAGAACTCTTTTCGTCTTCTAAAACTGAAACTCTATACCCATTTAATAATAACTCCCCATTCCTCCCTTCCCCCCAAACCCTGGAAACCACATTTCTACTTTCTGTCTCTGTGAATTGGATTGCTCTAGGTACCTCATATAAGTGGAATCACATAATTTTTGTCTTTTTTGTGACTAGCATATTCACTTAGCATAATGTTTTTAAGATTCATTCACATGGTAGCATGTGCCCTTTTTAAAGACTGAATAATATTCCATTTTTATGCATACACCACATTTTTAATCCATTTATTCAAAAATAGTGCCGCTATGAACACTGTTGTACAAATATCTCTTTAAGACCCCATTTCCATTCCTTTGAGGTATATACCCAGAAGTGGAATTGCTGAGTCATATGGTAATTCTATTTTTAATATTTGAGTACTCACCATACTGTTTTCCATAGTTGCTTTACAATTTTACATTCCCACCAACAGTGCATAAGTGTTCCAATTTCTCCATATCCTCACCAACACTTATTATTTCCTGTTTTATTTTTTAATAGTAGCTGTCCTAATGGGTGTGATGTGGCATTTTATTTTAGTTTTGATTTGCATTTCTCTAACGATTAGTGATGTTGAACATCTTGTCATGTGCTCATTGGCCATTTGTATATCTTCTTTAGAGAAATGTCTCTTCAAATCCTTTGCCCATTTTTGAATCAGCTTGTTTGTTCTTTTTGCTGAGTTTTAGGAGTTCTCTACATATTTGGCATATTAATCCCTTATCAGATTATGATTTGCAAATATTTTCTTCCATTCTATGGGTTGCATATTTTTCTGTTGATAGTGTCTTTGATGCACAAATTTAAAAAAAATTTTTAATGAAATCCAATTTGTCTATTTTTTCTTTTGTTGCCTGTGCCTTTGGACTCATATCCAAGAAATCATTGCCAAATCCAGTGTCATGATCCCTTTGCCCTTTGTTTTTTCTAAGAGTTTTATAGTGTTAGTTCTTACATTTAGGTCTTTGATATATTTTGAGTTAATTTTTGTATATAGTGTTTGTTAGATAAGGGTCCAACTTCATTCTTTTGCATGTGGATATCTAGTTTTTCCATCACCATTTGTTGAAAAGAGTCCTTTTCCCCATTGGCTGTTCTTGGCACCCCCGTCAAAAATCATTTGACCATATATGTGAGGGTTTATTTCTAGGCTCTCTATTCTATTTCATTGGTCTATATGTCTGTTTTTGTGCCAGTGCCTGTAGCTTTGCAGTAAGTTTTCAGTGTGAGCCTGCCAGCTTTGTTCTTTTTAAAAATTGTTTTAGTAATTTTAGATTCCATGCGAACATTAGGATGAGTTTTTCAATTTCTGCAAAAAAAAAAAAGGCATTGGGATTTTAACAGGGATTACATTTAATCTGTAGATCACTCTGGGTAGTATTGATATGTTAACAATACTGTCTTCTAATTCATGAACATGGATGTGTTTCCACTTATTTATCTCTTCTTTAATGTTTTCATCAATGTATCGCAGTTTTCATTGTACAAGTCTTTAACCTCGGCTAAATTAATTCCTAAGTACTTTATTCTTTTTGATGCTATTATAAATGGAATTGATTTCTTCATTTCCTTTTCATATTGTTTATGTTAGTGTATAGAAATGCAGCTGATTTTTTTGTGTTGACTATATCCTGCTACTTGGCTGAATTCACTTATTAGTTCTAACAATTTTTTGTGTGTGAAATATTTAGGGTTTTCTACATATAAAATCATGTCATCTGCAAATAGAGAGAATTTTACTTCTTCCTTTTCAATTTAGATTACTTTTATTTCTTTTTCTCGCCTAATTTCTCTGGCTATAACTTCTAGTACTATTTGAATAGAAATGGTGAAAGCAGGCATCCCTGCCTTGTTCCTTGTCTTAGAAGAAAAGCTTTCAATCTTTCATCATTCACTGTGGGTTTTTCATGTATGGCTTTTGTTATGTTGAGGTAGTTTCCTTCTACTCCTACTTTGTTAAGTGTTTTATTTATTTATTTATTTATTTATTTATTTATTTATTTATTATTATGAAAGGGTGTTGAATTTTCTCAAATGCTTTTTCTGTGTCAATTGAGATGATTATGCTTTTCTTCCTTCCTTTTATTAATGTAGTGTATGACCATTAATCAGTTTTCATATACTGAACCATCTTTGCATCCCAGGAATAAATCCCACTTGTTCATGGTGGGTAATCCTTTTAATATACTGCTAAATTCAGTTTCCTAGTCCCTCTGTTCTTTGTCTGTTTCTCCTTTATGCTTTCTTATCGGTTATTAGACCTTTTTTAGTATTCCATATTAATTTATCTGTTTGATTTTGGTTATATCTCTTTGTATGATTGTTTTGGTAGTTACTATATGGATTGCAAATAACACACTTAACTTTTTACAATCTACTTAGAACTGATATTTTACCACTTTATTTGGAATGTAGAAACCTTAATACCACATAAATCCTTTTCCACTTCCCCCATTATGCTAGAGTTACCTTATGTATTACATCTACAAAAATTGAAAGCTCCATCAGATAATATTCTAATTGCATCCTTTCAGTTGTCAAATACATTTTAAAGAACACAATAGGAGAAGATTAATATTTCGTGTTTATCTAGATGTTTACCATTTCTATTTTTCCTTCTTTCCTGATATTTCAATTTTCCTTCTGGTATCATTTCTCTTCTGTCCAAAGAGCTCTTTATTAATAATTATTTTAGAGCATATTTGCTGACAATTAATTCTTAGTTTTCCTTCACTTGTGAATGCCTTTATCTTGTCCACATTTCTGAAGAACATTTTTGCCAAATACAGAATTCTGGGTTGACAATTTTTTTCCCCAGCATTTAAAAAATGTGAGAATTCCTTTTGGCCCCTATGGTTTCTCATGAGATATCTGCAGTCATTCGGAATGTTTCTGTGTGAGTAATACATCATTTTTCTCTGATTGTTTTCAAGATTATTTTTCTCTTTAATTTTTAGCAGTTTAAATACAAAGTGTTTGGATATGGATTTCTTTAGGTTTATTCTGCTTAGGATTTGCTTGATTTCTTGAATCTGTATGTTTATGTCTTTACTTAATTTAGGAAGCTTTTAGCAATTATTTTTTCATATATTTTTCAACACAGTACTTTTTCTCTTTTCTTTCTGGGACTCTCATGACATAAATGTTAGAACTTTGTTGCCTTACAGCTGCCAAGCCGTTTGCTCCCTCGTGCTCTTCCCAGGGTTTCACAAGGGAGTGCCTCAGCAAACTGAGGCCAGATGGAGAGATATCGGAAAAGCTCCTTTGAGGGGAAGTCTCAGCAAACTGAGGCCCGATGGAATTATATCTGCCCAATGGATTCCTTGGAGATGTGCGTGTGTGTGAAGGCCAAGTTCAGGCTGGAACACAATGGGAGCTTTCGGAAAGACAGCCAGCAGGCAACCAATACACATATCCTGAGATTAACAATCACTACCTCTTTAGAAGTTTACCAATAAAAACTACACGTTGGTCCGATTCGGGGTTCAGTCCCTGAGACTGTTCCCCTTGACCCATGCTTATATTCTATTACTGGCTACTGTCGTTTCTTAACTCTGTGCCGCCCTTCTCCTCCCCCACAACCCACGTCGTGCTGGACGTGACAGAACTTTTGTTAATGTCCCACAGATCTTGCAAGCTCTGTTCATTTTTAACTTTTTTTCTATGTATTATTCAGATTTGATAATTTCCACTGATTTATCTTCAAGTTCATTGACTGTTTCATGTTATCTCTATTCTGCTATTTAGATAACAGAGGTTTTTATATGCCATTATATTTTTATTTCCATTTGCTTCTTCTTTGTATCTTTTATTTCTTTGCTGAGGCTTTCTGTTTTAATATTTGCTGCAAGAGGACTGGCGACTCCTTATTAGAGCATTTTCATCATAGCTGCTTTAAAGTCTTTGTCAGATAATTCCAATAGCTGTGTAATCTTAACATTAGTGTCTGTTAATTGTCTTTTCCCCTCCAAGTTGAGATTTTGCTGGTTATTCATATGCTGAAAAATTTTAGATTGCATTCTGGACATTTTGAATACTAAGTTTTGAGGCTCTGGGTCTTATTTAAATTCCATGGAGAATGATTTTTTTTGTTTTAGCATACAATTAATCTAGTTAATGTCAGTTTGCAACTTACAATACATTTTTGGATAGGTTATGCTCCAATATAAGTTCAATTTTCACAATTATTTGTATTGCTCTATGGACCTGTCCCAGATACGTACCACCCAGTGGTCATTCTGGTTCCGAGACAGTGATTCATCAATTCAGTTCTCAAAGTTTTAGGGATGCTAAGAAGAATTAGATCCATATTGTGCAGCTCAAGGGTAAACTCTGGAGTTGGTAAACACCTTTACTGGTCATTTTCCCAAGCTCCTCCTCCATAACCTCCCAGATACTTTCCAGTTCCCTGGGGCTCTCCTTTTTTGTTCTCTTGTCAGAACTTGGGAATCTAGTTACTCTGCTCTGTTGCACTTTGTCATATACTTCTTTGATTGGCCCCTATCTTGGGAGGTCAGAGAGAGGGATAAAAAGCAACAGGGGTTTATTCCATCCCCTTGGAACTTTAGCTGTAACAGAGAGGAAGTTTTCCTTTCCTTAGAGTGTTGAATCTCATGGGTTCGTGTGGTTTGTCATTGCCATTTCAACCACCAGATTGCCTGGGGCCTGGGACACAAGAGAAAGGAAACAAGAAAAAGTAAAATGAGATTTTCTCACTCTCTAGAGCATGAGAAGTTCCTTTGCTTGGTCCTTGAGTTTGTTGACTGAAAAACAATTTCAATTAGGTGTTGCATTGCCAAAAAGGATTTATTTGGGGGAAAGAGATAACAGTTGCAAACCAGTGCATGCAGACATGGTAAACCACATTTATACACTGCTGAGCACGCCAAGATGAAGAAATATATATATATATATATATATATATATATATATATATATATATATATATGGAAAAAGGAAGTTAAGGGGAGGGACAATTACAACCATACAGCTTTATTTATTGTAAGAATAAAGTTCTACCTGTAAGGTTCTTGTGATAACAGAGTGTGAGAACTTCCATAAGCCCTAGCTTTTCCCATAGTCTCAGTCATAATCCATTTCAAGCCAGAACTAGAGCTGGAGCTCTCTCTGCTCAACAGTTCCTACTTTTGGATTTCTGGATGCTTTGAGTTCAGGTCATGTGATACCGAAGGGAAAAAATATGGTGAAACTACCAGTGAGATTCTGTGGTATTTTGAATTCTGGTGTTCTTTCTCAATCTGCCTGCAATTACTTTCTACAGTCTTCAAATTGTCTTTCACATATTCTGTTCAAGCTTTATAGTTGCAGTCAGTGGGAGAGAAAGGGTGAAGCATATTTAGTCCATCTCACATGGAACTGGAATCCAACATATTTATATTTATATACCCTATGGATGTATTACCTATTCAAAATTTGTTCTACAAAATAGTCAAATTATTATTTTTTAAATATACTTTATGCACAACTTATGTATACTGTTACATCAATAGGCATTGCAAGCATTAAATGAAAGTGATTTAATGATTAAACCAAGAGGTTTAAAGGTGACACCCAACCCTATTGTGGTCCTGAAACAGCTTCTTCTTCCCTTCACCAGTTGAAAGCAGTTCCAGCCTTTTAACCAGTAGCGATGTTGACTAGGCTGGGGCCTCAGGGTACCCCCAGGCTCAGCCAGTCTCCTCAATTGAAGCTTGCAGAATGGGAAGACTGCAGGCCTGAGGGTGGGTTGGGGGTGGGTTGTTTCTTTAGCAGCTGAGAAGGTTGAAGTTCCCCTCTCTCCTTTCTTTTGTGTGAAATCTTTTAAAAATAATTTCAAGGACATAAAGGTCAAGCCAGTGATCACACTAGCCAGGTGCCCAGCTTACTTTCTAAGATGAATCATTGATAGCAAGGCTGCATAAAATCACATGGATTCTTCAGATCCGGAGGGGTGAGAAGAAGAACGGCTCCAGAGAAACCACAGATTTAAAATGAGCTGCACTTCACTGAGCAGAACTAGTCCAGGAAAGGAAACAGAAAATCTGTTGTCTTGCAAAGGGATTTACCTTTCTCTGCAGTCAAGAGCTGAACAAAGATTTCTAGCACTTAGCTTCCTGAAGAGTTACTTTGTGTGTTTTTTTAATGTGTCAGAGCACTATCTGCTTGTGTCCTCTTCCTTACTAACTTTCTCCTGTGTTTCATCGTCAATATCATTAGGAGGTTAAGAGCTTGGGTTCCAGAGTCAGACCGACCTGGGTTTATATTTTATTAGGTTGGTGCAAAAGTAATTGCGGTTTTTGCAATTATTTTTAACCTTTTAAACCGCAATTACTTTTGCACCATCCTAATCACTGCCACTTACTAGCTGTGTCAGGCAAGTTATTTACATTTCCTAAGCAGTGGTTCTCTTCTCCCCAGGATGGATAGAAGAACAGTGCTCAACCTGTGAGAACAATACAAGGTGATTATGTGTAACACACTTAACCTACTGCCTGGCACATAGTGTGAGTGTGTGCTCGATGAATGGTAGCTATCCTTATCAGCATACTCCTCCTATTCTTCCTCCCCATCATCATGATCATGATTATGATTATGAAGGCGCCACTTCCTTCTCTGGCCTCTGTAGTACTGGGAGGGCCCAGGTTGTAAAACTCACTGATTGAGCATCACCTGCAGATATCTGACCTACCTACAAAAGAGAGCTCCTCACAACAGCCCTTCTCCCCAGGATGGGCATTTCTCCACCAGGTAGGCTTTGGATTCCTTGACCCCACTGGCCTTTTGCAATTCTGTCAAAGCTCAGAGATTGGTATGAAAATCCCACTGAGAACCCTGTGGTGTTTTGGGGTGTGTTAAATGAGAGGAGGAAGCTGGGTCCCAGAAGGCTCCAAGCCCTGGCTACTGGAGACATCACTGGGTCCAAGTCTATGGGATCACTGTGTTGGTCTCAGCTGATCTGCTCCTTACCTTGTTCAGGTAGGCGCATGAGGGAAGCATGGTTTGGGTAAGCCAAGTAACTCAGGGGTAATATCTAAGGAGCCTCCAGAATCATTAGAGGGTCTGGATTCTCAGCTGCTGAAAAGTACCTATAAGGAAAAAGAACCTTCATAAAAATACGTTAAATTCAAGTTAGTTTGGTATGCTGTCAACAATGGACTGATCTGTTCGCATAACTTCCTTAAATGCATCCACTAAGATACATATGCACTATTTGACCTTAAGGGATTAATTACCTTAAAACCTTTATTAGCAAGGTTTTTCTTAGCTCCTGTAGTTTTAGATAATGTGGTCATTCTATTAAAAAACTTTGTTCTTTATTATTATTACTTCAACTCAGCCAAATTCTGCAGAAACCTGCATCAGGCCTCGTGAATTCCTCCTACACTACTCTGGCCACATTAGTTAGCAATGACCTATGGTGCAGCTGGAAATCTGCCTCCACCCTCATTCCTTCTTCAAGTGCCCTGGGACTGGAGAATTGGACACCACAGCTCCAAAAATCACAGGTGCAGAGTCACCCATACCACACTCCCTTACTCCCTAGGATAATCAGATACTCAAGTTCTTTCATTCTTATAACAAAATTATTATAAAAGGTAACACATGCTCATTGTAGAAAATTTGAAACATACAATAATCAAAAGGCAGAAAATACAACTCACAATCTTATCATCCAAAGATAACCACCATTAATACTTTGATATCATCTACTTATCTTTACATATACTTAAAAAATAATAATCCCCTATTGTTGAACACTTAGGTTATTTTGAACGTCCTGCTAAACAATTTCTTGCTTTGTGTCCTGCTAAAGAATTCCTGCTAACATTTTTGCTCACGTCTTCTATGATTACGTTAGGATAAATGTCATTTCAAGGAATGTCATTACTGAATCAAAGTTTGTACATCTTTAAAGCTTTTTATTCAAGTCGACCTCCAGAAAAATCATAACCTATTTTCTCTCCTTTCAGCAATGTAAAGATTGCCTGTTGCCTTAGACCCTTGCTATTCCTAGGAATTGTAATTCTGTTTTTAAAGTCATTGTTTGATACAGGGAAAATTTACTCTCCTTTGATTATTGGTAAAGTTGACATGCTTTCCTGGGATTCTTGGTCATTTGCATTTCTTCATCATGAGTTACCTGTCTATGTCTATTGTTTGTTGGGTGTTCTTCATCTTTTTCTTGTGGTTTATAAAAGCAGAACATATAACAAGGAAATCAATTTTCTGTCTATTGTATAAGTTGCAGTAGACAGAATACCTTCCCCAGATTGTTGTGTGTATTTTAATTTTACTATCTTTTTTGGTCCACATTTCTACTCCAGTGCTGCATTTCCAGCCTCTTATGGAGCTCCTGCTACTTCTTCCAATTCCATCTGTAAGTCACTTCATTAATGGCTCTGGATCAATTTTTTTTCCACATTCAATCTAGGTATTCAACAAACATACATGACTTATTTGCCATGTGCAGGCATTTGGGCTAGGTGATATAGTGGATTATTTCCAGTTTACAATGTCTTCAGAGATGCTAAGGAGAAAAAAAAAAAAACCTGGTGGGAACCATGGGGGTGAGAAACAGTATTTAGTGAATACTTCCTGTGTGCCAGGCTCTGTTCTGAGCATTTTGTATACTGTCCCCCCATGTAATCCTCACAAGAACTTTTGAGGTAAGTATTTATTTGTGGAGGTGAATTTTATATATCAACTTGACTGGGCCACAGGTGCCCAGATGTTTGGTCAAACATTATCTGGGTGTGTCGGTGAGGGTGTTTCTGGATGAGACTAGTATTTGAATTCATAGACTAAGTGCAGCAAATTGCCCTCCCCAGTGCGGGTGGACCTCATCTAATATGTTTAATGCCCGAAGAGAATGAAAGGCTGAGTAAGAAAGAATTCTCTCTCTGCCCGACTACCTTTGAGCTGGGATATTGGTCTTCTCCCGCCTTCAGACTTGGACTCAAACTTGAACTCACACCATTGGCTTTCCTGGTTCTTAAGCCTTTGGGTTTTGATGGGAGCTATACCATTGGCTTTCCTGAATCTGGATTTCTCAGCTTCCATAATCACCTCAGCCAATTCTTTACAATAAATAAATACTACACTTGATCTTAGCCAAAAGGCCGAGAAGCGATGCAATAAATAAATAAACAAGTAAATAAATGTATATACACATATATATATGTATATGTATATACGAGGTCAGACAATTAAGTTTGTGAACTCATCCTAGAAAAAGTACCACAGACCTCATTGCTGAATATCACTATGGTTACCTAAGTGCTCCCCTTAGGAAGCTATGCACCGATGCCAGCACCTAGTCCACCCTTCAAAGCAATTTTGGAACTTTTTTCTGGAATGACCATCAGAGCTCTCATTGTATTATCCTTGATGTCCTGAATGTCATCAAATGTCTTCCTTTCAATATTTCCTTGTCTTTGGGTAAAGAAAGAAGTCATTGGGGGCCAGATCAGGTGAGTAGGGAGGGTGTTCCAATATAGTTATTTGTTTACTGACTAAAAACTCCCTCACAGACAGTGTCCTGTGAGCTGGTGCATTGTTGTGATGCAAGAGCTACGAATTTTTGGCGAAAAGTTCAGGTCATCTAACTTTTTCACACAGCCTTTCCAGCACTTCCAAATAGTAGACTTGGTTAACTGTTTGTCCAGTTGGTACAAATTCATATGAATAATCCCTTTGATATCAAAAAAGGTTAGCAACATCATTGCAACAAGTTCACGAACTTAATAGTCAGACCTCGTATGTGAAATATATCTGTAATTTTATATATCTATACTACATATAATATATATAAAATATATATCTATCCATTTTACATATATATTATATGTCTATATAATATATAAATATATATATATATATCCATCCTATTGGTGAGGTAGGAAATTTTTCCTGTGAGTGAGTGAGTGCCGGGATTGTGTCTCGAGAAATCGAAGAATGGACGCACAGACCAAGGAGAGGCAAGGAGTTGTAAAAGAGGATGGTTTATTAAAAAGCAAAGAAATGCAGCTCCCGAGAGGGAGGGGGGTTCCCAAATCGGATGCCCCCTGACTGAGGCAAAAACTCTTACTTTTATACTTTCCCTTGCCTGTTTGGTGAAGGGGAGCTGGTGCCTTTTAATGGAATTTGTCTATCAGGTTTGTTCTGTTTGCACACCCTAAACGGATTAACGAATCCATTCCTATCTATCAGACCTGTTCCGTTTGTCCACCAAAAGGGATTTATGAGATAATTTATTAACCTGAAAGCTCATTCTTATGTCTTTGTCGTGGAGTGAAGGAGCCATTCCAGAACCTGGAGTTTCAGGATGTGGCTGCCTTTTCTTTATTCCACCAGAGACCTCCCTGTCTACCTAACAACATGCTAACTAACCTGTCTCATTGGTTCTATTTCTCTTGAGAACCCTGACTAATGACCGCATTTTGCAAATGAGGCTGTGGGTGTTCAAAGAGTTTCAGTCACTTAACCTAAAATCACCCAGTTGGTTAGCAGTAGAATGGACTCCTTGTCTGTTTGGCACCAAAGTCACACTCCTGCAGTACACACGGGCTCTGGGGACAGTGTACTTCAGCAGGGCTGGGACCACGGAAGGCGAATGAGGTGAGTCATACAAGTGCAGGGCTGGACCTCGCCTTTATTTAAGTTTGATTTTTGTATATCCTGGATTTTTTTTTTTTTTGCATTAATTTTTACTTTTAAAATATATTGCACTAAAATCTTACTTCTGTTCAGTGTAGAATTTTTTACTCCTCCTCTAAATTTTGTTCCCAAGTGGGTGCCTCACCTCACCCTTGTTAGGCCATATTTAGGCCAGGAACAGGAAATTTCCTATCTTAAAAGCCATCTTATCTTGCTTTGGACCCTGTACCTGTTTGCCTTAGGCCTGGAGAAGCCACCTGGAAAGTGGAAACCATCTTATCCTGTTTTGCTTTGTACTTTGTTTGTCTCCTAGGGGCTTGTGATCAGCAGGCTTGGTCGGGCCTGGGTGGATGGAGGACTAGGGGTCAGGGTGTGGAGCTGGAGGGCTTGGTCATGCCTTGAAACCCTTGGTTGCCAGAGACAATGCAACAAAAACCCCCTGAAGTATTGAAGGGGGAACAACCTTGTTTACCCCCTCCTAAAAAACTCCACACCCCTTTTTGCTCCAGGAGGTTATGGTCTTTTCTAGCCTGACCTCCCGTAGCTCAAACATACCAAATAAATTCTAATAGACCAATTTTGGTCTCTGTGACTCATTCCTCCAGCATGCCTAACAACCCTAAAGGGGAAGGAACTCCATCCTTTTCAAAGAAATAAAGGTGGGAGCCTGGGGACGGGTGAGGTTGGTGAAACGAGTGCAGACTGGGGTCAGGAGAACTGGGTTCAACGGTGGTTCCCCGGGTGACTCTGCACGTGTCTGAGCAGCATCCTTGGTCTTTCTGTGCCTCTAGGCCTGTCAATGGCAGATCTGTTTCTCCCTGCCTCAGAAGCAGGGCTGGAAAACGAATGTGGTACTCAGTATGCTCGTCCTTGGGATTACTTAAAAGAAAGATGTGCATAAATGCACATGATTCTGAGGTTTGGTGATGAGCAGCGTTCTGCGTTATCTCAGTGTACAGATTTTGTTTATTTCGTTTAAAAAGGCAAACTTCCTTCTCAACCCAGGCTCCCAGAAGTCAGACTAGCCGGTCCCAGGCCCAGAGCGGTGGGAGTAAAAGGCCTCCAAGTTCAGGCTGCCTCCTCCCAATCCAGAACAAGCCTTCCTGAGATTGGTCTGTGTTTCTAAGATGCGGGGAGGTTGTGGGTGGGCGTGGGGGTATCTGCTTGAGGGGAGGCCTGTTTAGCTCTCTGACCTGAGGGACCTGCCTGGGCTGCTCACTGAGGTGGGGTCCACCCAGTTTGCCCAGCACTCCCATTGTCTCCATCCACATTCTAACCATTCTCCCTTCGGAGACACTTTCCCACTCCCCCTGCCTGGAAGGTGGCCTGACAGCTAATCACATTCCCTCCCACTTTCTCCACTCCAGCGGCCACATGACTGAAGCGAAATGGCAAGCAACTCAACTCTTGAAACTGGGCCCAACTGATAGGGCCCAGTTCCTGGAATCACAAAAGAGGGTGGGGGCCAGCCATCCCAGGGCTTGGGCTCAGTCTTGCATGGCAAGGTTTCAAAGTCCATGCAGGCCCAGCTGGGCTGCCTGCCTCCCACAGAAGAGGAAAGAAATCCAGGCCCCATGGCTCCCTCCTCACCCATGAGCCTTCCCTACCCCACAGCCTGGTGGGCTCTGCCTGCTCCTAACCTCCCTTGCACAGACCCTCCCCTCCCTTGGGTTCTGCCTTGGATCACAATTGCTTATGCTCTTACTTGCCTTAGAAAGGCAGAATCTGGTCAGCAGGGAATTTATCTTGCTAAGCAATTGCTACATATGTATTATCTTATTTTCTCCTCACCCTGGGAGGTAAGCACTAAGCGCTTTTATCATCACCATTCTACAGATGGAGAGACTGAGGCTTCGAGGGGTAAAGTAGTTGCCCAAAGTCACTGGTAGGTGCCCCAGACAAGAGTTAAGCCTGTGTCTGTTTATTACCAAAGCCAGTATGGTGCATTGACTCAACAAACCAGGGGTTTCAGGCACCAAGGACCACAGGAGTCAGATCAGAAGTGTAAATGAGAGACAAAGATCAGGTCGATTATTAGACAGGAAGCGCCTGTCTGTCTGAGGTGTTTCTAGTTGGTTTTGCCATGTGGAAATGCAGGCCCACTATAGCCAAATGGATTTTTCAAGAAGAGCTTGAAATCCACATTTTTAGGTGAAATGTCCTGATTTTTAAATTTTGGCAACTTGTTAAAAATCAAAGCAAAACAAACCCTACGCAGGCTAAACAATAGAGGTCCTTGGGTCAGATATAACCCATGAGCTAGCAGTTTGCAATTTCTGTTCCACCAATCACATCACACGTTAGGTGCACAATGAATGTTTGTTACATTAAATGGAAAATAAACCAGACCTATTCTAGGAACAGCTGTATTTGCAGGGAGAAAGAAGGTACAATCTCACTTATACTTAAGGATGCATACTTTTAATTGGCACAGCTTGGTGCTGCCTGCTGGGGCAGCAGATGGACAGTCAGATGCATGTATAGACCAGGCTGGTATATTTATCAGACACTCAGAAATGAATCCTCCTCCCAAGTATCCAGCGTGGGACCACATCCTGAGAGGAAGGACGTGTTTATATGGTGATTGATCCTGTAAAGTCTTGGCTTGCCTGAACAGTTCCCTTTGTCTCCCTTTCTCTTAACTGTTCAAGTGTTCCATGACAGCCATGAGACCTCAGCAACTCTCTCTCATCTTCCAGAAAGAAGAGATCTCAGTCATCCCCTCTCATGGATTTGACTATCACCTCTCTACCTCACCCAAGCCTAAAGCCAAGTTCACTATCTTTCTCCCTGAACCAGCATGCCCACCTTCCAGCTGGCCTCATTCAGTCACTTGCACTATCATTCTTCTGCTTGGGAAGCTCCAAATCCCAGCCTCATTCCTGGTTCTTTACTCCTTCCCTCCATCAATCATCCCCAAACCCTCAGCCAATGTCTCATTCCACTTCTCATCACGTCATACCTGGCCATTACTATACGCTTTTAACTGATGTAACTAGTATAATATTTGCAGATATTAACTGAGGTTCTCCCTTCTGTTCCTTTTTTCCCCTCATGGCTCTCCCACATTCAAAGTAGACTGTGAGGCATCCATCCATTGCTTCAAGCGAGGTTGTCAGAGCTTAACAAAACCATCAAGTTCAGTCTGAAATTCAAAAGCCAGCGATCAGCCTTCAGGACAGGGGCTCAGACAGAGAAAAGTTCCCTCTTTATACCCTTCTTCCCCATGAGATGAATGGTTCCTGTGCCAGGCATTGGAGAAGGAAGGTGTGGAGAAACAGGTGGGTTCCTGAGAAGAAAACTTGCTCCTTTCTCCCATACAGGCTGAGCCCTAGATAGATTTGAGAGGCATTTCAGAGCAGAGGGAACAAGTCTCATTTGCCAGGAGGGAGCCCAGCACAGCCCAGGTGCTGAAGAATAAAAATGGCTAAATAGTGTGTCTAGAAGATAGACCTCAAATGTTTTCCCAGTTTCCTGTGGCCCTGAGTGGGTGTGGGAGAACAGCCAGATTTCCTTATGTTCCCTAGAAAGGGCAACCGAAAAAGGCCCTTTGAATGAAGGTAAAGGAGGCCATACACAGCTGTAAACTCCTTGACTCTTATCACTGAGGACCTGCCAGGAAGAAGGGTGTCTCAGTAAGTGCTGAGGTAGGCAAGTGATGACAAAGGACCTGGAGGGGGTGCCCCAAGACTCTGTAATTCTGACACAATCTGGGCGTGTGGGGAGATGGGCAAAATCTGAATTGACACAGATTATTAAATCTATAATAAATAAATCTCCCCCAACCAGAGAAGAGAAAATATAAAATAAGAATTGTAGAAAAATAAAGTTACATTTCTTATGATTTGAGCTTGTGTCCTGAAATTCCTAAGTGTTCCTGGTCTCTGTTGTCTCCATATTCCAAGCTATTCTATATTCTGCAGCTAGATTAATCTTCCTAAAATACCACTACATACTTTTATGGATTCAAAGAGTAATTATTGAATGGCTACAATGAGCCAGGAGCTGTCATAAGGGATTAAAAACCTAAAATGGAATTTAAAAAAAGATGTAAAATAACATTACATTGAGATGCCATTTTTCCAAGCAAAAATCCAAAAGTTGGACAATATACTCTGTTAGGGAGGCTGTGAAGAGGCACTCAATACATTTTCAATTGGAAATGCAAAATGGTACAGCCCCAAAATCAAAGGCAATTTGGCAATATCTAGCAAAATTACATATGCAGTTGCCCTTTGAACAATCTACCCCACTTGTAATAATCTATACCAAAGAAACATTAACAAAAGTATGAAGGGATGTGTGCACAAGACCATTATTAATTGCAGCACTATTTATATTAGCAAAGAATTGGAAGCAACCCAAATGCCTATCAATAGGGGACTGGTTAAGTAATTATGTAGTTTATTATTATTAAAATATGCAATAGATTACCATGCATATTTAAAAAGGAATTAGAAATATTTCTACAGTCTACTGTTGAGTGATCTCTAGGACACATTAACAAATGGAAAAACAGGTACAGAATACTATGTACTGTCCCAATATACTATCTTAATGTCAATGGCTGTTAAAACCATTCGGTGAAAAAGTGATGGGAAACTTCTTAATGAATGAATCAGGCTCATAATACCTGAACTAAATGATCAATATTAAGATGACAAAAAGAAAGATGGCCAAACATTGCGTGCCTCCTGATGTGATGCATTTAGAAGCGCACACCACCAGTTATGAAGTATTTCTCTATACTCTGTTACATTTTATCTGACAAAGAGAAGATTATTTGTATATTAACACATTGGTTATATATTTTTTAAATGCAAGATAACAAAAATTAATAATGGCTATTTATAGATGAGAGAGGAAATAAAATGGAGAAAACAGAGATAAAAGCAAGACTTTTCTGAATGTACCTTGTTTTATAGATTTTTACCTTGGAGCAATGAAAGTGCTTTACATAATTATAAAACAAAATTGATCAAATAGAAAAATGTAATCCTTAAAAATTGAAAGTAAATAAAATAAGCCAATGTATCAATTTGGTGGCTTAATCACATAGGGAAAAATTATTTCAAATGACTTTAAAGCACACTAATCTGATTATACAACTGTAGTGAGATATTGTTTAAGGATTAAAAAAAAAACCTGAATAGAAATATTAAACTGTTTTTCATTAATAATATTTCTATTGTTATTCTGAAATATACATATAATAAGATAAAGCAAATAACATTCAATTTAGGATTCAGGGTTTTCAAAATAAGAGGAGACACAAATATGAAATTAAATTAAGTGAAAACCACGTTGTTTTAAATTTCAATTATTGCATGAGTTCAGGATATATTTTCTCTTTAAAATAAAAAATTACCTATTTCCCATCTCTGTTTGCTGAAAAGACCTAGAAACAACGAACTACCTAGAAATAATGAGCACCCCTACGGCCCAGATTGTTGTCTCTAACTATTACCTGCCACTAAAAGGAATCAGAGCTCTCTATGAAATGGCTGACTTCAGATCTGGAGTAGGAAATGTATGCGATGAGCCTGGAAAGCAAGGAAGATACTAAAGATTGTTGAGATCATGCGAAAAGGACCCAGAAGCCATCTTGAAGGGGCTCCCACTGACCAAAGATGGGATAATCTGAGCATCAAAATTAATAGTAATTGCAATGGATTGAAATATATCAAAAATGTTAAAATTCAGGAGTTCATAATAAAAATAAACTAATTGGTCACCTTTGGAATATGCTAGGGAACTAACTTATTATTCTGAAAACTTATAAAGACTTAAACATTTATTCTAACCTCTTAAGTAGCCAAATAGTTGATGTGGGAAAGGTCTTTATAGAAGGATTCTAGCTTATAAATTAAGAAAGTGTTACAGAATCAGAATATCACCATTTTGTAGCTCCCGATGTTATAATGGGAATAGGAAATATCAGTCGCTGCTGTCCCAATATACTATCTCAGTGTCAATGGTTTCTAAAACCATTAGGTAAAAAACTGACGGGAAACTTCATAATGAATGAATCAAGCTGATAATACCTGAATCCAATGATAAATCTTGAAATGACAGAAAGATGACCAAACACAGCATGCCTCCTGAGGTGATGGATTTTGAAGCACATACCACCACTTATGAAGTATTTCTCCAAAAATGAACCAGAATCTAATCAAGCCTCAAGATCTAACACAGTTTCCAATATATAAAGGGGACAAAATAATATGTTAATTGACACCATTGGGATTAAAAATCCAGGACGTACATTGCAAATAAAAAGCAAGGGAAAAAAGAGTGAAGGAAACCTATACATGTTAAGAGACCTATAAGACCTATTGACTAAATCTTCCTTGAATCTTGATTCAAACACATCAAAAACTTTTAAAAAGACAATTGAGAAAATTTTACGGACAATTTAATGGTATTAGGAAATTCTTATTGAGTATTAGCTGATGTCTTTTGCTATTATGGTAAAAATTCACTCTGACCTTGCATTTAGTGTCTCTCACTTGAACCAAAAGATTTGGTTTACGTTCTAGATGTGCCATTTACTAGGTTATGCATGCTTGAGGAAGCCACCGAATGTCTCAGAACCATCTGTGAAATGGATACTTCATAATACACCACCTCACTGGATATCGTGAAAATATGACATGATCTGAGAGCACTTTATAAACTATATAAGCTATCTCCAAGACTAACCTACATGATTTCTTCAAGCATACCTGAGTTTTTGCCTTTATTTATGTAATTTCCCTCTACCCAGAGTAGTTTCCTCTCTCTCGTCTGCTTATGACTATTTCACCCCTTATTCTACCCACAGTCAATTTTTACCTTCTCCATGAAATCTTTTCTAATCACTTAAGCCCACAGTGATTTTTCCCCCTCTTCGTCTCAAAGCCCATATTATCTGTAACGCTCATTTGGCATTTTGAAATGACATTTCTGGGTATAACTGTCATTCCAACTAGACTGAAAGACTCTTGACAATAGGGACTCTGTCTCATTTATCCACTCTCCTTTCCACCACAGATCCTAGCACTCTGTTCATATACAAGAATGTATTTGCTACTGATGATGATAAAGTTTCAAGTAAACTGTATTATTCAGAATCCTTTTTAAAATTAGTTTCAGGTGTACAAAACAATGTAATAGTTAGACATTTATCATTTATATCCATCACACAGTAATAATCCCCTCCCCCCATCTACTACCATCTACTATCTGACATCGCTTACAGCCGTTACATTTCCACTATCTCTATTCCTAATGCTGTACTCCAATTCCACTCCTAGGTATCTATCCAGAGAAATCCAAAACTCTAATTCAGAGTACTTTTTGCAGTGACAGAAGCCCAACTCAATGTAGCTTGAGCAAAAATAAATTAACTGGTTCGCATAGTCAAATTATAGATAGGACACGGGTGGTGTTAGTCCTGAAGGATGACTGCTACCAGGGACTGGATGAGGCAGGACTAGCTGTCGTTTCATTTTCTACTACTGCAGACAGTCCTTTCCATGTGACAGGGAACATATCTGTAGACAGCATCCTACCTCACATTTCCCTGCTTAGCTCCAATTTAAGAGTCCTGAAGAAAGACTGTGATTGGACTGGCTTGGCTAGTGCCCACCCCTAGACCAACTATAAGCCAGAGAGTATGATGGAACTCCTATTGGGACCGTATGTTAGAGATGGGGAGAGGAACAGTTGCCTCCCCAAATGGGCCAACTGTCCCCAGAAGGAAGGAGAGAAACTGGACATATAAACCATGTTGTCCACACTATAAGTCAGTATTAGTATGTCCACTATGTGAGCCACTTTGGAAAGTGGCTATTTTAATTTACTAAGAGATATTTAACTAAGAGATATTTAACTACTTACTTGTATGAATTACAAACTTTTATTAAGTAAAAAAGAACTGACATCAAATCTACCTACTATGGGCCAGGCATGGTACTAGGCATAAAGCAGTAAACTAAAAGAGAAAATCCCTGTCTTAATGAAGTGGAACATGGCAACAATAAATAAATAAGTAAATAGATAGTATGGTAATGTTGGTAAGCCCTATGGAGAAAAATAAAGTAGGAAATGAGGATAAAGAGTGCTAGGGTAAAAGGAGATTTCAGTTTTAAGTAGGAAATTCTCAATGAAAAGTTGACATTTGAGCAAAGACCTGAAGGAGATGGGAGAGCCCGGCATGCAGACATCCAGGAAAAAAGAGACCCAGACAGAGGAAGCAATAAATGCAAAGGCCCTGAGGTGGAAACAAGAGAGTCAGTCTGTCTGCAGAGGAGCATGGAAGGGGAGAATGGTAGGGGAAGACATCAAAGAAGTAATGACAGGCCAGATCACATAAAGCCTTGTGTGTTAGAGGAAGGATTGGCACTTAGTTTGAGTGAGATGGAACAGCACTGAACAGAGGAGTGACACTGTCTGACATGATCTTACATTCTACATGATCCCACCTCCCATCAGCATTGAGTTTTCAAAATGCATTTTAACACGAGCCCTTGGAGTACCCTCAGGGCTGATGTAAGAAATAGCCAAAATTGGAATTTTGCATTTTCAGTGAAATGGTTTCCAGTCATTTAATATTTCTGTTGTTCTCCTTTCACAATTGGTGTCCTTTTTTTCCAATTTTTTTTATATTAGTTTCAGGTGTACAAAACAACATAACGATTAGACATTTACATCCTTCACAAAGTGATACCCCCCAAGTCTACTACCCCTCTGACATCGTATATAGCTTCTACAATACCATTGATTATATTCCCTATGCTGTACTTTACATCTCATGACTACACACACACACACACACACACACACAAACAAACACACACACACACACACACACACACACACACACACACGAGTTCTGACAACTAAGTTGGCGAACTTGTTGCAACGATGTTGCTAACCGTTTTTTGATACCAGAGGGATTATTCATTATGAATTTGTACCAACTGGTCAGTTAACCAAGTTTACTATTTGGAAGTGCTGAGAAGGCTGCATGAAAAAGTTAGACGATCGGAGCTTTTCACCAACAATTATTGGCTCTTGCATCACGACAATGCATCAGCTCACACAACACTGTCTGTGAGGGATTTTTTAGCCAGTAAACAAATAACTTTTGGAACACCCTCCCTACTCACCTGATGTGGCCCCCCATGACTTATTTCTTTACCCAAAGATAAAGGAAATATTGAAAGGAAGACACTTTGATGACATTCAGGACATTAAGGGTAATGTGACGACAGCTCTGATGGCCATTCCAGGAAAAGAGTTCCAAAATTGCTTTGAAGCATGGACTAGGCTGCTGAATAGTGATATTCAGCAATGAGGTATGTAGCACTTTTTCTAGGTTGAGTTCACGAACTTAGCTGTCAGGCTTCGTGTGTGTGTGTGTGTGTGTGTGTGTGTGTGTGTGTGTGTATAATTGTGGTTGGCATTCAATATTATTCTACTTCAGTTTCAGGTGTGCAGCACAGTGCTCAGGCATCTACACAATGATCTCCCTGATATGTCTAGTACCCATCTGGCACTCTGCATAATCTTTACAACATTATCGATTACGTTCCCCATACTGTATTTCACATCCCTGTGACTATTTTGTGACTACCAATTTGAACTTTCTAATCGTTTCACCTTTTCCTCCATACCCCAACCCCTGCTACCACCTCACTACTGTCAGAACGGCTATCATTAACAAATCAACAAACAACAAGTGATGGTGAGGATGTGGAGAAAAGGGAACCCTTATGCACTGTCGGTGGAATTGCAAATTGGTGCAGCTATTATG
Organism: Rhinolophus ferrumequinum; assembly: GCF_004115265.2. Lineage (NCBI taxonomy): Eukaryota > Metazoa > Chordata > Mammalia > Chiroptera > Rhinolophidae > Rhinolophus > Rhinolophus ferrumequinum. The sequence goes on from NC_046297.1 coordinate 40,281,373, forward strand.
GAAAACAGTATGGAGGTCCCTCAAAAAATTAAAAATAGAAATACCATATGACCCAGCAATTCCATTCCTGAGTATTTATCCAAATAAATCTGAAACACTAATTCGAAAAAACATATGCACCCCTATCTATGTTCATTGCAGCACTATTCACAATAGCCAAGATATAGAAACAACTGAAATGCTCATTAATAGATGATTGGTTAAAGAAATTGTGGTACATTTATACAATGGAGTATTACTCTGCCATAAAAAGGAATGAAATCTTACCATTTGCACTACTGATGTTCCATTTGGTATCATTTTTTCATCTGTTTGGAGAACTTCCTTAGCTATTCTTTTTGAATAAGTCTACTGGCAACAAATTCCCTTAGTTTTGCTTATTCAGAGAATGTCCTTTATTTCACTTTTAGTATATTTTCATTGAATATAGAATTCTGGGATGACACTTCTTTTCTTTTAGCACTTCACAAATGTAGTGCCATTTTTTTCTGGCCTACCAGTTTTCTAATAAGAAATCCTCAGTCATTTGAACTTGATATTCCACTACAAGTAACATTTCTGGATGTTTTCAAGTTTCTTCTTCGTCTTTAGTTTTTAGAAGTTTAATTATGAAATGGCTGAGCATGAATTTCTTTGGGTTTATCCTGTTTAGGGGTCACTTAGCTTCTTGAATCTGTAGTTTATGTCTTCCACCAAATTTTAGAAGTTTTCAGATATTTTTTATTTGAGTATTGAGATCTGATGGCATAAATGTGAGACTTTTGGTATTATCTGACAGGTCCCTAAGTCTCTTCACTTTTCCAACACTATTTTGTTGTTCAGATTATCTGTTACTTCTATTGATCTATAAGTTCTTGACTGTTTCCTTTGTCACTTCCATTTTGCTTTTGAGCCCATCCAGTGAGTTTTTATCTCAGTCATTATTATGATTATATTTTTCTGTTCTAAAATTTTCATTTGGTTCTTCTTCACATCTTCTATTTCTTTGCTGAGACTTTCTATCATTCCATTCATGTCAAGAGAACTTGCCTCTCTATTTAAAAAGCTAAACATCATGCCAGACGACAAAATAAAAATAGTTACAAGAACCATATCCATTATCACAGAGCAAGCAAAAAGGGTGAATATAAAGCTGAGAGGCAACAAATTTTGATAACCAGCAAAGGCTGATATTTCTTTAGCAGATGTGTCTTCTGATTTCATGCAGTCAATGATATTACCACAACCCCCATGTCAACAACAATTTTGTGTAAATTACATATTCACCATCAACTTTCTTGAGAAATGGAAATTTAGTACTTAATTTTTTACTAAATATGCACCTACATTATTTCGGGTTGATGCCAATAATTTTTTAATTAAAAAGCATTACTAAATAATAAAATTAATAAAATATAATCACTGTAGCAAAACAGAGAGAGAGAGAGAGAGAGAGAGAGAGAGAATATGAATTTTTCTTCACTTTTGGATCGCTTTTATAATAGCTGCTCTAAAGTCTTTGTCAGACAATTCCAACATCTGTGTCACCTAAGTATTGTCATCTATTATTTGTCTGTTCCCATGCAAGTTGATGTTTGCCTGGTTATTTATGTGCAAAGTACTTTTGAATTGTGTCCTGGACATTTGATTATTATGTTATGAGTCTTTTGGTCTTGTTTAAATCCTATGAAGAATGTTGTTGTTTTTGTCATAGCAGATGATGAACCTGATTAAGTTCAGGCCTCAAATTTCAACCTGTCTTCTGTAGGCTGTTGTTCCAATGTCAGTTCAGTTTTCAATGCCTTTGCAATATATTTAGGTCTATAGGCATCCTCTATTGGGTACTCTGGGATCTGGGCAATGGTCTTTCTATTAGTGTTTGGTCTGCTATTTAGGATCAGATTCACACACGTGTACCTCAGGGGTGAGACTTTCAGTTCATAAACATCTTTATGTGTCACTTTCCCAAATGGCCACTTTCTCCATGACCTGATACTTTTGAACTCCCCGGGGTTCCCCTTTTTAGCTCCCTGGTTAGAAATCTGGAGCTTTGCTTACCCCCAGATTTCTGCTGTGCACTCCCACAACCGCACTCACCTTTAAGCCCAAGCTGCAAACAGTGGTAAGCTCACTGCCAGTTTGATGGTACATCAAATTCTGGTCTTCTTTCCCAATCTGCCTACTACTATTTTCTTTCCAGAGTGCTCCAATAGCTTCCCACAAATTCTTTCTAGTTTTTATAGCTGTATTTCACTGGGAGAGACAGGCTGGAGTAAGCGTACTCCATCTTACCTAGAACATGAACACAATAAACTAGAGGATATTCTTGAATATGTTCCTGGATATTCCTTATATAAAGATTCATCTCAGATCTCAAGGTCAGAAAAAGTGATTCATGTAAACAGATTTATTTTATTGAATTGTTAATTCTCTTTTACGCTGATTATTGGAAAGCTCAGAAAATATGATTTGGCTCACAGAATTGAACTGCAGTGTCTTGCACATAGGAGGTGCTCAGTAAACATTAGTGATCTCCATACATATATGTCTGTCCTGCTATCTTTCAGTAGCTAAATTTTATGCTTAGTAGAAGAAATCTTCTTCATTTTGGTTTTGGATATAATTTTCCTCATTCCCATGCCTTTTATTACTTGGCTTTTTCTTACAGTTCTGTGATAGTAATTTGGGGACTTGTTTTCACCATATTAATCTTGCGAGCTGCCTCAAATTCTGTTTGGAAGTAGTCAAGGCATGAATGAACAAACAAATAAAAATATATTGTACTTGTGGAATGCTTCATATTTCCAGTGCTTCTTTCATACCTATTTCCATATTTCATCCTAAAAAAAGACCCCATGTGAGTGAAAAAGGAAAGGTAGCAAGGGCCTTTTCTACAGAAGAGAAACCTGGCACATAGCCAAGACAGGCTGGCTTGAGGATCCTTTCCACACCCCTCCTGCTCAAGCAGAAATGAAATGTTTTACATTTTTGTCTTCCGTTGAATGTTTTACTATGGCTAAAAGCAGTTTGGAAGCCACAATACAGATCTCCATGTGTCTTCTAGGACCCCATGCCCAGGAACCCTAAGCCCAGGACTTCTCCACAAAGACCTCTCTTCTCAGACTGCCCTGTAATTGGTTTATCCATCCCCTTGGGATCCAGGAACTCCTAGAGATGCTGGAGGCTTGATGTCACTTGAGGGAGGATAACAAAGTCTCTACCCCTTCCACTCTGACTTAGAATAGGGACTCATTAACAGAGTGGGTCTATCTATGCAGTGGGCTCTTCACTCCTACGGCTATCCATGAAGCCAAGCATCTCCTCCTGGGTTCACACTGAGAGGTGAGGCACAGAAACTGACCTCAGCTGGCATATGTGAAGGACGATTCTCATACCTCTTTCTTGTTATCTATATGCTGGGGCTCGCTTTCTCAGTTCAAAAAGATGGGCAGAATGAGCCTTGGTCACAACAAGGCCAGGATGAACTCAATGATCCTCTCTTCTTCCCATCTGCCCTCCCTTAGTCACACCCAGGGAGCAAATATTGTAGCCATTTTCCCCTGATGGAGAGTTCACCCAAGAGTGACTTAATTGCCTTTGGCAGTCCTGGGGAAGTGACACCAATAAGCAGGAGGCTAGGAAGAAGAGAGTTACTCAGGAGACTTCTGAAGAGTACATGCCCCCAGTTCTTGGAGAGTTTCAGCAGCAATATCTAGGCCCTTCTCACATTTGTTGGGCTCAGCTTGAACTTTGGCTGTACCCACTGCCAAGGTCTGAACATGGTCAAGGTTAAATGACCAGTCATGAGAGCGAGGGTGATTCTGAGCAAGTCTGGGTTTGTAATTCAGATGTCCTTTATAGCCCAATCCCCATGGACTGTACCTCAATTCTAAGGGGAGGCTGTGCAGTGTTACAAAGATGGCAGCAATTCTGTACTCCTCTTTGTATCCGTATCTTTTACAATATGACTTTGTAGGTCTTCTAATCAAGAGGTGGTGTCTGTTTCCTATCTCCTTGATTCTGGATCATCCTATAATTTTCTTTGGCAAATAGAATCTAGCATAACAGATGTATTCCAGTTCTGAGCCCAGAACTTCAGAGGTTTTGTACACTTCTGCTCTTTCTTTTGGGACTTCTGCCTCACCCATGTAAACAAGCCTGAGCTAGCCTGCTGGAAGAAAAGATCGTGTGAACCAGAGTTAGTCAGCCAGGTCATCTCAGTCGAGACCCCAGACATGTGAAAGAGCCCAGTCAAGATCAGCAAGGGTGATCCACAGCTGGCCATAGACACAAAAGGAAGCCCAGGCAAGACCAGAAGAGTTGTTTGTTTAATTCCAGCCTCAATTGTCAGCCTATAGAATCATAAGCAGAGAAATTGTTTCAGGTCACTGAATTGTGGGGTAGCTTATTACATAGTATTAGCTAACCGATGCAGAGGCTGAGCACTAAAACAGTTGTATCTTTATCATTTAATTGAGATATTGGGAGCACTGGGTTTTAGTGGTAACAGAGACAGAAAAGCATGGGTTTGTCAGTTGGTAACAGTACAAAGTTGTGACTTTGGAGACATTGTGGCTGTTGCAGCACTCAGCAATAACAGGGGTAGTTAGAGCAGGAAGAGAATGGAATGAACAGGAGCCTATGGCATCAGCTGGAGAAGCGCTCTTAAAACTGTCTCCAGGCACTCCCAGAAATATTAGGAGAAATATAAAAGGGCTGGAGGACTTACAGGCTAGGTATGGTTGGAGCCAGAGACCACATAATTTGAATATAACATATGAGGATACACTTGCTAAATTTTATCTTTTTTTTAACCTCAAATAAGAAATTTTAACTTCCTAAAAGACATTAGAAACAGGAAGTCTTCATAAACTTACTACACATGAATTCTTCCAAATAATGAAAAAAATCATGGTTACTTTATTCTTCCTGAAAGGTTTCTGTATTTTTGTCTATATTGCCAATTCTTTGGAGATAGTTAAGAATGAGAAATGAGAAATGGGTGCAAAGACTGGCAGCATTTATCACATATGAGTATTCTCTGCAAACACAAATAAAATAAAGTGTACAACAAGCACGAGAATTACACATGTTTGCTCTCCTTGCAGTCACCAAAGGCCAGGTGACTAGGTCTGGCCAATGGGTGGTGAACAGCATTGACCCTATCATTTCTGAGCTGATGCATTTGATTGCTGACCTAAGGCCCTCTGGCATTCTCGCCTGCCACACTGCCTGAGGAGGCCATTTGTCCCAGATGGTAAAGTTGAAGAATGGTTAGTCTCTGTCTGCCTGGATCACTAGGTCGCAACATGGAAGACAGCTGCCCTAGAAGCCACCCAGACCTGCAGTGGGGATTACATGAATGTGAAATCAACTTTGGTTGTGGCAAACCACTTGTCATTGCTTGTTCCCAAAGCATTCCCTGACCTAGTCTGCCTAATAGTGGTGAAATGCCGAACACTTAAAAATCCGATTAAAAGAAAAAAATTACCAATACTGCAAGTAAATTACAAAAATGAGAAAAAAATTGCTGTGCTGTTGTTGAATGCAGATTATACATGGTTTAATTTTTGGCAAGCAAGGTCTAGTGTTCAGAGGAGCATCCAAGAAACTTTATGAGCATGAACATGATAATGAGAATTTTATCCATTTGGCAGGAGTCAGCAAAATTTGATAATATTATGGCAGAACTTTTATGCATAATGTAAATATTGACATGAAATAATATTGCACCTATTTAGGGGGTGAAATATAAAACTAAATAATTAAAATTGTAGCAGATGCAATGAATGAAATCAGTCTGAATAAGAACTAAGTATTACTTATTATTTTGGCTATTAAATTCAGTGTTGTTATATTTCAGACACAGCCCCTGATGAATATAATTGCATAGACAACTATTTTTGTTAGACTTGTAGATTCCCAAAATGCTAATATTTCTATATGTAAACATATTTGGAGATTTTTTTTTCCCCAGTAGATAACACCACTGGAGGAGGATTATAAACAGTATAAACACCACTTACAAAAACAATCAAGAATAAAATAATTTACAGGGCCACAGACATCACAATACTGCAAATATGCGTAGAAAACATGACATTGAAACAGATGATTCTAAGAAATAATTCTAGGGCATTTTCTGTTCCTTGACTATAGATATTTTAATCTTGGTAGTGAATGGTGCAGTAAAAATCTTTCTGACACCACTGAATTTTTTATACCATCCAGGATCTATACAACTACTCTTCAGCTTCAGTGAAACATTGTGCATTAAAAACACATTTACCAAACATAAATTTGAAACAATTTGAAACATTGTCAAATGCATGATGGGAAAGTTGAGTTTATGGCATTATGGCACTAAAAACTCAATTAGAGACTGACTCTAAGCAATCTTTTAAAGAAAATGTTGGTCTATTAATAAAGACATAGATTGCAGAATTCAAGACAAAGGTAAGCTTTCAAAAACATCCCTTATTAAATTTAGTTGCTCAGAATTAATTTAGCAAGATGTTTTAGGTAAAAACTGTGCTATATCAAAAATAATACAAGAGCTGAAATTCAACATATTGCCCCCAGAAGCATCCAAAGAGGTCGTGGACCTGCAGATGCTGTGCTTGCAACTAGGAGATGGGGTGAAAGTGTGCGAGGTCCCTCCTGCTGGAGCTTAGAGAAGGCTATTGGACTTGGGGTGACAGGCTGTGGGCAAAGCCATCCTTTGCCATCGAGATCCCTGAATTTTCATGTCTGCCCATCAATGATCTTTTCTGCATGGACCTTCTGTCAACCCAGACCTTTGATAAAACTTTGTCAAACTCTACAGCCTCCACTTCAGTCCACACTCAAATCAGGAAGTGCAGCATGTCCACACCAGCCTGGGAGGCAGTGACTAGCCAGCTAGAGAGAACAAGGGATGCAGTTGAGATGTAGTCAGAAGAGCTGGCAGAGGTGACAGGCCACCACAGTTTCTAGAGTAGAGCTTCCCACTGGTGTGCAATTTTGAAGACAACAAGACAACTTTGTATACCACTGTACAAAATGACTGGACATGCTTGACTCAGCCATTTCAATCCAGTTTCACAGATATTTTCTTGAGTAAATACTATGTGCCAGGCTCTGTTTTAAATTTTATGGTGTATTAATGAATTTAATTCTCACAGCCACCCTATCATTGTGCCTATTTTACAGATTAGGAAACTGAGGCCCAGAGAGGTCATATTACTTACCCAAGGTCAAATTAAAAAGTAGTCAGAACCTTAATCCCAGCAGTCTGGATCTAGAGTATACACTCCTAATCAGGGTGTGATATCCTTATAACCAAAGAACAATAGTGTTCCGATTTTTACCCTTAAAAGGAAAAAAAACCCACGATTTGCCCCCCAAGAGATAAATTCAAAACCTGCTGCCAGCTTGAAACTGCTTCAGAGCATCAGGGTTTCAGGTCAGTTGACATCCAGTGTCAGAATCTGCCCCTCAGCAGGGTCATACCATCTTTCCAATGACAGCTGCTTCTGCTCATCCATCTCCCCATGCAGACTACAGATTTCTCTACCTTCTAGGGTGGGCTAAGAGGCTGGTAGTGCCCCCCAGCTGGCAGGGAAATTTGTTGCTACCCCTGAGCAGAGGGCAAAAGGCACCGACTGTGTACCTGGGGTAATCCTTGGGGTAAAAAGCCTGGGAAAAGGGGCAGGATTTGTGACCGTACTCTCACCCCCACAATGGTGGGGGTAGGCGGGGACTCTGTCTTCCCAGCCAGAGGCCCTGCAGCAACTGCTTGGAAAGGAAAGAGTTACCCTCCCATCCCAACCGAAGCTCTGGCTACATCTTAAGGCCTGACTGGTCAAAGTCAAGGAACACCAAAGTTAGGATGGCCAACTCGTCCCAGCTTGCCCAGAACTTTCCCGGTTTTGGCACTGAAAGTCTCTCATTCTGGGAGCCCCGCAAGTCCCCAGCACACCTAGATGTTGACATGCTGATCAAAGTAGGAATCAAGGGAAACTGTTGTCACCATGAACTCAAGCCTGGAAGGCTCACACCCAACATTTCTCCCAATCCATGGAAGCCAGGACGTCCCCAAACCTACGTCAGGCTACAGACCAGTCCTCACTGCTCTCCATACAAGGGGACATGACATCCCCTCGGAGCACTAAGAGAAAGGCATTGAGGACACAGCTGCCAAATTCCACCCTCATATTCCCATCTCCCCAGAGCCTGCAAGTAATTGGACCCTGGGAGCTGGAGATGCTTGGTGTCTGTAGTCACTCCCAGCCACGGGCAAATTGTTCAGGCTTTTACATCTTTGCATGAGATGGCAATATTCCTCCTTCATTCCTGATCCACACGTCCCAGGGCCAGAGATGCAGGGAGTTGGCCAAAATGCTCTTCTCTGTGATAAAAAGATCACAGAGTTAATGGACAGGTGACAAAACATTTGGCATGATTTGGTCAGGATCAACAAGAAGCTTTGACTGCCTCCAAGGTCCTCTCTGTCCCCAGTGATTCTCCAGAGAGACTTGGTGCTCAGCATGGCTACAGATATTCATTGTATATGATCCAGACTCCATCTAATGATATAAGTAAATAAACTCTGGACATTCAGAGAAAACAGATCACCAGTCCATCAAACTCTTTGGGGTAAATTAGTTCAGCAGACTGGACTAGAGACATGCTCCGTGACTCACCCTTACCCAGAGTAAATAAGGGAAGATTAAGCACAACTTGATTGAATCATGCTGAAGCTTGGCATAGCTCAACAAACAGATCAGCCTGAGATCTCACATTAGGAACACATAATCTCATAAAATTTATGACTGTTATTGCTCACCACATGTGTTTCTGGGTTACTGTGTGCTGGGCTCCGAGCACACTGCATTGCTGGGGTCTTGAGGGGCCTGTCTGCTGATGTACAACGTATTTCAAGAAAGAAGACGCCTTCCTGGTTGACACTCTTTGGCATGATCCTCGGCATGGCCTGGCTGCTGCAGGAAAGGGATGGGAGGAGGATCCTAGCAATGGGGAAAAACGCTTGCACTATGCCCCAAGCAGGCCCCTTTGCAATCTCTGCTTGAGATGGTGGTAGGGAGACTGGCAGGTAAATGTTCCTCCCCCTGTTACGCCTCAGTTTCCTCACCTGTAAAAGAAAGTGGTAGAATTAGGTGATCTCTAAGGTCTTTTCAAGACTTACATTCGCCTAATCTATGAAAGAATATTGAGAGGACAACTAATTTAAAGAGAAATCAGAACCAAAATGTCATCAACTGAGGTGAGTAGAGAATAGGGATGCAGAAGATATGAGTGCGATTTTCTGAAGGCAAGGCTGGGTGCTGGAGGCTATGGAAATCTAGCCCTGAAAATCTGGGAGGAAAAGGTAGATGGTCAACTGCTTTGAGAGGTATCTGCTGCCCAAACCTAAAACCATCCGGAAATGGTTTCCAAATTGTATCACCAACCACCTTCCACTGCCAATTGATCGAGGCCCTTTTTCCCTCTGAATCCAAATGCAACCTCAAGATTCTACTCAACATGAAAGTCAATGCCCACCCATCAGATCTGTAGGTGACAGAGCTGCTTTCCAACCCAAATGGCCCTGAGGCTTCTCCAGGTCCAGGATCAGAGATTCCAGGCCTGACCACAGAGATTCAGAATGCAGTCAGTGAGAAACAGAGCACAAGAGGGGCACACAAGAGGGCTCTTCTGTGATGACGAGCCCTCACTTGCAAGTGACGGTCACAGAGGTCAAAGTCTGGGTACTCCAATGGTTAAAAGAGGCCAAGCCCCACAAGCATTTGACTCACTTGCTGGAGCCCCAGAGTGGGGCAGAAGATTCTGGACCCCCAAGGCCACACCAGATGTCCCCACTAGGGCAACTCACATGTAGAAGAAGCAGGTGCCTGCTGTGCTGAGGTCTCCCTCATCTCTTCTCTGCCTGCACTCCTCCCAGGCTCTGTCCTGCATGGTTCATCTCAGCAATCTCCCTCGTGCTCATCCATGCACTCCCTGCCAATAGCCAAGGCCTGACCCTTCTGACCCTCAGGCACTCTTCCAGGATTTTCCTGTTCAATTTCCAGCACTGCTGGCTCCATCCAGAAAGAGTTTTGAACGAGAGTCACATTTTTCTTCCTGGCTTGTTCATTTTCATTATTATCTTCACAGCCAATTCCAGTAAATCTGCTACACTAAAAGTCCCAATTCATCATCCATGTTCTTCTAAATAGTCTTAGATTTGATGTGACTTCTGTTAACATTTTGCCTCTAAAAAAAAAAAAAATGGGTTTGTTTTTTCCTAATTGTAACTCAGATATCAGCTGGGGACTGCCATGCCCCTCCACATCTGTGAAATGTCTTATGGCAGGTTGTATTTTCCAAAATGGCCACAATGATATTTTCAATTCTGCATGATCATTCCAGACCTTTGCAACTTCTCCATCAAGAGATGAAGACCGTGTTGTCTCTCCTTGTACCTAGGTGGGTCTTTCAACTGCTTTGATTAACAGAATGCAGTGGAGGTGACTCTGTGTGACTGCCAAAGCTGGGTCAGAAAGCTCAATACAGCTTCCACCTCGCTCTCTCATCTCTCAGGACACCACCTTTGGAGCCATGAACAGCCATGGAAGAATTCCAGCCCCTCTGCAGATGCTGGACTGGAGTCACTACGTGAACAGACCACATGAGATAGAGAAGAATTCTCAAGGAGCCCCAGCTGTTCCAGTTCCTGCTGTCTGAGCCTCTCCAGCCCAGGTGCCAGACATGCGAGTGGAGAAGTCTTCATCATGACACCAGCTGCAAGGCTCTCTGAGTGCAACCACAGGAGGGAATCCATGTGAGAACCACCCAGATGAGTCCAGTCAACCCCCAGAGCTGTGAGAGATAATAATAAATGATTATTTTTGCTTTATGCCACTAAGTTTGTGATCGTTTGATATGCAGCAATCAATAACCAAGACAAATTGGCTCAAGCTTGAGCAAGTCTATGCTCCATGGAGTTCAAAAGGCTTTCCAAGATTTCTGCTGGTCCTTGGAGGAATAGACTGGATTGTCCACTGTGGGTTTTGTCCTCAGATGCATTAACTCTTACATGAAGTCCAGCCCCAATTCAGTTGCCATGACAAAAATCACTCACACCAAGCATTTGAGTGAGTAGCAGACTTCACGGGAAATTTAAAGTTACATTACTGATCACATGGGCTTTGGTCACCTTGCTGCCTCTTTCCCCTTACCACTTCCCATTCTCACCCTGCCTCTTAGGGTGCCCAAAATTGGCATCCCAAATTCTTCTTCTGTTATAAAGGGTAACTCAGCAAACCCCAAGCTCTCAATCCAAGACTTCCACATTCAACAGCATCAAGAATCCAGACTTATTTTAATATTCCAGATGTGGAATACATGGATGGGGGGTGGGGGGCAGGACAGTGGTGACAGTGTAGAGAAGTGGAATGATATGGAATACACACTGGAGGTAGGATTGACTTGGGTGGTGTGATTGGCAAGAGGGTCAATCAAGGATAACGTAAGTGGAACTTCAGTTACGGAGTGCTTTAATAGAATGGATGTGTGGCGGTGCCATTTACTGGCTTGGGAAAGACTGGAAGAAGCAGAAAGACAATCCAGACTTTCTCTGGGCTCCTTGAGAACCTTGTGCATATCTTTGTTGTAGAGTGAACTATACTACACTTTGGTTTATTGCCTGCCTGACTGCCTTCCCTGCCAGCTTTTTCACCCCTTTGGCTAAGAAGCACAAGGGTGCATATCATAGGCTTTTGAGTCAAGGACAACAGGGGTCAAATCTGTGCTCTGTCATGTACTCACTCTGTCACCTGGAGCTGGTTACTTAACCTCACAGAGCCCAGGTTTCCCACTTTGTAAATAGGCTCTAATAATACCTTCGCAAGGGTTGTTGAATTAAATGAAATAAATTATATAATGTGTCAAAAAAAAAAAAAGAATCCAGCCTTTACTTAACGCATTGAGGTTATAGATGGGCAATGTTCGTTATTTGCACATGCATTGTAAAAACCTTTCAAAAAACACACAGGTAAATAAAGGGAAGTAAAAATTGCCCCAAATCCTATTATCCAGAGATAACTATTATTAATGTTTTTGATAAACACATCCTATCAATATACCACAGTTTTATACAAATGGGATCATTCTGAGTTATTATCCTTGCAATTCTACATCTTCCCCAGGCACCATTAGTATTAATAATAGCATTACCGTTTACTTAGCACCTGCTATGTACTTAGCAACTGCATAAATATAACATCATCTAACCACTACCACAAGCCTGAGGTGTAGGCTCATTACTATCATCTTTTTCCTAAGGACCTTGGTGAGAGGCAGAGCTGGGATCAGAATCCAGGCGCACCTAACTCTAGGTCCTGTGCTCTTTCCACTGAACCGTAGGCTCCTATCTGAATCCTTTCTTCAAACCTACATACCATTGTGGAGAGACTATCTAGCCCTGCTTATCTAGAGCCAGATCTAGTGTCCTGACAAACTCCTGTCTCCTCTTTCAGAGAGCCAAACAGTTTGGTGTTCCCTGGGGTCTGTGCCTGGTTTACTTGCCTGGTGGGACTGAGTCTTTGAGAGGAGGGAAGGTCTGGGTCCTATTAAAGGGGCAGGGAAGAGCCAGATAGGAGCCCCCTCTGCCTCCCTGTCTGCTGGATCAAGAGGGTCCTGCTGTTCTGAGAGTCTGGGAATGGTCTCCAGTGAGTTCAGCATGTGTCATCTGCCTCCTCCCACCTGGAGAATGTTTGTCCTGAGTCACGAGGACCTGCATCTGTGTAGGGCCTGCTGGGTGAGGAGGACATGCCTTGGGGACAATTTGTTCTTGCTCCCTCAGCCCTATAAGCAGCATGTTCTCTATCAACCTTCTCTGATGAGCACATTTTCTGAACAGAATTGTGGGAGGCCAGCATCTGATCTGTTGGAAACACCCTTCTATAGGGACCCAGGGTAAGGGCCAAGGTAGGAGACTTCATTCGGAGTTACCAAGTTACCAGAAGCCCAGAAGAGGAGGGACAGCCTCCAGGGAAGGGCCGACCTTTCCTTTGACAGCTTATTTCATGAGCTAATTGTGAAGGAGAATTCAAAACTGAGTTATCATCGGTCTGTCTTCCAGCTATTCCTGCAGCTGCTGACACTTGAGGGAAGCCAGGGCAGCTGAATCCTCTTCCAGCCCCATTTCCACACTCACAGTCCTTCCCTGGAAGGTGGGCCCTGCCTTTGTAGAGACTCCCTCTGCCTCCAGGGCTGTCAGACACTCTAGTCAGAAGATGAGTGAAGAAATCAGGCTTGGAATCTGTAAGACCCAATTTTAATACTGGCTGCTCACTTGTTAACTGGCAACCCTGGACAATTTGCTTAACTTCTCGGATTCTGAAGCCCCCATCACCTTAGTTTGGTTTCCCCTGCAGAAGCATGCCCTGAGAGAGTGATTATACTGCAAGTAGTTTAACTGGGAGGCAACCCTAAGACGTGCCAGTAGGCCAGTGGGCAAGGAAGATAGTAAACCTGCAAAGCAGCATTATGAAGCAAGTGGATAAAATTGTAGCTTAATCCCCCCGGGGACTCGGGGAGATAGTGTAGAGCCAGTGTTCTGGAATTATCTACCCTCCTCCCCCACGCTTAGGGGCAAGGGAGTTGGAGTATTGATCCTCTGCATCTTGTCAGTAATTGATTGGTTGAGGGCTACCCCAGGGTTGGGGTCAGGGGTGATCACGTGTCCTGGAAGCCCCACGCCCGGGCAGCAGTTACAGCATAGGCCAAAGAGATGTAAGGAGATGTTTGCTAGCAATGTCCCTTCCTCTTGCCGTCTTCTTTCTGGCTGATGGACATACACGTGCCAGGAGGTGCAGCAGTCCTCTTGAGACAGTGACGTAACAGCATGAGGAAAAGACTGAGACAATCCGGCAGAAGCCAGCACTGGTATCCTTGAGCTGTGAACTGGGGACTCCCAACAGCTGCCTCTATGCTATATGTCAAAGTGGCTCCTGTTGAGTCTTTTGTTACTTGCAGGAGAATATGACAATGCCATTCCTCATTGAAACCAGGTGAGGGCCATTTGATGCTTTCCTGAGGAGCCTGCTGTTGGGTAAATAAGACATGGCTTATCTAGTTATCCTCCCACAGATGAGTGAAAAACACCTCTCTTGGGTGTTTAAGTCCACCTTAAGTCCAGAATTAAGCCTGGACCTCTCCTCCTATAAAAGAAGGGGGTTGGACCAGGTGACAGCAAAGGTTGGTTCCAGCCCTATAGTCCAGTGTGGAAGAGGAGATCACAGTGGTAACATCTTGTGAGTCCCAGCTGCCTCTGCACTCCAGCTGAGCTTGCTAAGGGGCTGTGAGGCCCAAACAGAAACTACCCTAGGCTATTGTTACATCTTTCACCAAACTTCTGGGCAAAAGGACCACTGGACAGGAAGGGAGTAATTAGAGGCTTTGGGACTTCAGGAGGCCATCAGCTGTGCATAAGTTAGGAGGCAAGTGTAAGAACCGATTGGCAATGAAAGCCAAGGATTTGGAGGGTTGTATAGTTTAGATCTGAAGAGTGGGTTGCCATGAATGTATGTGTGGTGTATGTGGGGTGTATTTATGGAGCTGATTTTAGAGACAAGAACAGTAGCAGATGGGGAAGAGGTATCTTCCTCTTAACCTGCTATAGATTTGAAATTCAGAAAGTAGCTCTTCAGCCAGTGCACACATATGTGCATGTTTGTGCACGAGTGTTGGCGTGTGTGTGTGTGTGTGTGTGTGTGTGTGTGTGTGTGTGATGACTGCTGGCCCCTTAGCCTCCAAGCTTTACACTCACACATCCTAGACCAGGTGGACTTCAGGACCCCCGAATGACACCTGCATCGCTTGGAGATGGGAGGAAAAGGGAATGACCAAGTATGTACTTGTAGGTAAAGATGATTAAACTCACTTGACAGACTTTGAAGACAGAGCTTGAAGAGATCAGAACTCAGGACTGGCAGGGCCTCTCACCCTGGGCTGTATTCCCGCTTCCACAACTTATATCTAGATGGCCGTGGGCAAGTCTCTTCTCCTTTCAGAACCTCATCCTACCATCTGGGAAAGAGGGGCTGTTTGCAGTTGGAGGCGTATTTGATAATTCCTAGTCTGCTCAGCCCTCTGTGTTAGAGTGAGGATGGAATTAAATAACATTTGTGATTTTTAAAAAATTGTCAAGTGCCATGACAATTAAAGGATTATAATTATTTTCCACAACAATAATAATAAGCTAAATCTGATTCTGGCATAAAAATGCAAATAGCTGAAATTCAATGATGTGGAACAAATCAATTTGGGGAAAGTTTTACTCCATCTGCATTTCACAGAGCTAGTGGAAATGCACATTGCCACAGCCATGAGAAGGACCAGAAGAGAAAGCTTCATTAATTCAGTAAGTCTGTCCAATTCTTGTTGACTCAAAGGAATAACAATTTATTCACGAATAACTCTGCTGGGCTTAGGGAAAGATTCAATGATTAAAATATATTCTTAAAGCCTTTAAGAGACTTAAAGTGATCATTAGTATTCTAAATAGGTTTCACTGTCACAACCTTCTTTAAATGTTAGATCACAAAATAAAATCCAAAACCAGAGGCTAGCTGGCAATGCTTCTGCTGCTTTTATAAAGTTGACTGTGGGTTCCCATTCTGTTTAGACAATAGGCTGGATTAATAAGCACACATAATCAGAGTTTAGGGATCTAATCAAACGAAAACTTCCATCAAGTTAATCTGATACTGCTCTGGCAATTTTTCTGGATAAGTCCCGAATTCAGATAATCTATCCTATTATCCAACTGTGACCCAATATTGAGCTTGGAAGAAAATGTCCTCTCTTGTTCTGTGGTCTCCTCTTGTTTCTGTAACGCAGCTTGCCTTCTTTAAGCCTCATAAACAACAATGACCTAGAGTTTTCCTACCTGACCCTATTTACTCTCTCAAGACCTCTTATCCCTAAATTGTTTACTCAGCCCCATGCTCCCATCCACTCAGCTGAAGCTTTCTGGGAATCCACTTCTGCTGGTGCCTGTTGGAGAATACTGACTATTTTGGGCAAGAGGGAGGAGCTGTCTTTTGGGGCATCTAAATTTACCAGCCCATGAGATGCAAGAGCTGTCCTGGGTTCCATACAGAGTGAGGGGAACAGCATCTCTCACGTGTTGTGCGTGAGCCCCCAAACAGCTCTGATTGTACCCAGAGTGTCTTCAACTTCCTCATGAAAATAGCCTCTTTGGCTTTTCTTCTAAGCCCTCTGTCTAAATGGGGAGCTCATGAGGAACTGACCCTTGCCATTTCCTCCATCCTTCAGTCTCCCCTCTCTTCCTTCCCAAAGCAAATCTGCTGCCAACTTCCCCCATTCCCTCCAGCCAACAAAAACCCTATGCATGTCACTCCATGTAAACAGGTGCAGGGACTAATAGCAAACCTCCAAACCCCATTTTGGACTCAGCTACAACACCCTGCAACATGAACTTTCTAATTCCAGATTTTTTGCCCTATGGTAATCCACGTGTCAAACCATGTTTTTCAATTTTAATGCTTGAAAACTATGATCAACATGGCTCTGAGTCTCGTACTGGCCTTAAGTCTCTTCTGACTCATTTACAGCTGTCTCCAAGCTCAGGACAATCTCCTACACCTTCTCTGCCAAATGCCTTTTAGACCAGGCTGGAGGGAAAACCACCTTCAGTGGTTCCCTCCTTGCCTTGAGAATGTCACACATACAGGAGGAAAGAACTGACCCAAGGCAGAGACTCAGCAATCAGATTTTGTTTAGGATATAAAGCCATTGAATCAGTCTTATTTATTTTCTCTGCACTGTGTTTCCTAAGTTTTTCCACATTGTTTCTAATTTGGGCTGTTAGAAAGGGAAAAAATTAAACAACATGGATCTACAGATAATGGAATGTCTTGGTGGTTATTGTATTAAAAAACAGCCACCTAAAATGGGTTTGGAAGATCTTAGAAGACAATCTTAGACTCAAACTCTGTACAAGTCAGGGCTGGGAGAGTCCACAGGCTAAGGAGCAGCTGAAATGCTGAAGGATCTGTTTCCCTCCCTTGTGAAAACACATGTAGAGACATGTGAGTGCTGTCCTCTCACCTCCATCTCCTTCTCTGAACAAGCGGATAGAGAGATGAGAATTGCCCTTTGGATTGGGGATCCCCAGGTATCCCTAACGTGTGGATCTCATCTGCAGTGTGGCCAGTAAGACTTTACTTGCCTGTCTTCCTCAAAGGTATATTTTCATGAGCACATGAGCTTTAATAAATATTTGTTGAATAAATGAATAAATGAAGGAAAGAGAATTGGGATAGAACATATTTTGGCTGTTGTATCCCAAAAGCTGATTTTGGAGGATTAAGTATGCATGTATGAATGGGCAGATATATGGATAAATAAATGAATCAATGAACAATCATTGTCACCCATTGAGTTATATGGTTGATGGGAACACCGACACCATTTCTCTCTCTGTCTCCTGATGACGTATAATTAATTAATATTATTAAACGTGTCTATATATGACCCTGCTGTATTCTTGCATCTTACATTACTTCCAATAAGGTCCCCCTCCGCATGCACACAAATACTGACACCTACTACCATATTTCCCCGAAAATAAGACCTAGCCAGACAATCAGCTTTAATGCGTCTTTTGGAGCAAAAATTAATATAATAGCAGGTCTTATATTATATTATTATAATACCCGGTATTTTATATTATATTATATTATATTATATTATATTATATTATATTATATTATATTATATTATATTATAGCAGGTCTTATAGTAAAATAAGACTGAGTCTTATATTATATTATATAAGACCTGGTATTATATTATATTATATTACATTATAAAACCCAGTCTTCTAGTAAAATAAGACAGGGTCTTATATTAATTTTTGCTCCAAAAGATGCATTAGAGCTGATTGTCCGGCAAGGTCTTATTTTCGGGGAAACACGGTAAAACAAAATCATTCACAATGGTACAGGTTCTAGGAGGAAGAAGAAAGGTGGGGATCAAATTCTAAGTACTTCTTTTCACTTTTCTTTTACCTTCAGATCAATAATAGCTTTAGTACATCTCAAGGTCCTAAGACTGGGAACATAACTTCCAGCCACAGTCTTTACAATGACATTTTATTATTACAATGAATTACATACTAACAAAGTATTCACCACCACCACCCCCACCACCCCCCAAAAAAAAAAGTTTGGTCAATTGTTTTTAATCGTTACATGAGACTTATTTTCAAACAGCCACATCCATTTTTATGTGCCTTTTAAGTGTCACCCACATAAATTTGAGTGTCCTCATGGCCCTTTCCACTCAAAAATATAAGCAAAAGAAAGAAGCATTCAACTCTTAAATCTTTGAAGAATAATGGACGTTTGGGGATGGATTTTCTGGATGAGGTGGCACAAGATTGCTCTCACTGCTCTTCCCATTGAAGCCACAAACCTATCTTGCTCCACAACCTTTAAATGTAATGCAATAAAATCCTTCATCTTGTTACAACTTTTCCAGAGCCAGTAAACCAATAGCATAACTCCCTGTCTAAAGTGCACGGTCACACTCAGAATATAATACTGACTTATAGCCAATGAGTTCCCTCCCCACACTCATCCCCTCATCCACCCCGATTCTCCTTTCTCCTCCTTCTCCTGTGCGGTTTGGAGATAAGGGGATTTAAGGTGGTGGGCACGCGTCCTCTTCAGCCTGCCCCCACCCCTACTTGTTGCATCATTAACATCTGAGACCACCCACCCAGCCTCTCCACCAGTGTCTCTGTCCCTTGGTGGTCTCCACAGACCACATTTCCTCGCAGTTTCAAGCTCAAGTGTTGTTTCTTGCCACAAATAAAACACATATGTCATTTACTCCAACATTCAGGGCAGCCTGAGGGTGACACCATCTCACTCACTCTGGGGCCCGAGAAATGCCTTTTATGCAACCAACAATACCCCTCTGGGAGCAAATTCAGTAGTGCTGTCTTCAACCTAAGTCCTGGGCTGGACCTGGGTGTCACCTGAATGGGATAAAGAAAGCCACTCTCCCATCCATTTTGCTTCTCAGATTGAGCCACACTGGTACCCCAAACCAACCTGGCTGCCCTAGTTTGAATTCCATTATTCCATCTTGCTCCCAATAGATGCCATCTTACCCCTTGTTTTCCTCAGCCTTGATTATCCATACCAACAGAGGGAATTCAGGAAGTCCCTCCAAGTTTAAGATCAGATCTCACATTGCTCAGCCTCTCTTTGCTAAAAGTTGCTGATCTTTTTCCCGCAAGGATTGATCCAAGTGCTTCTCATTATCCCAGCCAGCTTCTATGGCTCCCTTGGGGATGCCTTGCTATAGCAGCTTCTCCTGCTGCAGCACAGGAAAATATCTGTGCTGGTGGTAGTTTCTTAATATTAACTCAATATATAAATCCTAGCTTCCCTCCACTTTCTCCTCTACTCCCATTAGAGCAGTGAGGTGGTCGACCACTGAAGCAGACGCCTGGTGGCTTGAGAGCTGCACATATTCTCTGTTGTTCAGTACTTTTTCTAAAAATGCCTTTTTTGCTTTCAGTGCTTGCCATGCCCCAAACCTTCCAAGAACCACTAACCACTAACTCAAAGTCCTTTTCTCTGTTTCCTAGCATGGGACTTCCTGTGAATTTCTTATGTTTCTAGTAGCAATCAACTTGTATAAACAGTTCAATGCTGACTTGATTGCAAGCCTCACAGTAGCAGTTGTGCTCCAGGAGAGCTGGTCCCAGTTAGAGCAGGGCAACAACTTTGAACCAATCCAAGTGTGCTTATCACTGACTTCTTCACTCCTTGCATAAAAGTCTCTTGTGTCTTAAGACAGTTGGGTGTCTATGAGGATTGGATTAAATGCTAATGTGCAATCTCAAGAGAGAGTTCTTGCAGGCATCCTCCATTTAACCAAGTCACAGGGCCCTGCATTTGTTTAATTCCCTGTGTGGTACAATCTGTTCCTCTCTAAAACTGTAATTTTAATGTCAGAGTAGGTTCCACTATTTCTCTCAGGCTTTCCCATAATATAGTGCTTGTACCTGATTCACCTATCCTTGTTTATAATTCCAACAAGTTGGCAATTCCAGGGGTGTATCTGTGGTCCAGGTCTATGATTATTATTTTAATCTAAGAAGCAGAAAACTGTGTCTTAAGCAAAAATCCCACTTAGGCCTCCTTCCAAAATATAACCTGCACAAAGTTGGGCCCACTTGTTGCTCTGTCTACATGGGGTTACAGTCTAAAAGCATGCTCAAATCCAACTCTGAAAGAATGGAGATCTTTTGTGAGTGGCTAGGTCTTCACCAAACCTGATTCCTCTTCCTCCTGGCCACACAGCTAAATAACATTTTCCAGCCTCCCTTGCAATTAGGAGTGGTCACGTGACTGGGTTCTGACCAATGAAATACTGGTGGATATGATGTATGCTACATCTAGGTTATAAAAACATCCCGTATCCATTTCCACCCTCTCTGTTCTTCTGACTGAATTTAGATGAGCTCTGCAATATTGGAAAGATGCGTTGATAATAGAAAGGAGCCCAATTCCTTGAATCACCACTTGTAGGAGAACTGCCCACCAATTTAGTACAAATATTTTGGATTTCATGTGACTAATAAGTAAACTTCTGTCATGTTTAAGCCATATACATTTATATATTATGCAGGTTAGCATTACCTTAACTGATACCTCTCAACAAAAGCTTTCTTGGTGGGGTAGAAATCACACACACTAACTTAAAATTCTTCTTCAGACATCGTCTCACCTCCTTCTTCCCAACTACTCAATCACTGTCCCCTTCTAAAAATCAATGTTTTCCACTCATAACCTGTGCACCCCACAATTCTCTGAGAAATGAATCTACTCCCCTTCCCCCCATTCTAATCACTTTTATTTGGAAGGTATGCATTTAACCTTATCCTGGAATTCTGGCAAATTTAAAAGCCTTCCTGCTGACACATAAGTTTTACCTAAGTAAGTTACATATATTCTCCAACAATCTTATTTAGTACTGGCAAAAGTAAACTTCATCTCATTCATTCCAGACCAAACAGGACAGATGATTTTTGAAATTCCAAAATAATCCAATATAAAATAATTAAAATGATGTCGTCTTATTGTACAATGATCATTAGAAAAGCATTATTTGTTGTATTAATCAAGATAAGAGAGACTCTACTCTAGGAAACAACCAATTCCCCTCAAACCTCAGTGACAAAACACAACTAAAATGTATCTCTCAACCACCCAAAATCTGCTTCACATCCAGGAGACTCCAGGTAGCTGTGCTCCATGGGGTAGCTCAGGGATCCAGGCTGCTTTGATCTTGCAGCACCATCTTCTCAATCTTACTTCCACAGCAGAGGCAGAGAATGCTGCAGCCTCTCACACTATTAGTCAAATGTTCTGACCTACATATGCCACATTACTCCAGACATAGCTCATTGGCCAGAATAAGTCACATGGCTCCTCCAAACTTGGAGAGGGTGGGGAAATGTCATCCTTTCATGTGCCCAGAGGGAGAGGAGAACTGGACATGGGTAAGCAGCATGTACTAGAAGACACTACCTTAGAAACTTTTGATTTTGGTGTCTTAGTATTTATACTAGTGACTTCTGGTAAATCCAAATTTTTCTCAAAAATAACCCCATAATTTAAATGTTTATTTTGCTGAGTCATTTGGATTTTCCAACTCCAGTTAGTCAGAATGAGCGCAGTGTACAGAAACTAGTTTCCTTTAATAAAAACAAAAGCAGAAGAAACAAGAATTCCAAAAGGATTGTACCTTTTTTCCAGAGACATGCTCAATGGGGCATGATGGGGAGGCCAGGATGGGGTGGGAGATGGCGGGGGAGGAGGATCGTGTTCCCCACCACTCCTAGTCCCAAATCACATAGCTTCCTACCATGATAAAAATATCCAGAGCTCCCATCATTTTAGCAAGATTTAATTAAAACTGTCCTAAATTAAGAAAATCTAGTCATTGTTTGCATTCCTGGATGCCTATGTTTAGTTGAGTCGCACATAAGCAGAGAAATGAAAAATTAGCTTAATTTTTTGGCTGCAGGGAAGAGTGTGAATTGGTTTTCTGTCACTTGTTGGGAACATCTTGTGTCTTCCCTCAGCTGGGTTTCTCTGATGGGATTACTTCTTCTCGCCCTCCTGAAGGCCTCTGAGGACAAGGTGTAGCTTGGCTGCAACCTGAGGAAGGCTCTAGAGCTCACAGACAGACCAGCTCAGGGTGCATAGGGTCAGAGAGCTCCTCCTGAGAACAACGGGGGCCTATCTGGGCTTCTGAGCAACTGAAAGCTGCTGCCAAGCGGTCTAGAGTAGATAGGGGGTTCTCACATATGGGCACTTGTCAGCCCCAGAGAGGAGCTAAGTGCTGGGGAGGTGTTCAGAAATCTACTTCTTGTCTTGGAAAATGATTCTGGGAAACTTCCAGAATCCCTGGGTGGGGAGAAATGGCTGTAGAGAGGCCATGAATGCAGCGTATAAGAACAAATCTCTAGAGTCTGCCTGTCTTGCTTTGAATCTCAGTTCTGTCGCTGGTTAGCTCTAATCTTGAACATGTTACTCAACTTTTCTGTGCCTATTTCCTCTCAGATAATAATACATACCCCACGGGGTTGTTGTGAGGATTAACCTGGTTCATACATAGACATGAAATCCTTAGAACAGTTCCTGGCTTATAGTAAGTGCCCAATAAATGCCAGCACTTGTTATTATTACCAAGGGGGATCACCTACCTCTGTGAACGTCCACTTGTTTCATGTGGCAGCCCCCTGCCTCCCAGACATTTTACTTCCAGAAGTGTCTCTCTATTCAACTACTGGAAAGCTTTTGATTTTATTTCAAATCCAGGAAGCTGATCACCTTGATGGGCCAATGCGTAAGCAATGTGTGATCTGTGGGGAGGGAGAGCTGTAAGAAGGGTGGGACCCCATGAGCAATCCAGGATTTGAGTCCAGCAGTAAGGCTGTTGTGAGAACAGCCTAGAGTGGAGAATCGCTCAGCAAACCCTCAGCAGACTCAGGCCCTGGAGTAACCATAGAAACAGGAGCCCACAGAGGCATCCAAGGTGTGGGATGAGGAAGTGGGTGGATGGATGGATAGATCAATGGGAGATGGATGGATAATTGGGTGGGTGGGTGTCACTTTTACAGAATAATGAGAGCCTGGGGACAGCACCCTGAGCTGGGGGAGGTTTGGGGAGCTGGGAATGTGTCTGAGGGTAGACAATTGGTCATGATAAAAAAAATAGGCAGACCAGGTCTGAAAAGAAATCTTTCCCTGAGAGATTTCCATCAAGTTCCCAGCCAAGGGAAGAAGTGCAGATCTAAGGAGGGCGGGGAAGGAGTAGGTTTTCAGCTACAGCAGTTTCCAAGCTTGGTTCCTGGCTGGAGAATCTGTGACCTACCTAATAACCTTTTTACAACTTGTGACCAAGAACCAGGACAGATACCCCTCTTCAGACATGTGGTGTGGATAAGTTCAAGGCTGAAAATGTCATTTTATGAGAAGAGGGAAACGAAGTCCTGTCTGAGGCTGAGAGACCATTCCTCAGTGCCAGCTCAGGACACCTAGAGATATAGGGCACCATGGGCCTGTGTCCTCAAACAAAGTCCTTCCAGCTAGGGATGTCTTTAGCCACCTCGTGGTAAGCAGTGAGTGGGGACTTTTCTGCGTTCCTTCTCCCCACCTTGGAAGAAATGATGCAGGATGTCTACCAGCTTCTACTCACCCATCAGCAACAGAGAGTTTTGCTGTCCCAATTTCTCTTCTTCCTGCATCCTCTTCTACCTCTCCCAGTTACATGGGGCCCTATGATTGAATTCTGGTCAAAGGCATGTGGGCAGAAGTGAAGCCTGCCACTTCCAGACCTGGCCTGGAAAACCTCTCATGCCATCCTCTATGCAGTCTTCCTTCATCTCCCATCTTTATGCAGAGGATTCCAGGGAGGGATTTCAAGGCCCTAGAAGCTGGCAGAGCTCTAGGTGGAAGGAGCCTGGGTTCTGGAATCACCATGTGGAAGGCTTCTCCCAAACATCCAATTAGACTGTAACATGAGTGAGAAACAATCCTTTTATTATGTTAAGCCACTGGGATTGCGGGATTTGACAGCAATTAGCCTACACTAATTAATCCTGCACCTACTCAAGATCATTAAGAGGGCAGATTTTGGAACCAGAGAGTCATGTTTGAATCTAAACACCCCACTTAATGGGCATCAGTAAATGAGGTTAATAATAGTACCCAAGAGAGGGCAGGCGGCAAGCAGAGAGTTTAGCACAGGCCAATCACATCATAAGCACTCAGTAATTAGCACTAGTCATGGTTAACACTGAAGCACTTGCTATATGCCAGGCCCTGCTATAGCGCTCTTAAGTGTTCCTTTTAATTCTCACAATAACCTTGTAATATATATTAACCTTATAATACCCTTATATTATATATAATAACCTTATAATAACAAGCTAGGGACTGCCATAGATTTTAAAGATGAGGACCATGAGGCATGAAGAGGCTAAACGTTTTATCCAAGGATGCATGGCTAGGGGAGCTGGGGCCAGGTCGTCTAGCTCTGGTGCACACACCTCAGCCAGTGGCTTCCCTCTATTGCTGCCTTCATCATCATCGCTCTCAGCTTCATTTTCTCTACTACTTTTGCCTTCATCAGCCCCCTGGGTTGTGGACAGTTGCTGAGACACCTCTGCTCCCTGAACACAGGTGAGGGCCTTGAAGTAAATTGTCCTGATCTGGTGTCTCACTGGGCCTAGAGAGTAGGGTCAGGGCTGGAGGCTGGTGGCTTCAGTCCAGCTGTGATTCACCCAAAGAAGGGTCAGGAAAGGAGGGATAGCAGAAGTCAGAGGACACGCCTGAGGCAGATGGAGAGGAAGTTCCTTGGTCTCTGGGGCTCAAATTCCACAGTAGGCTTTTAGGAAGGCCTGATGTTTGGGTGAAAGATGATTAGACCCTAGAGGCAGGTGATAGTAAACCCAGGAGGGGCCCCTACCTAGGAGGCGTGTTGTCCTCTTGTTAATTTCCCATGAGGTGATCTTAAGTCTAAGTTTCATCAAGTATATTTTAATTATTCCAGTCTTGTCCCAGGATATTTTGGGGAATTCAGTAAAGGGCCCCAATGAAGTGGTACCCAGGTGGCTCACAGGTAAAACCTCCCAAGGAAAAGATACTTGGAGCAGGAGGACCAAGAGACAAGCCCTCACAGTCCCAAGCCCTCAGGAGCAGGCCCTGTGCCTGCCAGCCTTGGGGCATCTTGTCCCATTTTTATTAAAGGACTCAGAAAGAAGCCCTTCAGAAACAACCTTCTCTCCCTTGTCAACCTCCAGGGGCACCTCAGGGTGGGGGGGCTGGCTGTAGGAGGAGAGAAGGATGGCCTCTGGGGATAAAGCCAAATGGCCTAGGCAAGTACTCACATGTAATAAATTCAGTCCAGCATCCGGAAAACAATGCACAAGCTATATAATACTTACCATTGTATTGCCTCTTGAGAAACACCTAATGAGGAATTGCATTCATAATATAGCAAAACTTCTTGAAACCAGTTGTTCCCCAACTTTTCTCTCAATCTCCCTCACCAGTTCATTTTTCCCCCTGACGTACCTCCTTCCCAAGGCTCAAACCCTGCTTCCCCAGCTCAGGGTATCCCCCACCTGCTTCTCTCCTCTCTTCCAGTCTGCTTCCATCCCCAACAGTGTCTCTATGCCTTTCCACTGTAAACCCTCCCAGACAGGCCTGCCAGCTGCTTGTTTCATCCCCATTACCACTGGCAGCCTCATGTAGGCCCAGGAGCAGATCTCCTTCTAAGGAGGGGAAGAAACGGTGACTCTTCCTAATCACAAGTTGTTTCCAAAGTAAATGATTCTGAGAGGTGGAGGCTCAGGGGTTGAGGGGAGATGGTGACAAAGGCACCCAACTTTTATGGTGCCCCAATTCTGGGCAGGCACTGACCTAGAGTTGGGGTGGGGTTGATATTCCCTGAGCTAAGACAGCCCGTGCCCTCGGTTGCTGACCGCTAAGCTGCACTTGAGCACACAGCTGCGCGTCCATGCCCCGAAAGACAAGGCTGCTCAGGCTCTCATCCTTGACTGCACATTGCCAGCACTGAGGGGGCTTTAAGAAAACACTAATTCCTCTGGCTCCCTGCCAGATATTCTGATTTAATTGGTCTGGGGAGAGGCTCAAGGCATCCAGGGCCATCTACTACTATGAAAGCTCCCCAAGGGATTCGCATGTGCCAGGGATAAAATCCATTAGGCTAATCAATTGTTCTTGTGAGCACCACAGAGCTTGGGGGCTCCAAGTCACAGCCCCAGGCACAGCAACCCTTCCCCCTCCACCTGTTCTTGAACCACCAGGAGGAAGAAGAGGCGGGGCCGAGACTCTGGCTGACACATATTAATATAAGGTAGGAGTTGGAGCCTCATTCATTCATTCTTCAGTAATATATTCAATAACTATTTAATATAAGTGCTGTCAAAGAAACAATGGAACTGACTGGGGGATCTAGTTATTGGGCAGTTAGGCCTCTCTGAGGTGGTGACATTTAAATTCGAGACCAGAGTGACAAGGAGAAGCCTGCCATGTAAAGCTGCCGTGACAAGCAGAGAAAAGCAGGTGCAAAGGCCTGAAAGGGAGCAAAGGGGTATGTGGCTGGAGAAGAAACGACGGAGGAAACACCAATGGGATGACGCTTGCGAGCTGGGCAGGGGTGCATATGGAGGGTCTTGGAACTGTGCTAAGGAAGTGGCTTTCATTCTCAATTTGATAGGAAGCCCCAGAAGGTTTTCAGGACAGAATGACATGACCTGCTTTGTGTTTTTGAGAGACACTCTGGCTGTGATCGGGAGGGTGGCTGGTGGGGTGTGAGATGGACATAGGTGAACAGTCCACCCCAGCGGGGGGTGGGCACCCCTGTGCTCACACCCCAGAGTGAGGATGTGTGCTCGGCTCCTTTGCAGTGGAGAATGTAGGTCAGGCAGCCTGGCTCCCTCAGCCAAGCCGCCGGTGCAGCCCCCTCGCCTGTCAGAGAAAAAAGCCGACTCTGAGATGTGTGGGCTCAACTGACAGATCAGTGTTGGCAAGGAAGACAGAGATAATAGTCTTCCAGATGCAGGGATGTGGGCCACTGCCTGGGGTCCCTGTGTCTCCCTTCCCAGAGTGCCACTCCCCTACCCCTCCACCCCTTCAGGATCTCCCTGGAAGGCCAGCCCAGGGGCAGGCAGCTGTATTTTAAGATGAGGGCTTAGACCTCTAAGAAACCAGAAACACAGCCAGCTTCCCTGGTACAGAAGGACAGAGATGGCTCCATTTCTCCTCAGTGCAGTGACTGGGAAATAAACAAGTGGCTCTGCTTGTCACATTTAACCCTCTGCAAAGGCATATGTCAGACCCACAGAGCTACTGCCTCTGCCTTTCCAAGAAAAAACTAATGTGCCCCAAACTTGGGCTTCTCCTTGTGGTCTCCAACTCACCATTCTGTTCAAGGAAAGACAAGCATGGGGGCTTGTTCTTGACCCCAGGAGAAGCAAATAAATGGCAGGTATGGACACTGGGTCCCTGAGTGGCTGGGGGCATGTTGGCACAGCCCTGTCAGCTGTGGAAGGGGACAAGGGAGAGGGAGAGAGAAGGGAAGGGAGGCTAAATGGGAAGGAGGGAGGTGGAAGGAGGGTGGCAAGAGGCGGGGCAGAGTGGAGAGGGCACAGAGTGATCCTCCTTAGAAGGATGAAAGACCCAGGGGCTTGGGCAGAGCCCTGGTGGTCTGCAGGTGGGGGGCTCTGAGTGTGGGAGAAACAAAGAGAAACAAAAGGCAGAGGAGGCTCTCTCTCCATGGGAGAAATCTCCCATGACCACAAAGGAAGAGGAATGAGCAAGAACAAAAGCCAGACAGGAACAGAAGGAGGAAGGCAGACAAATAAAGCAGAGGAGGGAGGACAACCCCAGAGTCATCAAACCCTAGCATTTTGGGGGCAGGGAGGAAGCTTCCAAATGCAGCAGTAAAAGGTGATATATGCATTGAGCTAAACCAGGAGAAGAATCAGGAGCAAGGCCAAGGGCATGGGAGTGGTTGGGAATGGTGGCCATACAGCAGAAGCCACATAGACATACGGTGGTGAAGCAGAAGGGGGCTGTAAGCCAGTCAATGAGAGGACAGGGGTGAAGCACTATGAGAACCACAAAAGCTGCCCCACAGGTTCTGCTACTAAGGGCACCTGCAGCAAAGAGATCTCACAACCAGCACCACCCCAAGGTTTGGGAGGGGGTTGAAAAAGAATGAAAGAGGCAGCAACACAGCTATTTATTATGCATGCATACACACACACACACACACACACACACACACACACACCCTTCTCTAAAAGCATCAGACAAGAGAAAGGAAACTTGTGTGGCCCTTACAACCTATTCTTCCCTCCCTCATGTGCCCGCCTCCCTGGAATCCCCTGCACTTGCAGAAGCCTGCAGGGACATGGGTTTGGAATCCTCTCAGCAGTCAATAGACCTGTACATACTCCCATATACATGTCCAGAGGCAGGTGGCTGGCACAGGGACAGTTCTCTAAGTGAAGCCAGGCTTGTTCCAGGAAGCCTCACATGAAGCCAGATTAAGGGTCCTCTCCAGGCCCTCCAAGAAGCCCCAAAGCCCTTGAGCTCCACAGAGCATCTGACTAGTTGGGATGACATTGTCAGGGCCACATAAAGAAAGGGTGTGTTTCCCACTGTGGCTGTGGTGTCTGCCCTGTGAGTCCAGAGCATCCAGAGCCACACCAGGAGGGCTTTCTCAGGACTTCTGATCAAGACCTGTGTTCCACCAGCTCGCTGGTAAGCTCATACGGTGCATCAGTTTTTCCAAATGAGGACCATCAAAAGGTCTGAGAGACCAAGGGGAAGGGACTCCCAAGAAACTGTGGGTCCATTTCTCAGCTTGGGCCCTGCAGGCAGTGTCTTAAGGAATAATCCCAGGAGACCAAGAGCTCAGATCTGGGCCAGAAGTCTCCTGGGGAATGAGGACACAGGTACTAAGCACATCTACAGTGGACCCACGGCCAAGAGTCCCCACTCTATCAGCATACACACAGTTCTCATTTTATTGGACCCTGTCAGTGTCCCACTCAATACTACACTGTAATCAGCACACTGTACATACAGCCCAAAGGCCCCTGCTGTGTACACACACCACACTGACATGCCCTACGTTCCCCAGTTCTGACACACTGCACACATCTCCCCACCCCTCAGAGGTCCTATTTTTATCAACGCTGCACACAGACACTGAAAAGTCCTACAGTCCTCAGACCACACACACACACACACCACCACCACCACCACCGCCACCCGCACACACAACCACATACTTCCCTGCACTCTTCCAAAGCCACACACCACGCCGGCCTGTGCACACAAAGCACCCACACAGAGATCCCAAACCGAATTCCGTGACTCCCTCCCACGCCAGTGGGGCCTGCGCTCCAGCTCCAGCAAACTAAGCTGAGCTCGACCTCAAGCTTCCTTTCCTCTTCTCCCTCCCGCTGCCTTACCCCCGCCCGCTCTCCTCCACCCCCCCCCCCCGCCGGCCCCTCAGCTTCAGGAAACTTTTCATCAGGTCCCTAAGAAGGGGAAACCCGGAGTTCCTCCCGTCCTGCTCTTCCCGGGTTCGCGCAAGCCGCCGCTCATTTTTCCAGCTGGTATCCCCAGAGACCCAGTGGGGAAAGGTCACCGTAGGCAGTCCCCTGCCTGCTCCCCGGGGAGAGGAAGGGTAGCAATAAAAGCTGTCACCAGGGGGTGGGTAAGGGCTTGGGAAAGGTGTTGGCCCTACGTGGAGCCAGGAGCGCAAAGGGGTCGCGGTGACGCGGAGGAGGAAAGCAGAGAAGCTGCAGCGGCGGTGGCATTGCCAGTCTAGGGCGGCGGCCGCACCAAGGAATGGGGAGCTGTCCTTTCAGCACCACTGCGAGGGGCACAAGCTTGGCTCCGGCTCCGGCTCCCGCCGGTGCTTGTGATGCGTACTGTTGTCTCTCTTGGGGTCAGAAGGGCGTGCAGATCGATAGAGGTGGCTCTGTGAGCGTCGGGACCAGCAGCCACCTGTGAGTCTTCTGCAAGTGCGGGCGGCGGCGGCATCTCCGGCCGGAGACAGGAGGAGACGCTCGGCGGACCCCGCCCGCCGGCCCACCCGGCGCATACACAGGCGCACACACACTCGCACCCGCGCGCACACGCACAGCCAGCCCGCAGCGGCGGCCGCAGCGATGCTCGCCAGCAGGTCGGGGAAGTTTCCCGCCGGCCTTGGCCGCGGGCCCCAGTGCTCGCAGGTAAGCGCTTCCAGAACCCTCAGGGCGAGCCCTGGCAGCTCCGCTGGGTAAGGCGCGGCGCACGCGGCTCCAGAGCACCGCGCCTGGCGAGCAGGGAGGCCCGGGGCGGGGGGGTCGAGTGTGCTCCAGCTGTTGGAGCTGGACACAGGGTACGCCAGGCCGACCCCCTTCACCCAGCCCCGGTTTACAGACTCGAGCAGTGAATTTCCCCATTCCTTTCCTGAAGCTACGCACCCCCATCTCGGCCCAGCCCTGCCCGTGCGCATCCCAGCTCAGATCCCGCCTGTCTGCGGCGAGCGGGCGGGGGCGTCTCCTCGGCCCGGCCACCGGCAAGGTCAGCTCGTAGCCCCCTGGGCTCCCAGAAACGCGGGGGCGCGATCCCTGCAAGCCTAAGACAAGCGGCATGACCTCTGGGATGGGGGTGGAGGCGCGGCCGTGCATGCTACTGGAAACATACCGCCCCCCACCCCAAGCCTTGCCTTGAAAGGGGGCCAAACCCCAGAGAACCACTCTCCCTATCTCAGTGCCCTTCAGCACTCAGAGACCCGGCTGGAGAGGACTAGGCCCGCCAGAGATGGATGGGTAAAAAAAGAGGGGCGCGGGGTCCTCAGTAGATCGCCCTCACCGGACGCGGTTCCCTCCGCTTCCAGGTGTAGCGCCCCCGCGCGGCGCGGGCCGTTGGGCGTCTCCAGCATGACCCGCCAGAGCCTGTGGGATGTGTCAGAAGCCAACGTCGAGGATGGAGAGATCCGCATCAACGTAGGAGGTTTCAAGAGGAGGCTGCACTCTCACACTCTGCTGCGCTTCCCCGAGACGCGCCTGGGCCGCCTGCTGCTCTGCCACTCGCGCGAGGCCATTCTGGAGCTTTGCGATGACTACGACGATGTCCAGCGTGAGTTCTACTTTGACCGCAACCCGGAGCTCTTCCCCTACGTGCTGCATTTCTACCATACTGGCAAGCTTCACGTCATGGCAGAGCTGTGCGTCTTCTCCTTCAGCCAGGAGATTGAGTACTGGGGAATCAACGAGTTCTTCATCGACTCCTGCTGCAGCTACAGCTACCACGGCCGCAAAGTGGAGCCTGAGCAGGAGAAGTGGGACGAGCAGAGCGACCAGGAGAGCACCACGTCATCCTTCGACGAGATCCTGGCCTTCTACAACGACGCCTCCAAGTTCGATGGGCAGCCCCTGGGCAACTTCCGCAGGCAGCTGTGGCTGGCGCTGGACAACCCAGGCTACTCAGTCCTGAGCCGAGTCTTTAGCGTCCTGTCCATCCTGGTGGTGTTGGGGTCCATCATCACCATGTGCCTCAACAGCCTGCCGGACTTCCAAATCCCCGACAGCCAGGGCAACCCCAGCGAGGACCCTAGGTTTGAAATCGTAGAGCACTTTGGCATCGCCTGGTTCACATTTGAGCTGGTAGCCAGATTTGCTGTGGCCCCTGACTTCCTCAAGTTTTTCAAGAATGCCCTGAACCTGATTGACCTCATGTCTATCGTCCCCTTTTACATCACTCTGGTGGTGAACCTGGTGGTGGAGAGCACACCAACCTTGGCCAACTTGGGCAGGGTGGCCCAGGTCCTGAGACTGATGCGGATTTTCCGCATCTTAAAGTTGGCCAGACACTCCACTGGCCTCCGCTCCCTGGGAGCAACCCTGAAATACAGCTACAAAGAAGTAGGGCTGCTTTTGCTGTACCTCTCCGTGGGAATTTCTATCTTCTCTGTAGTGGCCTACACAATCGAAAAGGAAGAGAACGAGGGCCTGGCCACCATCCCTGCCTGCTGGTGGTGGGCCACTGTCAGTATGACCACTGTGGGGTACGGGGATGTGGTCCCAGGAACCACAGCTGGGAAGCTGACCGCCTCTGCCTGCATCCTGGCGGGTATCCTAGTTGTGGTACTGCCCATCACCTTAATCTTCAATAAGTTCTCCCACTTTTATCGGCGCCAAAAGCAACTTGAAAGTGCCATGCGCAGCTGTGACTTTGGAGATGGAATGAAGGAGGTCCCCTCCATCAATTTAAGGGACTACTATGCTCATAAAGTTAAATCCCTCATGGCAAGCCTGACGAACATGAGCAGGAGCTCACCAAGTGAACTAAGTTTAAATGATTCCTTACAGTAGCCAGGAGGACTTCTTGTCCTCAAACCCACATTGCTGAGCTGCCTCTAGTGCCTCTGGCACAGTCCAGGCACCTTAGGGTTATGGCATAAGGAATATGCCCAGCCCCAAAGGGGAGAGATGCATGGGATATGTGCCCCAGGTTGTTTTTACAGTATTTAGAATCATTTTTAGAGGATGGTGTGTCTGACACCATGCCTTTGAACCTTTCAATGAAATGACACTCACTGGTCTTTGCATCGTGGGCATAAAATGTTCACCTTTCTGCTGGATGAGTGCCACCCAGAATGCTAATTTTTATGTTCACTGTGTACTCTATTCTAGTGCTCATGGCCCAGTACTATCTGTGAATTGTTTGTGCTCCTGTTTCTGAGGTTGTCATGTGAATTCTGCACAAAATGCCTCCACAAGTCTGTCCAGTGGAAACACATCTATGGGGTCAGCAAGGCTATGATGGGATTTTGCTCACATCATGTGTAAACAAAATCTCAGTTCTTTATTCATTGCTTTCATTTAGTTTTAATACCAAAACAAAGAGAATGTGAAGTTAAGCACATGACCAATGCAAGTCTATGAGTTGTTTTTATAAATTATCTGTAGCTCTGTGACATGCATGGGTACACTGGTCACTTTTAGAACAATGTATGCTGATGTTCATGTCATAAATGTTGCTCTTTAGAGAATGTTACTCAGTTAAACATGTAGTGCAGACAGAAATGTTTTTACTAGAACAGATGCATTAGGGACAGAGGCTTCAGCTAAACATAGGCCAAATTGCAGGATACTTAAAGGATTTTCAAATCCAGGCCTCTGTTTTTCCTACAGTGACCGTGGAGACATTTATTTCGGGCTGAGGATCCTGGTCTAGGCCATTTGACCAAACTTTGCTGTGTCTTAGATATTAGCATGTTTTTAAAATATTTATTTTTTAAAATGTTTAGAAATAAGGTCATGTTGTCTTCCTCAACTACAAATAAATTGTTGTATTGTCTCCCTGAGGTAAATATTGTAGGGTTGTTAGCAAGGGCAGTAGCTTAGAAACTTTTGTTGCCTGCTCTGCAAGCTTATAAAATGAGAGCCATTTTATTTCCAAGCAGAATTTACTTCGATAATTTTGCTTCTAGGATAGACTATGTTGTATATGATGCTCTAATTGCCCTGGAGTTCCTGATATGACATGGAAACCTGTTGGTGTGGCAGTGTGTCCTCAAAATATTCAAATGCATGGAGGCTGTGTTGCTTACCCATAATGGAAATACTGTAGTCCTTATTTCCATTTCAACTACTTTTTTATTGGAGAGGGGGGGTAGAGGACAAGAAAAAAGGAAAGAGTTGTAAAACAAAACATTGCTACTGTCATAAATAATTATAAACTTCTTGAAAAGCTTAATGCTATTTAAAAGGCCTTTAAACTTCTAAACTTGTGCTGAAGGTTAAGAACTCTTGCCTTCTCCAAAATGTCCTTCCTCTTCTTCAGTTACCAAGCACATAACATTGTAAAGGGGAAGCTGGGCCCCTTTGTAAGATAGTTCTCCATTATTTTCTATGTAATCGGTTGCCTTTCATTATTGTTCGGTCTTTGGAAAGGCTGCAGAATCCAGGGGTCTCAGTGTGGAGTTAGGCAGGCTTTTTCTCCAAGGCTTGGGCCTTCCCTAAAGAGGTCCATTCCCTAAGAGGTCCAGTCCTTAGTTGAAGGCAATACATACCTCATGGAGGTGTGGTAAGGATTTTGTCAGAAGGCTTTGTGTACTTGTAGTTGCCATGGCTACTACAGAGTGGGTGATGTATTGGATGA